>NC_029785.2:23748050-23748374 GCF_000816755.2 Arachis ipaensis
TATTAAAGGTTACTTGTTATGCAGTAATGGAGGATATGTTGGAGTTTTGGAGATGCTTTGTTTTCAGAATCTCTGCTTTCCTCTGTCTTCTGATTCACGCACGCACGTCCTCCTATGGCAAGCTGTGTGTAGGTGGATCACCGTTGTCAATGGCTACCATCCATCCTTCCAGTGAAAAGGGTCCAGGTGCGCTGTCACCGCACGGGTGATCATCTGCAGGTTCTCAGTCGTACCGGAATAGGTTTTACTATCCTTTTGCGTCTGTCACTACGCCCAACACTCGCGAGTTTGAAGTTCGTCACAGCCATCCAATCCCAGAATCCT
>NC_029785.2:23748396-23761881 GCF_000816755.2 Arachis ipaensis
CAAAATAAATCTCTAAAAGTTGTTTAAATACTAAACTAGTAACCTAGGTTTACAGAAAATGAGTAAACTATAACAGATAGTGCAGAAATCTACTTCTGGGGCCCACTTGGTGTGTGATGGGGCTGAGACTAAAGCTTTCACGTGCCTGGGGCTGTTTTG
Organism: Arachis ipaensis; assembly: GCF_000816755.2. Classification (NCBI taxonomy): domain Eukaryota; kingdom Viridiplantae; phylum Streptophyta; class Magnoliopsida; order Fabales; family Fabaceae; genus Arachis; species Arachis ipaensis. The sequence goes on from NC_029785.2 coordinate 23,748,556, forward strand.
GGCAATCAACGCCAGCTTTGGATCCTTTTCTGGCGTTGAACTCCAACTTGCAACGTGTTTCTGGCGCTAGACGCCAGAATTGGGCAGAGAGCTGGCGTTGAACGCCAGTTTATGTCGTCTATCCTTGAGCAAAGTATGGACTATTATATATTGCTGGAAAGTCCTGAATGTCTACTTTCCAACGCAATTGGAAGCACGCCATTTGGAGTTCTGTAGCTCCAGAAAATCCATTTTGAGTGCAGGAAGGTCAGAATCCAACAGCATCAGCAGTCCTTTTTCAGCCTGAATCAGATTTTTGCTCAGCTCCCTCAATTTCAGCCAGAAAATACCTGAAATTACAGAAAAATACACAAACTCATAGTAAAGTCCAGAAATATGAATTTTGTCTAGAAACTATTGAAAATAAACTAAAAACCAACTAAAATATACTAAAATCTATATGAAATTAACCCCAAAAAGCATATAAAATATCCGCTCATCACCCAACATAAAGCTTGCCATGGAAGGAGTCTTGCGTGCATGGAGAAGAAGACAGTAGAAAAGCAGAGATTTAGAAGACAAAGCATCTCCAAAACCTCAACCTGTTCTTCATTACTGCATAACAAGTATTTATTCATGTTCTTTTACTTTTTACAATTAAATCTGAGAATTATTGATATCTTGACTAAGAGTTACAAGATAACCATAGCTTGCTTCAAGCCGACAATCTCCGTGGGATCGACCCTTACTCACGTAAGGTATTACTTGGACGACCCAGTGCACTTGCTGGTTAGTTGTGCGGAATTATGATAAAGTGTGATTCACGTTTGAGAGCTCCAAGTCTTTGGCGCCATTGTTGATGATCACAATTTCGTGCACCAAGTTTTTGGCGCCGTTGCCGGGGATTGTTCGAGTTTGGACAACTGACGGTTTATCTTGTTGCTTAGATTATGAATAATTTATTTTTGTTGGTTTAGAGTCACTAAATTTGAGTCTTTTATTTGAGTTAGTTCCATATTTTAAGTTTGGTGTCAATTGCATGCTTTTATTTTCTTTTAATTTTTCGAATTTGCATGTTCTTAGTTCTTTCTTGATCTTTAAAAAATTCTAAGTTTGGTGTCTTCTTTGTGTTTTCCATTAAATTTTCGAAAATTTGTGTTTGATTTTCTAAAAATTTTAAGTTTGGTGTGTTTTTGTGCTTTTATTTACTTAAAAATTTTTCAAAAAATTTGTTCTTGGTGTTCATCTTGATCTTCAAAGTGTTCTTAGTGCATCTTGACATTCAAAGTTTTCTTGTTTGTTCTCTTTGTTTTGATCTAAAATTTCTAAGTTTAGTGTCATTTTGTTGTTTTTCTCTTTCCTCATTAAAATTCAAAAATTAAAAAAATATCTTTTCCTTATTTTACTCATAAATTTCGAAATTTTGCATTAAATTAGTCAAAGATTTTCAAAATCATATCTTTTTTTTAGTCAAGTCAAAATTTTAATTTCAAAAATTGATCTTTTCAAATCTTTTCCAAAAATCAAATCTTTTTAATTTCTTCAATCATATCTTTTCAATCATATCTTTTTTTTTAAATTGCAATCATATCTTCTCAATCATATCTTTTTCAAAATAGTTTGCAATCATATCTTTTTTACGGCTAATTTCAAAATCTTTTTCAAAAAAAAATCACTTAACTACTTTCCTCTTTCATATTTCGAAATTAACTAAGCAATTTTTTTCAAAATCTTTTTAATTAATTAATTAATTTAGTTTTTAATTTGCTTTTATTTCCTTTTCTTCTAATTTTCAAAAGTTCTATTTTATCTTCCTTTTATTTTGTTTTATTTTTCGGTCACTTTTAATTAAAAAATAATTAAAAATATAATTTAATTGCAATTCATATCAATTTCCTTTTCTCCATCATGGATATAAGTGGAAATGAACAGTCCAGAAGGATTCTGGGGTCATATGCTAACCCCATTACAGCTGCATATGGGAGTAGCATCTGTATACCTTCCATCAAAGCAAGTAGTTTTGAGCTAAATCCTCAGCTCATTATCATGGTGCAGCAAAATTGCCAATATTCTGGTCTTCCACAGGAAGAACCTACTGAGTTTCTGGCACAGTTCTTACAAATTGCTGACACAGTACGTGATAAAGAAGTGGATCAGGATGTCCACAGATTATTATCGTTTCCATTTGCTGTAAAAGATCAAGCTAAGAGGTGGTTAAATAACCAACCCACAGCAAGCATAAAAACATGGAGACAGTTAACAGACAGGTTCCTAAATCAATTTTACCCTCCAAAAAGGATGACACAGCTAAGGCTGGACATCCAAGGCTTTAAACAAGAGGATCATGAATCCCTTTATAATGCCTGGGAAAGGTACAGAGGGATGCTAAGGAAATGCCCCTCTGAAATGTTTTCAGAGTGGGTACAGCTAGACATCTTCTACTATGGGCTTACAGAAAAAGCTCAAATGTCTCTAGCTCACTCGGCGGGTGGATCTATACACATGAGAAAGACAATTGAAGAAGCTCAAGAGCTCATCGATACAGTTGCTAGAAATCAACATCTGTACTCAAGCAATGAGTCCTCCATAAAAGAAGAGGCTAGGGCAGTAACTACTGAACCTGATCCTCAAGAACAGATTATTGAACTTAATCAGCAATTACTCCTTATGACAAAACAATTAGCAGAATTTAAAGAGATGCTCCAAGACACTAAAAATGCTAACAAGAATATAGAAGCACAATTGAATCAGACAAGACAGCAGCTATCTAAACAGATAATAGAAGAATGCCAAGCTGTCCAATTAAGAAGTGGGAAGACATTGAATAAATCAGCTCAAAGTAGCAGAAAGCCAAGAAAGGAACAATTGACAGAGGATGACCAAACCACTACCCAAAATCCCTCTGAGGGCAGCAAGAGCCCAGAGAGGAATAATTCTGGCGTTCAAACGCCAGAAAAGGGTGAAAGATTGGCGTTAAACGCCCAGTGGATGCCCACTTCTGGCGTTCAAACGCCAGAAAAGGGAGAAAAGTTGGCGTTAAACGCCCATTCCTTGCCCAGTTCTGGCGTTCAAATGCTAATGAGGGATCAGACACCTGCAAGTGCTGATAGTAACCCCTCTAAGAAGGCTTCTCCAACCACCTCTGTAGGGAATAAACCTGCAGCAACTAAGGTTAAAGAATATAAAGCCAAGATGCCTTATCCTCAGAAACTCCGCCAAGCGGAGCAGGATAAACAATTTGCCCGCTTTACAGACTATCTCAGGACTCTTGAGATAAAGATCCCGTTTGCAGAGGCACTTGAGCAAATACCCTCTTATGCTAAGTTTATGAAAGAAATCTTAAGTCATAAGAAGGATTGGAGAGAAACTGAAAAGGTGTTTCTCACTGAAGAATGCAGTGCAGTCATTCTTAAAAGCTTACCAGAGAAGCTTCAAGATCTAGGAAGCTTTATGATACCATGCACATTAGAGGGTGCTTGTACCAAGACAGCTCTATGTGACCTTGGAGCAAGTATCAACCTGATACCTGCATCCACTATTAGAAAGATTGGCTTGATTGAAGAAGTCAAACCAACCCGAATATGTCTTCAACTTGCTGATGGCTCCATTAAATATCCATTAGGCATCATTGAGGACATGATTGTCAAGGTTGGGCCATTTGCCTTTCCCACTGACTTTGTAATGCTGGAAATGGAGGAGCACAAGAGTGCAACTCTCATTCTAGGAAGACCTTTCCTAGCAACTAGACGAACTCTCATTGATGTCCAAAAAGGGGAAGTGACCCTGAGAGTCAATGAGGATGAGTTCAAGTTAAATGCTGTCAAAGCTATGCAGCATCCAGACACTTCAATTGACTGCATGAGCGCTAATATTATTGACTCCTTGGTGGAAGAAATCAATATGACTGAAAGTCTTGAATCAGAGTTAGAGGACATCTTTAAAGATGCTCAGCCTGGTCTGGAGGAATCAGAGGAAATAAAAGAACCTCTGAAAATTCCTCAGGAAGAGGAGAAACCTCCTAAACCAGAGCTCAAATCACTACCACCATCCCTGAAATATGCATTTCTGGGAGAGGGTGACACTTTTCCAGTGATCATAAGCTCTGCTTTAAATCCACAGGAAGAGAAAGCACTAATTCAAGTGCTAAGGACACACAAGACAGCTCTTGGGTGGTCCATAAGTGATCTTAAGGGCATTAGCCCGGCAAGATGCATGCACAAGATCCCATTGGAGGATGATGCTAAGTCAGTGGTTCAACCACAGAGGCGGCTAAATCCAGCCATGAAGGAGGTGGTGCAAAAAGAGGTCACTAAGTTACTAGAGGCTGGGATTATTTATCCTATTTTTGATAGCCCCTGGGTAAGCCCTGTCCAAGTTGTACCCAAAAAGGGGGGCATGACAGTGGTTCACAATGAAAAGAATGAACTAGTTCCTACAAGAACAGTTACAGGGTGGCGTATGTGTATTAACTACAGAAGGCTCAATACAGCCACCAGAAAGGATCATTTTCCTTTACCATTCATAGACCAGATGCTAGAGAGACTAGCAGGTCATGATTATTACTACTTTTTGGATGGCTATTCAGGTTACAACCAAATTGCAGTAGATCCTCAAGACTAAGAGAAAACATAATTCACATGTCCATCTGGAGTATTTGCCTACAGAAGGATGCCTTTTGGTCTGTGGAATGCACCTGCAACCTTTCAGAGGTGCATGCTTTCTATCTTCTTTGATATGGTAGAAAAATTTCTAGAAGTCTTTATATATGACTTCTCAGTATTTGGAGACTCATTCAGCTCCTATCTTGATCATCTAGCACTTGTTCTGAAAAGATGCCAAGAGACTAACCTGATTTTAAACTGGGAAAAATGTCACTTTATGGTGACTGAAGGAATTGTCCTTGGGCATAAAATTTCGAATAAGGGAATAAAAGTGGATCAAGCTAAAGTGGAGGTAATTGAAAAATTACCACCACCTGCCAATGTTAAGGCAATCAGAAGCTTTCTGGGGCATGCTGGATTCTATAGGAGGTTTATAAAGGATTTTTCAAAAATTGCAAAACCTCTGAGCAATCTGCTAGCTGCTGACACACCATTCATGTTTGACACAGAGTGTCTGCAGGTGTTTGAGACCCTGAAAGCTAAGATGGTCACAGCGCCAGTCATCTCTGCACCAAACTGGACATTGCCATTCGAACTAATGTGTGATGCCAGTGACCATGCCATTAGTGCAGTGTTGGGACAGAGGCATAACAAGCTTCTGCACGTCATTTACTATGCTAGCCGTGTTTTAAATGATGCACAAAAGAATTACACAACCACAGAAAAAGAGTTACTTGCAGTGGTTTATGCCATTGACAAGTTCAGATCCTATTTAGTAGGTTCAAAAGTGATTGTGTATACTGACCATGCTGCTCTTAAATACCTACTCACAAAGCAGGATTCAAAACCCAGGCTCATAAGATGGGTGTTACTTCTGCAAGAGTTTGATATAGAAATAAGAGACAGAAAAGGGACAGAGAACCAGGTAGCTGATCACCTGTCCCGGATAGAGCTAGTAGCAGGGGCGTCCCTCCCTCCTACTGAGATCTCTGAAACCTTTCTGGATGAGCAACTCTTTGCCATTCAGGAGACACCATGGTTTGCAGACATTGCAAATTATAAAGCTGTGCGGTTCATACCCAATGAGTACAGCAGGGTACAAAGAAAAAAAACTAATTTCTGATGCAAAGTACTACCTATGGGATGAGCCATACCTCTTTAAAAGATGTGCAGACGGAATGATCAGCAGATGTGTACCTAGAGAGGAGGCACAAAAGATCCTATGGCATTGCCGTGGATCACAGTATGGAGGACATTTTGGAAGTGAGCGAACAGCCACTAAGGTCCTCCAATGTGGCTTCTACTGGCCTACTATCTATAAAGATGCCCGAGAGTTTGTGCGTAACTGTGACAGTTGCCAAAGAGCTGGTAACTTGCCTCATGGTTATGCCATGCCTCAACAAGGGATCTTAGAGATTGAGTTATTTGATGTCTGGGGCATTGACTTCATGGGTCCTTTTCTACCATCATACTCAAACACTTACATTCTGGTGGCTATAGACTACGTATCTAAATGGGTAGAAGCAATTGCCACACCCACTAATGATACTAAGACTGTGCTGAAGTTCCTCCAGAAATATATTTTCAGTAGATTTGGTGTTCCCAGAGTACTAATCAGTGATGGGGGCACTTATTTCTGCAATAAACAGCTTTACTCTGCCATGGTCAGATATGGAATTAGCCACAAAGTGGCAACTCCATATCATTCACAGACAAATGGGCAGGCTGAAGTCTCTAACAGAGAACTAAAGAGAATCCTAGAACGGACTGTAATTGCCCGTAGAAAGGATTGGGCAAAAAGCTTGGATGATGCTCTGTGGGCATATAGAATAGCATTCAAGACTCCTATAGGAACCTCTCCATACCAGCTGGTATATGGCAAGGCCTGTCATCTGCCCGTGGAACTGGAACATAAAGCCTACTGGACAACCAGATTCCTAAACCTGGATGCTAAGTTAGCTGGAGAGAAAAGATTGTTCCAGCTGAATGAGCTAGAGGAATTCAGACTCAATGCTTTTGAAAATGCAAAAATTTATAAGGAGAAAGTAAAAAGGTGGCATGACAAGAAACTGTTATCTAGAGTCTTTGAACCAGGACAGAAGGTTCTGTTGTTTAACTCTAGGCTCAAACTATTTCCCGGGAAATTAAAATCCTGGTGGAGGGGACCATATGTGATTACATGTGTGTCACCATATGGATATGTTGAGCTTCAGGATTTTGACTCTGATAAAAAGTTCATTGTTAATGGACAACGAATCAAACATTATCTTGAAAGCAATTTTGAGCAAGAATGCTCAAAACTGAGGCTTGAATAAAGCTCAATCAAGGTCCAGCTAAAGACAATAAAGAAGTGCTTGCTGGAAGGCAACCCAGCCATTAGAATTCACAGAGTTACAGAAGGATTCAGCGCAAAAAGCAGAGAAAAGGAGCTTACTGGCAAGAAAATGCCAGTAAGGAGCATTTTGGGCATTTAACGCCAGAATTGCAGCATCCTGGGCGTTCAGAAAAATGCCCAGTAACAAAGGATTTCTGGCGTTTAACGCCAGCCAGGGTACTTGGCTGGGCGTTAAACGCCCATAATGGCCAACTTATGGGCGTTAAACGCTAGAATGAATACCATTCTGGGCATTTAACGCCAGAAAGACAGGGGGAGAGGATTTTGTTTTCCACTTCAAAATTTTTCAAATTTTCATGTTTTGACTCATAATTTTCTGCATAAACATGTTTCAAACTTGCATCATTCATCCTCAATTTTCAAAAATTTTCCAAATCTCTTTTTAAATTTCTTTCAAATCCTTCCCAAATCTTCTTCAAAAAACTCAAATATCTTTTCAATTTCTTTCCAAATCTTTTCAAACTCATCATATCATCTCTTATTTCTTAGATGCATGACCAAATTTTCAGATTTAACCTCTTTACATCTTTTTCAATTAAAAATCTCATCTTTTTCATATCATAATTTTATTTTCTTCCACCAATCATATCTCTATGTCATATCTCTTTCAAAATTTTCGAAATCCCTCCCCTCCTCTTATAAATACACATTTGGCCATCCCCTCCTCTCCACCATTCGAATTTGCCTCTTCTCCTCTCTCTCCCCCTTCCTTTCTTTTGCTTTAGGGCAAGTAAACCTCTAAGTTTGGTGTGTTTTTCCGTGATCACTGAGCTAAGACTCATCAAGATCATGGCACCTAAGGGAAAACAAACCAATTCAAGAGGCAAGAAAGAGAATACTCCAAAGAGTTTTTGGAATCAAGAGAGGTTCTTAACCAAAGAACATGCAGACCACTACCACAAAATAATGGGTCTGAGGTCAGTGATCCCAGAAGTTAAATTCAATCTAAAAGAAGATGAATATCCAGAGATCCAAGAGCAAATTCGAAACAGAAGATGGGAAATTCTAGCTAATCCTGAAACAAAGGTTGGAAGAAATATGGTTCAGGAATTCTACTCAAATCTGTGGCTAACAGATAAGTAGAGAATAACTGGAACCGCCTTTCACACCTACCAAACTATGGTCAGGGGGAGGCTTATTTACTTCTATCTGGACAAAATAAGAGAGGTCTTCAAACTACCTCAACTACAAGATGATCCAGAATCCTTTAATAGGAGAATGGTGAGAGTAGATAAATGGTTGGATCAAGTTCTAGAGGACATATGCCTCCCTGGAACTAAGTGGATAACCAATTCAAAAGGTGTCCCAAACCAACTCAAGAGGGGAGATCTCAAAGCAGTCACAAGAGGCTGGTTGGACTTCATTGGGCGTTCTATATTGCCCACTAGCAACCGCTCTGAGGTCACTGTCAAAAGAGTGGTGATGATTCATTGTATCATGCTGGGACAAGAAGTGGAGATTCATCATCTAATTTCTTGTGAGATTTACACAATTGTAAACAAGAACTCCACTGAAGCCAAACTGGCCTACCCAAGCTTAATTTCTCTGCTATGTAAAGATGCTGGGGTGAGGATGGGAGTAGATGAATTCTTCCCAATCGAACACCCAATCACCAAAAAGTCAATGGAAGGACAAGTGCAAGACAACTCCATCAAAAGGAGGGCGCAAGAGTTCCTCCCAAAAATCCCTGAAATTGACTACTGGACCCGCCTAGAAGCATCTGTCACCAAGCTGCAAGAAGCTATGGATCAACTTAAGAAAGAACAGCAGAACCAAAACTGCATGCTCTACAAATTGCTTAAGGAACAGGAGAAGCAGGGGCGTGAGCTACAGAAGCTGAAGCGCCAGAAGCTCTCCCTTGAAGGACCAAACACCCCACAGACTGAAGGAGCATCCACTGCTCAAAATCAAGGTTGTTGAGTCCTAACTCTGTGATAACCTCTATTATTAGGAATCTATTTTAAGAGTCATTTATTTTTCTGTTTTTAATTTTCGGTCTTCTATTATTATTGGCTTGCTCTTATATTTATTTTTGAGTCTTATTTTTATTCCATGATTAATAAAATTTAAAGTTTATGTCTTAAAGTTATGAATGTCATGTGAATCCATCACCTTTCTTAAACGAAAAGTGTTTTTAATTGCAAAAGAAAAAGAAGTACTTGAATTTCAAATTTTAAAACAGATTAATTATTTTGATGTGGTGGCAATACTTTTTGTTTTTCTGAACGAATGCTTGAACAGTGCATATTTTTGAATTTGTTGCCCATGAATGTTAAAATTGTTGGCTCTTGAAAGAATAATGGAAAAGGAGAAATGTTATTGATAATCTGAAAAATCATATAATTGATTCTTGAGGCAAGAAAAAGTAGTGAAAAGCTTGCAAAAAAAAAAGAGAAAAAAGCAAGCAGAAAAAGCCAATAGCCCTTTAAACCAAAAGGCAAGGGTAATAAAAAGGATCCAAGGCTTTGAGCATCAGTGGATAGGAGGGCCTACAGGAATAAAATCCTGACCTAAGCGGCTAAACCAAGCTGTCCCTAACCATGTGCTTGTGGCGTGAAGGTGTCAAGTGAAAACTTGAGACTGAGCGGTTAAAGTCGTGGTCCAAAGCAAAAAGAGTGTGCTTAAGAGCTCTAGACACCTCTAATTGGGGACTCTAGCAAAGCTGAGTCACAATCTGAAAAGGTTCACCCAGTTATGTGTCTGTGGCATTTATGTATCCGGTGGTATTTGATTTTTAGTTGCTTGGGGACAAACAACAATTTAAGTTTGGTGTTGTGATGAGTGGATAATTTATACGCTTTTTGGCATTGTTTTTAGTATGTTTTTAGTATATTTTAGTTAGTTTTTATTATGTTTTTATTAGTTTTTATTCAAAAATCATATTTCTGGACTTTACTATGAGTTTGTGTGTTTTTCTGTGATTTCAGGTATTTTCTGGCTAAAATTGAGGGACCTGAGCAAAAATCTGATTCAGAGGCTGAAAAAGGACTGCAGATGCTGTTGGATTCTGACCTCCCTGCACTCGAAATATATTTTATAGAGCTGCAGATACCCAATTGGCGCGCCCTTAATTGTGTTAAAAAGTAGACATCCTGGGCTTTCCAGCAATATATAATAGTTTATACTTTGCCCGAGATTTGATGGCTCAAACCGGTGTTCCAAGTCAGCATAAAAATTCTGGCGTCAAAACGCCAGAACTGGCATAAAAGCTGGAGTTAAACGCCCAAACTGGCACAAAAGCCGGCGTTTAACTCCAAGAAAAGTTTTTACACGTGAAAGCTTCAATGCTCAGCCCAAGCACACACCAAGTGGGCCCGGAAGTGGATTCTGCATCATTTACTCATTTCTGTAAACCCTAGGCTACTAGTTCTCTATAAATAGGACCTTTTGCTATTGTATTTACACACCTCATGACATTCTATACGTTTCATATTGTATCTTCTACGTCATGAGTCTCTAAACCCCATTGTTGGGGGTGAGGAGCTCTACTGTTCTTCATGAATTAATGCAATTACTACTGTTTTCCATTCTATCATGCTTGCTTCTATTCTAAGATATTCATTCGCACTTCAACCTGATGAATGTGATGATCCATGACAATCATCACCATTCTCACCTATGAACGCGTGCCTGACAACCACCTCCGTTCTACATGCAATCAAGCTTGAATGTGTATCTCTTGGGTTTCTAATCTAAGATTGGAACCTTCGTAGTATATGCTAGAATTACTGGCGGCCATTCTTGAGATCCGGAAAGTCTAAACCTTGTCTGTGGTATTCCGAGTAGGATCTAGGAAGGGATGACCGTGACGAGCTTCAAACTCGCGAGTGTTGGACGTGTGACAGACGCAAAAGGATCAATGGATCCTATTCTAACATGATCGAGAACCAACAGCTGATTAGCCGTGCGGTGACAGCGTATTTGGAACATTTTCACTGAGAGGACGGGAAGTAGCCATTGACAACAATGATGCCCAATATAAAGCTTGCCATGGAAGGAGCCTTGCATGCTTGAAGAAGAAGACAGTAGGAAAGCAGAGATTCAAAAGACAAAGCATCTCCAAAACCTCAACCTGTTCTTCATTACTGCATTACAAGTATTTATTCATGTTCTTTTACTTTTTACAATTAAATATGAGAATTGTTGATATCCTGACTAAGAGTTACAAGATAACCATAGATTTCTTCAAGCCGACAATCTCCGTGGGATCGACCCTTACTCATGTAAGGTATTACTTGGACGACCCAGTGCACTTGCTGGTTAGTTGTGCGGAATTGTGACAAAGTGTGATTCACGTTTGAGAGCTCCAAGTCTTTGGCGCCATTGTTGATGATCACAATTTCATGCACCAGCAACCTAGTTACAAAGCATTTAATAATCCAAAGAGATGTTGGGCATCAATGCTCCTAGGAAGAAATTGTGAGCCATGTGTCTGTGGTGAAGAGATTTTGAGCAAAATTTAGCCAAAAGGCTACTGCAACATTTGCCACCAAGCCTCCATTAAGAAATAAGCTTTCTAAAGCAAAAGAAAGAAAGAAAAAGCTAGCAAGGGATCAAGCAAAAGCAAGGCATTATAGCAGCAACCCTAGTAAACCTTTAAGGAAACATTTCTTATCTGTCAGCAAGTAATAAATGAGCTACCATTGTCTGCATAAAACCCCATGAACCAAGTTCAATTATCTGCTAAATAAGGACATGCATACTTCTCTGTTTGATTTCATTTTCTCTTATGTTTAGTGCTTTCTTGGGGACAAGCAAGGTTTAAGTTTGGTATTGTGATGACAAGTCAACTTATGCTAGCTTTTTAAGCATTTTCACTTGTCTCATTTGGTTTTATGCACTTTCTTGCATTATAAGTAGGTGATTCGGAGTGGATTTGCATGGTTTTGTTGAATCAATCAACTATCCTTTATTTGACACAAAATCATAAGGTTTAAGCTAAAATTAGTTGGTTTTTGAATGATTTGTACACCTTGTGAATTGTTGATACTTTAATTAGTTGTTTTGATTACTTGTAGGTGAAGAAATGGTGGAAAAAGGAATTTTTGGCACGCTTTTGAAGTTAAAGCACGCTATGGACCTTAGGCCACGCTTTGAAAAGCGTGACCTAAGGAAACAAAAGCGTGGCGCATCAAGCAAGGCAAGGCCATGGCGCTCACTAATTGAGCGTAGCGCTCTCTATTTGAGCGCCAGAGCAAAGGCCAAGGGAGCAAAGCATAGCGCTAAGTTGGTGCACTTAACTGAGCGCCCAAGGAAGCAAGCAAAATGAGGAGCACTCAGTTAACTTATTTCACTTTATCATGCATCAACCAAAAGAAAATCGAGACGCAATACCAAGAAGTGAACTCACTAAGTTTCGAACCAAGCACCTGAGAAACCAAGAGAAGCGCTACTTGTAAGAAAATAGGCCAAAATGGCTTCAGCAATGTTTGAAATGTGAACCTTGCACAAGCACACAAGGGAGCGCTCAGTTCTCTTCATTAACTGAACGCTAGGCCTAAGGAATTGTTGAACCAAAGAGGCTCTACTAGAGCTTGAACTAGGGAACAAGGAAAACAACTAAAGGGCGCTGCGTTGGCTTTAATAACTTAGCGCTTGGTATGCGAAATTGTTACTCAGGTTGTGAATATCTTCACAACTTCGCATAACTAACCAGCAAGTACACTGGGTCGTCCAAGTAATACCTTACGTGAGTAAGGGTCGAATCCCACGGAGATTATTGGTATGAAGCAAGTTATGGTCACCTTGTAAATCTCAGTCAATAATCTTGTAATAATTTTTTTGTTACAAATATTTTTCGTTTCAAAATTTAAATTTTTTGTAATAATTTTTTTCTTACAAATACATCTTTTTTTTTTTGTAGTGCGACCACATACACCCCAATATCCAAATTAATTTGCAACCGTGCAAGCTCAAAAGCATGTGGTCATCTTTATAAGGGCAAGAGCTGTATAATAGATGGATTTAATTTTAATTATTATTATTATACTAATAATTATATTTGAATTGATAACCAACATGAGTAGTCGAGTGGTTTATTTATTTATTTGTTTAAGTAATTGTCGATGATTCAAATTTTGTTTTGTACATACAATATTGGGCAGCCAAAATTCTTAAATAGAACTAATCCACAATGGATCTTCATGGGGCGGAATCCCTCCTCCGCTTCTGTCCCCGTTTAATAAAATGGCCCCCATTCCTGTTTCACCTCCTTCACGAATTTTCGTTTATTTCTTCTTACAAGGGAGGTGGATACTCGTTAGTATCTATAGATATTAAATTTTAATTTTTTTAAATTAATACAACCGTAATAAAATTCTATACAATTCAACCAAATAGATTAAATCAAAC
>NC_029785.2:23762039-23776449 GCF_000816755.2 Arachis ipaensis
ATCAAACACAATTCAATTACAAATTTACCATAATAAGATACATATAAAATTTTTAATATATAAATTAAAATTACTTACACAATTTATATATATTAGGACATTTAAATAATTTTTTTATGGAGATTTTATGGGTCCCATGGGATGGATATCTCAATCCCCATCTCCGTCTCCATTTATTGGTAAGAGTGAATTTCCGTTTTCGTGGGAATTTTGTGAATTTTCATCAGCCTCCCCATCTTAGATAATTTTCGTGAGTGCGGGTTTTTTTCATGCCTAATTTGAAAAATACATTTGAGAAAAAAAATGAATTGATTATTGTATTGATTAATGCACCCACATACTGGGCTACACACGCATCAGATCGGATATTATATCAGCATTTTTTGAGATCAGATATCGGATATATCCGCACATCAAAATTGTTTAAAAGCCCTTGTTTCTATAAAAATCAATAAACCCATTTTTTCACCATTTTAAATCTAGTTACTCCTAAACTATTATTAATCAAAACATACAGACTATTAGAACTAAAATTTTAAACTACTGATATCAAGTTTTTTTTTTTTAGAAAAACTTCAACCATTACATACAACAAAATCTCAAAAGCCAGAGCAAGTAAAAATAACTAATTTTTGTAAAATTGTTAAAGTAAAATTATGTTTTGGAGACAATGAAGAAGACGATGGAGGAGACGAGCATGCCAATAGAGGAGAGGACAAATGCGCCGATGGAGGACACGGTGACGCGACAATGGAGGCAATGAAGACGTGGTTTGACTTTGAGGAGACGATGAACGCGCCAAATTCACCGATGGAGGACAAGTCGAGAGAAAATAGTGTGGTTTGAAGAGACAATGGAGGAGATGTGATGATGAACAAGATGCCGGTGACAGAGGCGAACAACGGTGTTGCGGTGATGGATGAAGTCAGAAGTGCGCCTAAGAGAAGAAGAGAGGGTCAAGGGGTATGGGAGTCTGGGACTATGTGTGTGAGAGATTAGAGAAGCATCGTCTGACTCTAGGGTTACTAGGTTGGGAATGGAGATTCCATTTTTCAACTTTATTTATATCATTCAGTTATTTATTTATTTGTTAAATGTGCGGATCTGTAGATCTGCGGATCGGATATGTGGAGATAAATGCAATAGCCGCTGTCCGACGATCCAATCTGATTACTTTACGGATCGGATAATATTCGCAAAATACGAGTCGAATGTGAATAAATACTGCGAATTTGTGAATATTATCCGATCCATATGCAATCCTACCTACATAATCCAATGGCATGCACATGGATTTTTCTTAAATAATTAAAATAAACGTTTTATTTACCAAAATATGTAATTTTTACTAAAATGAACCTTATCTCTTATCTCGTTTACAGTATAAACAAAATAAGAGTACACGTATCTCGTTTACACTGTAAATGAGGTAATGTACAAAATGAGATACATATATATTTCGTTTACAGTGTAAACAAAATACGTATATTATTATAAAAAATTTATGTAAAAAAATAATTAATTATATGTTAATATCTCTGTATGTGATATTTATTTTAATTAAATTAAGTCATTTGACAGATAAGTTATTTTTTGAGATTTTCAATTGACACCAAACAAAGAGTGTGAGAACAATTACACAGAGACAATTTAAATTGGCCGAAAATAGTGTGTAAAGTATAACTATTATTTGATATAGGAAGTCTATAAATAGATCTTATGTTAGCATTATAAAGGAGTTCAATTCTTTTAAAAAATACTTAGAAACCCAAAATGTTCTCAACTTCTGAGCATCACAGAGTAAAAATTAAAAATTTTAAGTAATTTTTCTGAACTCAAATACTTATAATTTATTTTTTTTAATTTTTATTAATAAAATTTCTCTATTTTTATGTTTTTTTTTTTGTTTATCTTTTTTCTTCATTGTAATTTCTGGAATATCTACTAATTTAAATTCTAAAACACATTTTGAATGCAGTGGGTATAAAATAAATATACATATGTTCTGGATGCACTATAAAAAAAATTTTAATACGTTGATTTCGGATGTACCCAAAATTTGACTCGTTTGACAAATTGGTCATATCTCAATGTACATTCATTTTAATTCTTTTAAAAAATTTAAGACAAGTAAATCTTTCTATTAAACTATTTTTTTAGAAAATCACTTTATTTTTTTCTTTCAAAATATATTAGAGATGAATTTATATTTTAGTCAATAGAGATAAATTATATTACCAGAGAATCTTTTCACGAAAAGCAATGGAAAGAATTTGAAAAATATTTGTTTGACAAAAATTATGAAGAAAAATACTATTCTATCCTTTGTATTGAAATTATAAAAAAATTCTCTAGAACTCGAATCATAAAAGACCTAGCAAAAATAATAAGATAAAGATAAAAAAATGGATAGTGATTTTTCTACTAGATCTCTATAAAATATATTTTTAACAAACTAGGTTACTAGAACAGTCTGTCTTGCTAAATCTTTAAAGAATCTTTCACAACCTATATCAAAGGAGTAAATTAAAAAAACTAATATTAAGAGTTATTTTAGGCTGAATCTTTCAATTTCTTCATACAACAAATAAAGCAAATTATTCACCCACTTGATTACATAGAAAAATATCTTTTATTAAGAAACAAAAAAAAATTAATTCATAACCTCAAAATGTCTTATTTTTAAATTTTGACTGAATAACCTTTTTCTTTAGCAGGAGTAAAAAAAATAATTCTACTAGGAAACTAATTCAGTATCTGCCAACTAATAGCCAATTTAAATGGGTTCCTAACAAAAAGCCCAAACAACTAAAGAAACACCCCAAAAATTCACCCACTAGTTACCCTAACCTCACTTTTCAAGTTCACATTCAGTAAAATTAAAAAATTCACGCACAATCCTTCCTCTTCCTCCCTCAGTCGACATCACTGCTGCACCACGACCATCCGCCGGTGAAGTCACCGCCAACTTAGAATGGCCACCATTGCCGAGACTTCCACTACCAACGTTGTAGCCACGCCGACCAACCCGCCACCTCCACCCAATTCCAAGCGTCGTCTTTTGCCGGCGCCTCCATGCGTGTTCCGAGCGACGTCTGTGCCCACCGTCGTTGCTGACCTTCCTCCTTGCCGCGCTATCCACTACTGCGCCGCCACCCTTCCACCATGAGTCCCCTGTCCCTGTTTTTACCACGTTTGAATATGTATCTGTTCTTTTTTTTAAACCCTATATTGGAAGGAAGAAGTAATTGGGGGTTTTTTCATTTGATTTGTGTTTAATTATGCTAAATTTGGAAGCAATTATAAATTGGATGTTATTGTTATTAGAGATTGTATAGCTTGTTGGTGTGCGAAATTGTGATCATTCCATTCCTTGGTAACGGCGCTAAAAACTCAACACGCACGTTCATGATCTTATATATGTTTCACAACTTCGTACAACTAACCAGCAAGTGCACTGGGTCGTCCAAGTAATAAACCTTATGTGAGTAAGGGTCGATCCCACGGAGATTGTCGGCTTGAAGCAAGCTATGGTCACCTTGTAAATCTCAGTCAGGCATAAGTGAAAGGTTCAGGCATGGCCGAATGGCCAGCCCCCAAAACATGATCAAAGGATCAAAAGATAATCCAAAGATGTAAATAAATAGTAAAAAGTCATATTTATACTAAACTAGCTACTAGGGTTTACAGAAGTAAGTAATTGATGCATAAATCCACTTCCGGTGCCCACTTGGTGTGTGCTTGGGCTGAGCTTGAAGTTTACACGTGAAGAGGTCATTCTTGGAGTTGAACGCCAGTTTGTAACGTGTTTTTGGCGTTCAACTCTGGTTCGTGACGTGTTTCTGACGTTTAACTCCAGACTGCAGCGTAGAACTGGCGTTCAACACCCTTTTGCGTCGTCTAAATTCGGGTAAAGTATGGACTATTATATATTGCTGGAAAGCCCTGGATGTCTACTTTCCAACCACATTTAAAGTGCACCATTTTGAGTTCTGTAGCTCCAGAAAATCCACTTTGAGTGCAGGAAGGTCAGAATCCAACAGCATCTGTAGTCCTTCTTCAACCTCTGAATCTGATTTTTGCTCAAGTCCCTCAATTTCAGCCTGAAAATACCTGAAATCACAGAAAAACACACAAACTCATAGTAAAGTCCAGAAATGTGAATTTAACATAAAAACTAATAAAAACATCCCTAAAGTAACTAGATCCTACTAAAAACATACTAAAAGCAATGCCAAAAAGCGTATAAATTATCCGCTCATCACAACACCAAACTTAAATTGTTTCTTGTCCCCAAGCAACTGAAAATCAAATAGGATAAAAAGAAGAGAATATACTATAAATTACAAACTATCAATGAAACATAGCTCCAATCAGATGAGCGGGACTTGTAGCTTTTTGCCTCTTGAATAGTTTTGGCATCTCACTTTATCCATTGAAGTTCAGAATGATTGGCATCTATAGGAACTTAGAGTTCAGATAGTGTCATTGATTCTCCTAGTTCAGTATGTTGATTCTTGAACACAGCTACTTTATGAGTCTTGTCCGTGGCCCTAAGCACTTTGTTTTCCAGTATTACCACCGGATACATAAATGCCACAGACACATAACTGAGTGAACCTTTTCAGATTGTGACTCAGCTTTGCTAAAGTCCCCAATTAGAGGTGTCCAGGGTTCTTAAGCACACTCTTCTTTTGCTTTGGACCTTGACTTTAACCGCTCAGTCTCAAGTTTTCACTTGACACCTTCACGCCACAAGCACATGGTTAGGGACAGCTTGGTTTAGCCGCTTAAGCCAGGATTTTATTCCTTTAGGCCCTCCTATCCACTGATGCTCAAAGCCTTGGGATTCTTTTTATTTACCCTTGCCTTTTGGTTTTAAGGATTATTGGCTTTTTGCTCTTGCCTTTTGGTTTTAAGAGCTTTTGGCTTTTTCTGCTTGCCTTTTTCTTTTTCTTTCTATTATATTTTTTTTCGCCATTTTTTTCTCTTTTTTTTCGCAAGATTTCTGTATTCACTGCTTTTTCTTACTTCAAGAATCAATTTTATGATTTTTCAGATTATCAAATAACATTTCTCCTGTTCATCATTCTTTCAAGAGCCAACATATTTAACATTCATAAACAACAACTTCAAAAGACATATGCACTATTCAAGCATTCATTCAGAAAATAAAAAGTATTGTCACCACATCAATATAATTAAACTAAGTTCAAGGATAAATTCGAAACTCATGTACTTCTTGTTCTTTTGTAATTAAAACATTTTTCATTTAAGAGAGGTGATGGATTCATAGGACATTCATAACTTTAAGACAAAGTTACTAAATACTAATGATCATGTAATAAGACACAAACATAAATAAATATAAAGCTCAAAAAATAAAATAAAAAACAGTAAATTTAAGAACAAGGAATGAGTCCACCTTAGTGATAGTGGCATTTTCTTCTTGAGGAACCAATGATGTCCTTGAGCTCTTCTATGTCTCTTCCTTGTCTTTGTTGCTCCTCCCTCATAGCTCTTTGATCTTCTCTAATTTCATGGAGGATGATGGAGTGCTCTTGATGTTCCACCCTTAGTTGCTCCCAATAATTGTGTGGAGGAAAATATATCCCCTGAGGTATCTCAGGGATCTCTTGATTTGCAGTCAAATGTTCTACCACTGAGCTATAGACCCTTGAGATGAATCTCTCCATCTCCTATGACTCGGAGGTGGAAGCTTTTGTCTTCCCTTTCCTCTTTCTAGAGGTTTCTCTGGCCTTAGGTGCCATCAATGGTTATGGAAAAACAAAAAAAAAGCTCTACTTTTACCACACCAAACTTAGAATGTTGCTCGCCCTCGAGCAAAAGAAGAAAGAATAGAAGAAGAAGAAGAAGATATAGAGGAGATGGAGGGATGTGTGTATTCGGCTATATGGGTGGGAAAGAGATTTTGAATTTTGAAGGTAGGTGGGGTGTATGGATGTGAGTGGTGAAGAGGTGATGGGGAAGAGAGATTGAGGTGGTATAGGATTATGAGGAGGTAAGGTGGGTGGAGGTATGTGGGGATCCTATGGGGTCCACAGATCCTGAGGTGTCAAGGATTTATATCCCTGCACCAATTAGGCATGTAAAATGCCTTTGCATGCAATTCTGGCATTTAAACACTGAATTGATGCTTGTTTTGGGCGTTCAACGCCCAGATGCAGCATGTTTCTGGTGTTGAACGCCAGTTCTATGCTTGTTTCTGGCGTTCAGCGCCAGCTCTATGCTCTGTTCTGGCGTTGAACGCCAGCTAGATGCTCCTTACTGGCGTTTAAACGCCAGTAAGTCCTTCCTCCAGGGTGTGATTTTCCTTCTGCTATTTTTGATTCTGTTTTTAATTTTTGTATTTATTTTGTGACTACACATGATCATGAACCTAATAAAACATGAAAGAACAATAAGAATGAAAATAAAATTAGATAAATAAAAATTGGGTTGCCTCCCAACAAGCGCTTCTTTAATGTCAATAGCTTGACAGTGAGCTCTCATGGAGCCTCACAGATGTTCAGAGCATTGTTGAGACTTCCCAACACCAAACTTAGAGTTTGGATATGGGAGTTCAACACCAAACTTAGAGTTTGGTTGTGGCCTCCCAACACCAAACTTAGAGTTCGATTGTGGGGGCTCTGGTTGACTCTGCAGTGAGAGAAGGTTTTCATGCTTCCTCTCTATGGTTACAGAGAGAGATCCTTGAGTTTTAAACACAAGGTTGTCCTCATTTAGTTGAAGGATCAATTCTCCTCTGTCCACATCAATCACAGCTCTTGCTGTGGCTAGGAAGGGTCTTCCAAGGATGATGGATTCATCCTCTTCCTTCCCAGTGTCTAGGATTATGAAATCAGCAGGGATGTAAAGGTCTTCAACCTTTACTAACATGTCCTCTACTAGTCCATAAGCCTATTTTCTTGAGTTTTCTGCCATCTCTAGTGAGATTCTGGCAGCTTGCACCTCAAAGATTCCCAATTTCTCCATTACAGAGAGGGGCATGAGGTTTATCCCTGACCCAAGGTCACACTGAGCCTTCTCAAAGGTCATGGTACCTATGGTGCAAGGTATTAAGAACTTTCCAGGATCCTGTTTCTTCTGAGGCAATTTCAGTTGATTCAGATCACTCAGTTCATTGGTGAACAAGGGAGGTTCATCTTCCCAAGTCTCATTGCCAAATAATTTGGCATTCAGCTTCATGATTGCACCAAGGTACTTGGCAACTTGCTCTTCAGTAACATCTTCATTCTCTTCAGAAGAAGAATACTCATCAGAGCTCATGAATGGCATAAGGAGGTTCAATGGAATCTCTATGGTCTCTAGATGAGCCTCAGACTCCTTTGGTTCCTCAGAGGAAAACTCCTTATTGATCTCTGAACGTCCCAGGAGGTCTTCCTCACTGGGATTCACGTCCTCCTCCTCTTTTGTGGTTTCGGCCATGATGATCATTTCAATGGCCTTGCACTCTCCTTTTGGATTTTCTTCTGTATTGCTTGGGAGAGTACTATGAGTGATTTCAGTGACCCTTTTACTCAACTGGCCCACTTGTGCTTCCAGATTTCTAATGGAAGACCTTGTTTCATTCATGAAACTCACAGTGGCCTTAGATAGATCAGAGTGACACTTTTTGGTCAGTTGCTTATATCTCTCCCAAGCTTCATAGAGGGATTCACCTTATTTTTGTCTGAAGGTTTGAACATCCACTCTAAGCTTACTCAGCTTTTGAGGAGGAAAGAACTTGGCTAAGAAAGCCGTGACCAGCTTATCCCAAGAGTTCAGGCTGTCTTTGGGTTGAGAATCTAACCATACTCTAGCTCTGTCTCTTACAGCAAACGGGAAAAGCATAAGCCTGTAGACCTCGGGATCAACCCCATTGGTCTTATGTGAGTAGAAGAAAAGAAGAAAGAGAATGAAGAAGATAAGAATTCGAACTCAGAAGAGAAGAAGGGGTTCGAATTTTTGGGTGAGGAGAAGTGTTAGTAGATGAATAAATAAATAGAAGGAGATGAGGGAGAGGAAATTTCGAAAATTAATTTTTGAAAAGAAGTTGATGATTTTCGAAAATTAAAGGAGAATTAAAATTTAAAACAATTAATTAATTAAAAAGAATTTTTGAAAAAGAGGGAGGTATTTTCAAAAATTAGAGAGGGAAGAGTAGTTAGGTGATTTTGAAAAAGATAAGAAACAAACAAAAAGTCAATTAGTTAGTTGAAAAAGATTTGAAAATCAATTTTGAAAAGATAAGAAGATAAGAAGTTAGAAAAGATATTTTAAAATCATTTTTTTTTGTTGAAAAAGATATGATTTGAAAAGATATGATAGAAAGATATGATTAAAATTAGTTTTGAAAAATATTTGAATTTTAAATCAAAATTAATGACTTGACTCACAAGTAATCACAAGATATGATTCTAGAACTTAAAGTTTGAATCTTTCTTAACAAGCAAGTAACAAACTTGAAATTTTTGAATCAAAACATTAATTGTTGATAATATTTTCGAAAATTATGAGATAAAATTAAGAAAAAGATTTTTGAAAAATATTTTTAAAATTTTTGAAAATAAATAAGAAAAATTAAAAAGATTTGATTTTTGAAAAAGATTTTGAAAAAGATAAGATTTTTAAATTGAAAATTTGATTTGACTCATAAGAAACAACTAAATTTTAAAAATTTTGAAAAAGTCAACTCAAATTTTCGAAAATTTATGAGAGAAAAAGGGAAAGATATATTTTTTATTTTTGAATTTTTAATGAGGAAAGAGAAAAACATGAAAAATAACACATAACATAAAAATTATGAATCAAAACACACAATGCATGCAAGAACACTATGAGTGTCAAGATGAACACCAAGAACACTTTGAAGATCAAGATGAACATCAAGAACATGTGTTTGAAAATTTTTTGATGCCAAGAAAACATGCAAGACACTATGAATGCAAAAATGCACATGAAAAACAACAAAAGACACAAAATAAGAAAACATCAAGATCAAACAAGAAGACTTACCAAGAACAACTTGAAGATCATGAAGAACACTATGAATGCATGAATTTTCGAAAAATGCATAAATTTTAAAAAAAAATACAATTGACACCAAACTTAAAAATTGACACAAGACTCAAACAAGAAAAACATAAAATTATTTTTGATTTTATGATTTTATTAAATTTTTTGGTATTTTTTTCGAAAATTTATTTGAAAAAGAAAAATAGGGATTTCAAAATTTTTAATATGAATTCCAGGAATCTTGTACTCTTAATCTAAAGCTTCAGTCCAGGAATTAGACATGGCTCACTAGCCAGCCAAGCTTTCATTGAAAGTTCCGGTCCAAAACACTAGACATGACCAATGGCTAGCCAAGCTTTAGTATGCTATTACATGCATTGAAGTGATTAGTTGAATCCACAGTCCAAAAGAATTTAGACATAGCTTTACAGCCAGCCATGATTCAACAAATCATCATGAAACACTAGAATTCATTCTTAAAAATTCTGAAGAAAAATATATTTTATTTTTTTTGGAAAATTTTTTTCGAAAATTAAAAGAATAAAAACAAAAACTTAAAATTAAAATAAAGTTACCTAATCTGAGCAACAAGATGAACCGTCAGTTGTCCAAACTCAAACAATCCCCGGCAATGGGCGCCAAAAACTTGGTGTTGTTGCCGGATCAACCTTGGCACTGGTGTTACCGGAAATAAATGCGAAATAAATCCCCGGCAACGGCGCCAAAAACTTGGTGTGCGAAATTGTGATCATTCCATTCCTTGGTAACGGCGCTAAAAACTCAACACGCACGTTCATGATCTTATATCTGTTTCACAACTTCGTACAACTAACCAGCAAGTGCACTGGGTCGTCCAAGTAATAAACCTTATGTGAGTAAGGGTCGATCCCATGGAGATTGTCGGCTTGAAGCAAGCTATGGTCACCTTGTAAATCTCAGTCAGGCGGATTCAAATGTATTAAGAGATTATAGTGGACGAAAATTTAATAAAATATAAAATAGGATAGTGGTACTTATGTAATTCATTGGTGAGAATTTCAGATAAGCGTATAGAGATGCTTTCGTTCCTCTGATCTCAGCTTTCCTGCTGTCTTCATCCAATCAATCCTACTCCTTTCCATGGCAAGCTTTATGTAGGGCATCACTGTTGTCAATGGCTACATCCCATCCTCTCTATGAAAAAGGTCCAAATGCTCTGTCAAGGCACCGCTAATCATCTGTCGGTTCTCGATCATATTGGAATAGGATCCATTGATCCTTTTGCGTCTGTCACTACGCCCAGCACTCGCGAGTTTGAAGCTCGTCACAGCCATCCCTTCCCAGATCCTACTCGGAATACCACAGACAAGGTTTAGACTTTCTGGATCTCAAGAATGGCCATCCATGGGTTCTAACTTATACCACAAAGATACTAATAACTCGGACTCGGTCCCCTGTATTAGATATCCAAGAGATATCCATTCAGTCTAAGGTAGAACGAAAGTGGTTGTCAGGTACACGTTCATAAGTTGAGAATGATGATGACTGTCACGATCATCACATCCATTATATTGAAGTGCGAATGAATATATAAGTTGAATTGAATAGAAAAATAGTAGTACTTTGCATTAATCTTTGAGGAACAGCAGAGCTCCACACCTTAATCTATGGTATGTAGAAACTCTACCGTTGAAAAATACATAAGTGAAAGGTTCAGGCATGGCCGGATGGCCAGCCCCCAAAACGTGATCAAAGGATCAAAAGATAATCCAAAGATGTAAATACAATAGTAAAAAGTCCTATTTATACTAAACTAGCTACTAGGGTTTACAGAAGTAAGTAATTGATGCATAAATCCACTTCCGGGGCCCACTTGGTGTGTGCTTGGGCTGAGCTTGAAGTTTACACGTGGAGAGGTCATTCTTGGAGTTGAACGCCAGTTTGTAACGTGTTTTTGGCGTTCAACTCTGCTTCGTGACGTGTTTCTGACGTTTAACTCCAGACTGCAGCGTAGAATTGGCGTTCAACGCCCTTTTGTATCATCTAAACTCGGGCAAAGTATGGATTATTATATATTGCTAGAAAGCTCTGGATGTCTACTTTCCAACCCAATTGGAAGCGCACCATTTGGAGTTCTGTAGCTCCAGAAAATCCACTTTGAGTGCAGGAAGGTCAGAATCCAACAGCATCTGTAGTCCTTCTTCAACCTCTGAATCTGATTTTTGCTCAAGTCCCTCAATTTCAGCCAGAAAATACCTGAAATCACAGAAAAATACACAAACTCATAGTAAAGTCGAGAAATGTGAATTTAACATAAAAACTAATAAAAACATCCCTAAAAGTAACTAGATCCTACTAAAAACATACTAAAAACAATGCCAAAAAGCGTATAAATTATCCGCTCATCACTTGTTTTAGGAAGAAATTTTTGTTCTTTCCGATTCAAAATGTTGATGATTTAAATTGTTTTCTATACTATTATTTGTTCCCTAAATTTGCGAATTCTGCACGCATTGCATAGGCTTTTTGTTTTGTAAAGGTGGTTTGGGTGTTTGATACCAAAATTAGATTAAATTTAGATTAATTTTGGTTTAATTTAAGTTTGATCTTAAATATGGTACGAGAGGCCATTTATTCTCAGCATGGTTGATTTTAATTATCAAGAACATAGATGTGAAGTTTAACTTGTATGCAGATGGTTTTCAAATTTATTGGGAATGGCTGTAATTTAGTTGACTCTACTTGTACATGCTCACTTAGGTTGTATGTTGTATGTCAATCAGAATTGATTTAGCTATCTAAAGATGGTGAATTTGAAACCTTTTTTTCTTTCCGATTTGTAGATGTTTATATTCACATCAAAATGATGTTCGATTTGCTATGTATGCGGGTGATTCTTTATTAAGTTTAGGGCTGTTTCATTTTCCTTTCTTTTTTTTTAAATTCTATTCGGCATGTTTCTCCGAATAGGTTCCTAATTGTTTTTGAAAAGATCTAAGTGGATGTTACTTTTGTTAAGTATCAGGATGTTCCTTTTGCATACTAACTAGATGTTACTTTTACATTTTTCGAGTTTTCTTGTGTTGCAGTTGTGAATGTTTATATTTCTTTTAGAATTGCATGACCTCTTTTTTTAAAATCCTACTCAGCATGTTTCTCCGTATAGGTATCTGATTGTTTTTGCAAAGATCTAAATAGATGTTACTTCTGTTAAGTATTAGGATGTTCCTTTTTTTTACTAAATGGATGTTACTTATATATTTTTCGAGTTTTCTTGTATTGTAGTTGTGGATGACTATATTTCTTTAAGAATTGCATGACCCTTTTTTTAAGTCCTACTCGGCATATTCCTTCGTGTAGGTAGATGATTATTTTTGCAAATATCTAAGTAGATATTACTTCTGTCAAGCATTAGGATGTTCTTTTTTCATACTAAATGGATGTTAATTACACCGTTTTTTGGCATCATTGATTCTTCTATTTTGATGATGGAATCAAAATTGTTCACAATTAATAGTAGCTTCTTGTTAGTTCTTCAACATAAAATGAAAAGAAAAGAATAGAGTTGCTTCTGCTCAAGAAAGTATCTAATTGTGACCTATTCCTAATTACTAGCGTAATGTGACTTTAAAACTCAATTTTGTTACAAGATTTTGTTAAAAATCTAAGAGCAATGAAGAACATTGTTAAACTAGCATACACTCTTCTCTGAATCTTAAGACATGCTTATAATCCAATCATTAGTAATAAGAATAAAAATTTTGTTGCTGTTGTGTATATAATTCAATGTTTAAAAATGTAACAAATGATAAAAAACACAATATCTTTTTGCCAAAGAGACTTGACAAAAGTGTTTTGTTACACTTATAGTTATTTGTTTATCATTCTTACAAAAATGATCAAATGAATAAAAGAATGAATTGCATTTTGTACACTGTTACTTACTATATCTCTCGACTAATTCTACATTCTATATTCAATTTCAATCTTTGATTTTGACTATACCAACACAGATATATAAAAAAAGAAAACAAACTACAGGAAAAAAATTGCAAGTTGCAACCATGATGAATTGTAATTTTTCAAGTTGATAATCAATTTTGACTCATTCAGTTTCAAAAATCTCATATCCCTTTTCTAATTTCTTGCTCTTCCACACCTTTGCAGGTTCCAAAAGCAAGTGATGCCTATAATTTTTACAATCTACAACTAAATTTGTCTTTGAATCAATATATCTAAAGCCTCCTTCATCCAAGGACAGGTTTCTTTTACTTCTGCCACAGCTGTCCATCTTCTTTTCCTGAAGTTTATCTCTGGCCAATTATCTAAATTACTTGCTAATGAGCATAGAAAACATGTATCCCTCATGAATTGTGAGTTGTCCTTTGCTCTTATAAATCCATTTTTCCAATTTGCTCTGCAAAGAGAACAACCAAATCAAAATAGAAACACATAATACCATTCCTAAAAAAACAAAAAAAATGTATCAAAAAAGAACATCCGAAAAATATAAAAATAAATATCAATTATTCAAATTTTACATTCATCTTTAGCTTACAACGGCATATTTCACCCTGGTCTAATTATATTCCATCAATTATTCAATTTTCACCGAACCCATGGCAATAAACATAAGTCTATTATCTATATGCGTTATGCATAGAAAGTTGATTGGTCCATTATTTAAGAGTGTATCTAAATATATTGGGAGAATGAGAGTTGATGACCATAGTGACCAGACATGAACTTACTCTTTGCAAAGAATTAGATCTTCGCATATATGCTTCTGTTCCTTCCTGAAAGTTGCTTGTCTTCCTTTTTGAATTTCTGGAATAATTTATACCAAATTCAACAAATAAAAATATGAAAACCAAGTAAGCACCAGCAATAGTTATGAAATCAAAGAAACATGCTTATAGAAGCCAAGAAAAATAACTTGCAAAATTATGAAGTAGCAGTAAACAGCTAGACAGAAACCTTCAGTCAGCAAGAACAGCAGCGGGGCAATGATTCTTGCGGTGGACTGGAGCACGAAATTGTGATCATCAATGGCGCCAACAGCTTGGTACGCACAATTGTAATCTCAACTCTTTGTCACAACTCCGCACAACTAACCAGCAAGTGCACTGGGTCGTCCAAGTAATAAACCTTACGTGAGTAAGGGTCAATCCCACAGAGATTGTCGGCTTGAAGCAAGCTATGGTCATCTTGTAAATCTCAGTCAGGCGGATTCAAATGGTTATGGAGTTTAAGATAATTAAAAGGTAAATAAAATATAAAATAAGATAGAGATACTTATGTAATTCATTGGTGAGAATTTTAGATAAGCGTATGAAGATGCTTTGTTCCTCCTGAACTTCTTCTTTCCTATTGTCTTCATCCAATCATTCATACTCCTTTCCATGGCAAGCTT
>NC_029785.2:23777680-23778972 GCF_000816755.2 Arachis ipaensis
TATGGTCATCTTGTAAATCTCAGTCAGGCGGATTCAAATGGTTATGGAGTTTAAGATAATTAAAAGGTAAATAAAATATAAAATAAGATAGAGATACTTATGTAATTCATTGGTGAGAATTTTAGATAAGCGTATGAAGATGCTTTGTTCCTCCTGAACTTCTTCTTTCCTATTGTCTTCATCCAATCATTCATACTCCTTTCCATGATAAGCTGTATGTTGGGTTTCACTGTTGTCAATGGCTACCTCCCGTCCTCTCAGTGAAAATGGTCCAAATGCGCTGTCATCGCACGGCTAATCATCTGTCGGCTCTCGATCATGTTGGAATAGGATCCATTGATCCTTTTGCGTCTGTCACTACGCCCAACACTCGCGAGTTTGAAGCTCGTCACAGTCATCCCTTCCCAGATCCTACTCGGAATACCACAGAGAAGATTTAGACTTTCCGGATCTCAGGAATGGCCGCCAATAATTCTAGCCTATACCACAAAGGTTTTAATCTTAGATTAGAAACCTAAGAGAATATACTCCAGCTGTCGTCCAATGACTACGTTGAACATCATGTAGATCGCTTTGTGGTTGTCAGGCACGCGACCTTGGCTAAGTGATGAGCGGATAATTTATACGCTTTTTGGCATTATTTTTAGTATGTTTTCAGTAGAATCTAGTTACTTTTAGGGATGTTTTCCTTAGTTTTTATGTTAAATTCACATTTCTGAACTTTACTATGAGTTTGTGTGTTTTCTATGCGCTTATCTGAAATTCTCACCAATGATTTACATAAGTATTTCTATCATTTATTATTTATCTTTTAATTATCTAATCCAATCACATTTGACCCTACCTGACTGAGATTTACAAGATGACTATAGCTTGCTTCAAGCCAACAATCTCCGTGGGATTCGACCCTTACTCACGTAAGGTATTACTTGGACGACCCAGTGCACTTGCTGGTTAGTTGTGCGAAGTTGTGAACCATGGTATTGGCATCATGTTTTTGGCGCCATTACCAGGGAAAGAAAGAGCGATGAATTTTACATAATCAAAGTGTAATCACAATTTCTGTTCACCAAGTTTTTGGCGCCATTGCCGGGGATTGTTCGAGTTTGGACAACTGACAGTTCATCTTGTTGCTCAGATTAGGTAATTTTCTTTTTGTTTTCTTTTCAAAAAATTGTCAAAAATATTTCAAAATTTTCTCACCTGTTTTCAAAAAAAATTTTAGATTCAAAATTTTTAAGAATGAATTCTAGTGTTTCATGAAGCATGTGAAGCCTGGCTGGCTGCAAAGC
>NC_029785.2:23779006-23793693 GCF_000816755.2 Arachis ipaensis
ATTTCATGAATGAAACAAGGTCTTCCATTAGAAATCTGGAAGCACAAGTGGGCCAGCTGAGTAAAAGGATCACTGAAATCTCTCCTAGTACTCTCCCAAGCAATACAGAAGAGAATCCAAAAGGAGAGTGCAAGGCCATTGACATAAGCACCTTGGCCAAACCTGTAAGGGAAGGAGAGGACGTGAATCCCAAGGAGGAAGACCTCCTGGGACATCCAGTGATCAATAAGGAGCTTCCCTCTGAGGAATCAAAGGACTCTGAGGCTCACCTAGAGACCATAGAGATTCCATTAAACCTCCTTATGCCATTCATGAGCTCTGATGAGTATTCCTCTTCTGAAGAGAATGAGGATGTTACTGAAGAGCAAATAGCCAAGTTTCTTGGTGCAATCATGAAGCTGAATGCCAAATTATTTGGCATTGATACTTGGAAAGTTGAACCTCCCATGTTCACCAATGAACTAAGTGATCTGGATCAACTGACATTGCCTCAGAAGAAACAGGATCCTGGAAAGTTCTTAATACCTTGCACCATAGGCACCATGATCTTTAAAGCTCTGTGTGACCTGGGTTCAGGTATAAACCTCATGCCCCTCTCCGTAATAGAGAAACTGGGAATCTATGGGGTGCAAGCTGCTAAAATCTCATTAGAGATGGCAGACAATTCAAGAAAACAGGCTTATGGACAGGTAGAGGACGTGCTAGTAAAGGTTGAAGGCCTTTACATCCCTGTTGATTTCATAGTCTTGGATACTGGAAAGGAAGAGGATGAATCCATCATCCTAGGAAGACCTTTCCTAGCCACAGCAAGAGCTGTGATTGATGTGGACAGAGGAGAATTAATCCTTCAACTGAATGAGGACAACCTTGTGTTTACAACTCAAGGATCTCCCTCTGCATCCATGGAGAGGAAGCATAAAAAGCTTCTCTC
Source organism: Arachis ipaensis (assembly GCF_000816755.2). Classification (NCBI taxonomy): domain Eukaryota; kingdom Viridiplantae; phylum Streptophyta; class Magnoliopsida; order Fabales; family Fabaceae; genus Arachis; species Arachis ipaensis. Next base: position 23,779,938 of record NC_029785.2, read on the forward strand.
AAAGCAGAGTCAAACAGAGCCCCCACAATCAAACTCTAAGTTTGGTGTTGGGAGGCCATATCCAAACTCTAAGTTTGGTGTTGAACTCCCATATCCAAACTCTAAGTTTGGTGTTAAGGAGTCTCAACAAAGCTCTGCACATCTGTGAGGCTCCATGAGAGCCCACTGTCAAGCTATTGACATTAAAGAAGCGCTTGTTGGGAGGCAACCCAATGTTTATTTATCTAATTCTATTATTTTTGTTTTTCATGTTTTCTTAGGTTAATGATCATGTGGAGTCACAAAATAAACAAAAAAATTGAAAACGGAATCAAAAACAGCAGAAGAAAAATCACACCCTGGAGGAGCATCTGTCTGGCGTTCAGCGCCAGAACAGAGCATGGTTCTGGCGTTCAACGCCAGAAATGGCCAGTAAATGGGCGTTGAACGCCCAAAATGGGCACCAACCTGGCGCTGAACGCCCAGAGTTGTGTGCAAGGGCATTTTGCATGCCTAAATTGGTGCAGGGATGTAAATGCCTTGACACCTCAAGATCTGTGGACCCCACAGAATCATCTCAGGATCTGTGGACCCCACAGGATCATCTCAGGATCTGTGGACCCCACAGGATCACCTCAGGATCTGTGGACCCCACAGGATCCACACCTACCTCCACTCACTTCTTCTCATCCCTCACCACTCTCTTTCACACAATCCCATAAACACTCTTCCCCAAAAAAATCCTTCACCAATCACCTCAATCTCTCTTCCCCATCACCTCTTCACCACTCACATCCATCCACTCTTCCCCATAAACCTACCTCACAAACTCCACCTACCTTCAAAATTCAAAACCAATTTCCCATCCAAACCCACCCTAAATGGCCGAACCTTAACCCCCCTCCCTCCCCTATATATAGCCCTCCATTCTTCCTCATTTTCACACAACACAAACCTCTCCTCTCTACTTGGCCGAAACACACTTCACCCCTCTTCTCCATATTTTCTTCTTCTTCTTCCTCTATTCTTTCTTTTATTGCTCGAGGGCGAGCAATATTCTAAGTTTGGTGTGGTAAAAGCATAAGCTTTTTGTTTTTCCATTACCATTGATGGCACCTAAGACCGGAGAATCCTCTAGAAAATTAGTTGCTTGGGGACAAGCAATAATTTAAGTTTGGTGTTGTGATGAGCGGATAATTTATACGCTTTTTGGCATTGTTTTTAGTATGTTTTCAGTAGAATCTAGTTACTTTTAGGGATGTTTTCCTTAGTTTTTATGTTAAATTCACATTTCTGGACTTTACTATGAGTTTGTGTGTTTTTCTGTGATTTCAGGTATTTTTTGGCTGAAATTGAGGGACTTGAGCAAAAATCAGATTCAGAGGTTGAAGAAGGACTGCTGATGCTGTTGGATTCTGACCTCCCTGCACTTAAATTAGATTTTCTGGAGCTACAGAACTCGAAATGGCGCGCTTCTAATTGCGTTGGAAAGTAGACATCCAGGGCTTTCCAGCAATATATAATAGTCCATACTTTGCCCAAGTTTAGATGACGCAAACTGGCGTTCAACGCCAGCTCTCTGCCCAATTCTAGAGTTCAGCGCCAGAAAGGGATCAAAAACCAGAGTTGAACGCCAGAAATGGATCAAAACCTGGCGTTCAACTCCACAAATGGCCTCTGCACGTGGAAAGTTAAAGCTCAGCCCAAGCACACACCAAGTGGGCCCCGAAAGTGGATTTATGCATCAATTACTTACTTCTGTAAACCCTAGTAGCTAGTTTATTATAAATAGGACCTCTTACTATTGTATTAGACATCCTGGATTGTATATTTGATCCTGTGATCTCGTTTTGGGGGCTGGCCATCTCGGCCATGCCTGGACCTTCCACTTATGTATTTTCAACGGTAGAGTTTCTACACTCCATAGATTAAGGTGTGGAGCTCTGCTGTTCCTCAAAGATTAATGCAAAGTACTACTATTTTCTAGTCAATTCATCTTATTTCGCTTCTAAGATATTCATTCGCACTTCAAACTGAATGTGATGAACGTGACAATCATCATCATTCCGATTTACATAAGTATTTCTATCCTTTATTATTTATCTTGTAATTATCTAATCCAATCACATTTGACCCTACCTGACTGAGATTTACAAGATGACCATAGCTTGCTTCAAGCCAACAATCTCCGTGGGATTCGACCCTTACTCACGTAAGGTATTACTTGGACGACCCAGTGCACTTGCTGGTTAGTTGTGCGAAGTTGTGAACCATGGTATTGGCATCATGTTTTTGGCGCCATTACCAGGGAAAGAAAGAGCGATGAATTTTACATAATCAAAGTGTAATCACAATTTCTGTTCACCACTAAGCGAGTAACGAAGATTGGGTGATTGTCACGGGTCACCCTTTCATTCTGACTTAACTGAATTAAGTACGAGAGTATATCTTGGAGAAGAAATAGGCGTGAATTGAATAGAAAAACAATAGTACTTTGCATTGATTCATGAAGAACAGCAGAGCTCCTCACCTTAATCTATGGTGCGTAGAAACTCCACCGTTGGAAATACATAAGAACAAAAGGTCCAGGCATGGCCGAATAGCCAGCCTCCCAAAGAGGGTTCAATCATCAAAACATGATTAAAAGATGATTCAAGGGTTATTAAAGGATGAAAATACAATAGCAAAAGGTCCTATTTATAGAAAACTAGTAGCTTAGGGTTTACAGAAATAGGTAATTAATGCAGAAATCTTCTTCCGGGTCCACTTGGTGTGTGCTTGGCCTGAGCATTGAAGCTTTCACATGTAGAGACTTTTCTTGGAGTTAAACGCCATCTTTTGTGCCAGTTTGGGCGTTTAACTCCAGCTTTTATGCCAGTTCTGGCGTTTTGACGCCAGAATTTTTATGCTGACTTGGAATGCCAATTTGGGCCATCAAATCTCGGGCAAAGTATGGACTATTATATATTGCTGGAAAGCCCAAGATGTCTACTTTCCAACGCAATTGAGAGCGTGCCAATTGAGCTTCTGTAGCTCCAAAAAATCCACTTCGAGCGCAGGGAGGTCAGAATCTAATAGCATCTGCAGTCCTTTTTCAGCCTCTGAATCAGATTTTTGCTCAAGTCCCTCAATTTCAGCCAGAAAATACCTGAAATCACAGACAAACACACAAACTCATAGTAAAGTCCAGAAATGTGATTTTTATTTAAAAACTAATAAAAATATAATAAAATTAACCAAAATATACTAAAAACTACCTAAAAACAATGCCAAAAAGCGTATAAATTATCCGCTCATCACAACACCAAATTTAAATTGTTGCTTGTCCCCAAGCAACTAAAAATCAAATAGGATAAAAAGATGAGAATATACAATGAATTCCAAAAACATCTATGAAGATCAGTCTTAATTAGATGAGCGGGGCTAGTAGCTTTTTGCTTCTGAATAGTTTTGGCATCTCACTTTTTCCTTTGAAGTTCAGAATGATTGGCATATATAGGAACTCAGAATTCAGATAGTGTTATTGATTCTCCTAGTATAGTATGTTGATTCTTGAACACAGTTACTTTATGAGTCTTGGCCGTGACCCTAAGCACTTTGTTTTCCAGTATTACCACCGGATACATAAATGCCACAGACACATAACTGGGTGAACCTTTTCAAATTGTGACTCAGCTTTGCTAGAGTCCCCAATTAGAGGTGTCCAGAGCTCTTAAGCACACTCTTTTTGCTTTGGACCACAACTTTAACCGCTCAGTCTCAAGCCTTTCACTTGACACCTTCACGCCACAAGCACATGGTTAGGGACAGCTTGGTTTAGCCGCTTAGGCCAGGATTTTATTCCTGTGGGCCCTCCTATCCACTGATGCTCAAAGCCTTTGATCCTTTTTATTTTACCCTTGCCTTTTGGTTTAAAGGGCTATTGGCTTTTTCTGCTTGCTTTTTCTTTCTCTCTTTTTTTTTCTCTTTTTTTTTGCCATTTTTTTCGCAAGCTTTTCAGTACTTTTTCTTGCTTCAAGAATCAATTTTATGATTTTTCAGATTATCAAATAACATTTTTCCTTTTTCATCATTCTTTCAAGAGCCAACAATTTTAACATTCATAATCAACAATTTCAAAAATATGCACTGTTCAAGCATTCATTAAGAAAAACAAAGAGTATTGCCACCACATCAAAATAATTAATCTGTTTTAAAATTCGAAATTCATGTACTTCTTTTTCTTTTTGCAATTAAAAACACTTTTTATTTAAGAAAGGTGATGGATTCATAGGACATTCATAGCTTTAAGGCATAGACACTAAGACACTAATGATCATGTAATAAAGACACAAACATAAATAAAACATAAAGCATAATTTTCGAAAAACAGTAAAATAAGAACAAGGAAATTAAAGAACGGGTCCACCTTAGTGATGGCGGCTTGTTCTTCCTCTTGAAGATCTTATGGAGTGTTTGAGCTCCTCAATGTCTCTTCCTTACCTTTGTTGCTCCTCCCTCATGACTCTTTGGTCTTCTCTAATTTCATGGAGGAGGATGGAATGCTCTTGGTGCTCCACCCTTAGTTGTCCCATATTGGAACTTAATTCTCCTAGGGAGGTGTTGATTTGCTCCCAATAATTTTGTGGAGGAAAATGCATCCCTTGAGGTATCTCAGGGATTTCATGATGAGAAATTTCTTCATGCTCTTGTCCGTGAGTGGGATCTCTTGTTTGCTCCATCCTTTTCTTAGTGATGGGCTTGTCCTCATCAATGAGGATATTTTCCTCTATGTCAATTTCAGCTGAATTGCAGAGGTGACAAATGAGATGAGGGAAGGCTAACCTTGCCAAAGTAGAGGACTTGTCTGCCACCTTGTAGAGTTCTTGGGATATAACCTCATGAACTTCTACTTCCTCTCCAATCATGATGTTGTGGATCATGATAGCCCGGTCTATAGTAACTTCAGACCGGTTGCTAGTAGGAATGATTGAGTGTTGGATGAACTCCAACCATCCCCTAGGCATGGGCTTGAGGTTATGCCTTCTTAGTTGAACCGGCTTCCCTCTTGAATCTCTCTTCCATTGAGCGCCCTCTTCACAAATGTCTATGAGGACTTAGTCCAACCTTTGATTAAAGTTGACCCTTCTAGTGTAGGGGTGTGCATCTCCTTGCATCATGGGCAAGTTGAATGCCAACCTTACATTTTTCGGACTGAAATCTAAGCATTTCCCCCGGACCATTGTAAGCCAACTCTTTGGGTCCGGGTTCACACTTTGATCATGGTTCTTGGTGATCCATGCATTGGCATAGAACTCTTGAACCATTAAGATTCTGACTTGTTGAATGAGGTTGGTGAGAACTTCCCAACCTCTTTTTTGAATCCCATGTCGGATCTCCGGATATTCACCCTTTTTGAGTTTGAAAGGGACCTCGGGGATCACCTTCTTCTTAGCCACAACTTCATAGAAGTGGTCTTGATGCACTCTTGAGATGAATTTCTCCATCTCCCATGACTCGGAAGTGGAAGATTTTGCCTACCCTTTCCTCTTTCTAGAGGTTTCTCCGGCCTTTGGTGCCATAAATGGTTATGGAAAAATAAAAAGCTTTAGCTTTTACCACACCAAACTTAGAAAGTTTGCTCGTCCTCGAGCAAAAGAAGAAAGAAAGGAGTAGAAGAAGAAGAAAATGGAGGAGATGGAGAAGTGGGAGTGATTCAGCCAAGTGGGGAAAGAAGTGTTTGTGATGTGTGATAATGAAGGAGGGATGAGGGGTTTATATAGGAGTGGAGAGAGGGGTAGGGTTCGGCTATGTGTGGGTGGGTTTGGGAAGGAAAGTGGTTTGAATTTGAATGGTGAGGTAGGTGGGATTTTATGATGGATGGATGTGGATTGGTGAAGAGATTATGGAGAAGAGGGTAGGATTTGATAGGTGAGGGGTTTTGGGGAAGAGGTTTTGAGGTGATTGGTAAAGGGTATTTGGGGAAGGGTGTTATGGGAATGTGTGAAGAAGAGAGAGAGAGATGAAGTAGATGGGATTCTGTGGGGTCCACAGATCCTGAGGTGTCAAGGATTTCTCATCCCTGCACCATGTGGCGTGTAAATGCCCCTTGCTTGCCAATCCTAGCGTTAAACGCCAGGTTCCTGCCCATTTCTGGCATTTAACGTCAGCTTTTCTCCCCTTTCTAGCGTTTAACGCCAGCTCTGTGCCCTTTTCTGGCGTTAAACGCCAGTTCTGTGCCCTTTCTGGCGTTAAACGCCCAGAATGGTGCCAGACTGGGCGTTTAATGCCCATTTTGCTACCCTTACTGACGTTGAAACGCCAGTAAGCTTTTCCTCCAGGGTGTGCTATTTTTAATACTGTTTTTCATTCTGTTTTTGCTTTTTCAGTTGTTTTTGTGACTTCACATGATCATCAACCTACAGAAAATATAAAATAACAATTGAAAATAAATAGATATGATTAAATAAAATTGGGTTGCCTCCCAACAAGCGCTTCTTTAATGTCAATAGCTTGACAGTGGGCTCTCATGGAGTCTTACAGATACTCAGAGCATGATGATGGCCTCCCAACACCAAACTTAGAGTTTGAATGTGGGGGCTCTATTTGACTCTGTATTAAGAGAAGCTTTTCATGCTTCCTCTCCATGGTTACAGAGGAAGGTCCTTGAGCTTTAAACACAAGGGAGTCCTCATTCACTTGAAGGGCCAATTTTTCTCTGTCAACATCAATCACAGCTTTTGCTGTGGCTAGGAAGGATTTACCAAGGATGATGGATTCATCCATGCACTTCCCAGTGTCTAGAATTATGAAATCAGCAGGGATGTGGTGGCCTTCAACCTTTACCACGACATCCTCTACAAGTCCATAAGCCTGTTTCCTTGAATTGTCTGCCATCTCTAGTGAGATTCTTACAGCTTGTACCTCAAGGATCCCTAGCTTCTCCATTACAGAGAGAGGCATGAGGTTTATGCTTGACCCTAGGTCACACAGGGCATTCTCAAAGGTCATGGTGCCTATGGTACAAGGTATTGAGAATTTTCCAGGATCCTGTCTCTTTTGAGGTAATCTCTGCCTAGTCAAGTCATCTAGTTCTTTGGTGAGCAAGGGGGGTTCATCCTCCCAAGTCTCATTACCAAATAACTTGGCATTCAGCTTCATGATTGCTCCAAGGTACTTAGCAACTTGCTCTTCAGTAACATCTTCATCCTCTTCAGAGGAAGAATACTCATCAGAGCTCATGAATGGCAGAAGTAAATTCAATGAAATCTCTATGGTCTCTGTATGAGCCTCAGATTCCCATGGTTCCTCATTAGGGAACTCCTTGGAGGCCAGTGGACGTCCATTGAGGTCTTCCTCAGTAGAAATCATTGCCTCTTCCTCTTCTCTAGGTTCGGCCGTGTGGATTATGTTGATGGCCTTGCACTCTCTTTTTGGATTCTCTTCTGTATTGCTTGGGAGAGTACTAGGAGGGAGTTCAGTAATTTTCTTACTCAGCTGACCCACTTGTGCCTCCAAATTTCTAATGGAGGACCTTGTTTCAGTCATGAAACTTTGAGTGGTTTTACTTAAATCAGAGACTATGATTGCTAAGTCAGAGTGACTCTGCTTAGAATTTTCTGTCTGTTGCTGAGAAGATGATAGAAAAGGCTTGCTATTGCTAAACCTATTTCTTCCACCATTACTGTTGTTGAAGCCTTGTTGAGGCCTCTGTTGGTCCTTCCATGAGAGATTTGGATGATTTCTCCATGAAGGATTATAGGTGTTTCCATAGGGTTCTCCCATGTAATTCACCTCTTCCATTGCTGGGTTCTCAGGATCATAAGCTTCTTCTTCAGATGAAGCTTCTTTAGTACTGCCTGTTGCTGCTTGCATGCCAGACGGATTCTGAGAAATCATATTGACTTGCTGAGTCAATATTTTGTTCTGAGCCAATATGGCATTCAGAGTATCAATCTCAAGAACTCCTTTCTTCTGAAGTTTCATCTTCCTTCTGTCTGAAGGTCTGGACTTCCACTCTAAGCTTACTCAATTTTTGAGGTGGAAAGAATTTGGTCAGAAAAGCATTAACCAGCTTTTCCCAAGAGTTCAGGCTTTCCTTAGGTTGTGAATCCAACCATATTCTAGCTCTGTCTCTTACAGCAAAAGGGAAGAGCATAAGTCTGTAGACCTTGGGATCAACCCCATTGGTCTTGACAGTGTCACAGATTTGCAAGAATTCAGCTAAGAACTGATGAGGATCTTCCAATGGAAGTCCATGAAACTTGCAATTCTGTTGCATCAGAGAAACTAATTGAGGCTTAAGCTCAAAGTTGTTTGCTCCAATGGCAGGGATAGAGATGCTTCTCCCATAGAAGTCGGGAGTAAGTGCAGTAAAGTCACCAAGCACCTTCCTTGCATTGTTGGCATTATTGTTATTTTCGCCTGCCATATTTTCTTCTTGTTTGAAAATTTCTATTAGGTCCTCTACAGAGAGTTGTGCTTTAGCTTCTCTTAGCTTTCTCTTCAAGGTCCTTTCAGGTTCAAGATCAGTTTCAACAAGAATGCCTTTGTCCTTGCTCCTGCTCATATGAAAGAGAGGAGAAGAAAGTATAGAATCCTCTATGTCACAGTATAGAGATTCCTTGAGGTGTCAGAGGAAAAGATGAATGGAAGAAGGAGGTAGAGAGGAGAGAATTCGAACTTATCAAGAGGGATAGGGTTCAAATTGCACATTGAGGAGGAGTGTTAGTCCTTCAAATAGAAAATGTTAGAGGGGGGGGGGAGGGATTTTCGAAAATAAATTAAAAAGATTTTGAAATAATTAAAAGAAATTTTGAAAAATTGATTCATGATTTTCGAAAATTAGAATTGAGAAAGTAGTTAAGTGATTTTTGAAAAAGATTTTGAAATTAGAAATCAAAAAGATATGATTGAAAATTATTTTGAAAAAGATGTGATTGAGAAGATATGATTGAGAAGATATGATTGAGAATCAAATTAAAAAAAGAAAGTTTTAAAAATTAAAGTTGATTACTTGACTAACAAGAAATTAAAAGATATGACTCTAGAATTTAAAATTTGATCCTTTCTTAATAGGCAAGTAACAACTTGAAAATTTTGAATTAAATCATTAATTGTAGCAAGGATTTTTGAAAATAGTAAAAAAAATAGAAAATGGAAAGAAATTGATTTTGAAAAGATATGATTTGAAAAAGATTTAATTTTGAAAAAACATAAAAATTTGAAAGAGATTTGAATTAAAAACAAAATCTTACCTCTTGTGCTATCCTGGCGTTAAACGCCCAGAATGGTATCCATTCTGGCGTTTAACGCCCAAAATACTATCCTTTTGGGCGTTTAACGCCCAGCCAGGTACTCTGGCTGGCGTTTAAATGCCAGTTTTCCTTCCTCACTGGGCGTTTTGAATGCCCAGCTTTTTTCTGTTTAATTCCTCTGCTGAATGTTCTGAATCTTCAATTCTCTGTATTATTGACTTGAAAAGACATAATTTTGAAAATTATTTTGAATTCTTAATGATGAGAAACAATTAAAATGAAACTAATCATGAAAACTAAGATCAAACAAACAATGCATGCAAGACACCAAACTTAGAAATTTTCATATTAGAGACACTAACAAATTGAAAATGCATATGAGAAACAAAAAAACACACAAAACAAGAGAATTTAAAGATCAGACCCAATAAAATCATCAAGAACAACTTGAAGATCAATGAAGAACAGAATGCATGTAATTTTCGAAAATTAGGAGAATGCAATTGACACCAAACTTAAAATTAGACACTAGACTCAAACAAGAAACATAAATTATTTTTTATTTTTGTGATTTTAAAATTTTTTTGTAAATTTTTTTTTCAAAAATTAATTGGAAGAAGAGAAAGTAAGGAATTCAAAATTTTTAATGAGAATTCCAGGAATCATGCAATGTTAGTCTAAAACTCCGGTCCAGGAATTAGACATGGCTTACTAGCCAGCCAAGCTTTCAGTGAAAGTTTCGGTCTAAAACACTAGACATGGCTAATGGCCAGCCGAGTTTTAGCAGATCATTACTTTCAACAGGAAAATTGATAGAAATCAACAAGCTCTTGTGATGATAAGTTGAAACCTCGGTCCAAAAGATTAGACATAACTTCACAACCAGCCAGACTTCAACAAGTCATCATGAAACTCTAGAATTCATTCTTAAAAAATCCGAAGAACAGAATAGAAATATTAATTTTTTTTTTTAAATTATTCGAAAAATAAAAAGTAAAAAGCTTAAACATAAAATAAAATTACCTAATCTGAGCAACAAGATGAACCGTCAGTTGTCCAAACTAGAACAATCCCCGGCAACGGCGCCATAAACTTTATTGCACGGGGATTGTTTGTTCCCCGGCAACGGTGCCATAAACTTAGTGCATGAAATTGTGATTATCAATGGCGCCAACAGCTTGGTACGCACAATTGTAATTTCAACTCTTTGTCACAACTCCGCACAACTAACCAGCAAGTGCACTGGGTCGTCCAAGTAATAAACCTTACGTGAGTAAGGGTCGATCCCACGGAGATTGTCTGCTTGAAGCAAGCTATGGTCATCTTGTAAATCTCAGTCAGGCGGATTCAAATGGTTATGGAGTTTAAGATAATTAAAAGGTAAATAAAATATAAAATAAGATAGAGATACTTATGTAATTCATTGGTGAGAATTTCAGATAAGCGTATGAAGATGCTTTGTTCCTCCTGAACTTCTGCTTTCCTATTGTCTTCATCCAATCATTCATACTCCTTTCCATGGCAAGCTGTATGTTGGGTTTCACTGTTGTCAATGGCTACCTCCCGTCCTCTCAGTGAAAATGGTCCAAAACATCATGTAGATCGCTTTGTGGTTGTCAGGCACGCGACCTTGGCTAAGCGAGTAACGAAGATTGGGTGATTGTCACGGGTCACCCCTTCATTCTGACTTAACTGAATTAAGTACGAGAGTATATTTTGGAGAAGAAATAGGCATGAATTGAATAGAAAAACAATAGTACTTTGCATTGATTCATGAAGAACAGCAGAGTTCCACACCTTAATCTATGGTGTGTAGAAACTCCACCGTTGAAAATACATAAGAACAAAAGGTCCAGGCATGGCCGAATGGCCAGCCTCCCAAAGAGGGTTCAATCATCAAAACATGATTAAAAGATGATTCAATGATGATTAAAGGATGAAAATACAATAGCAAAAGGTCCTATTTATAGAAAACTAGTAGCCTAGGATTTACAGAAATAGGTAATTAATGCAGAAATCTTCTTCCGGACCCACTTGGTGTGTGCTTGGGCTGAGCATTAAAGCTTTCACATGTAGAGACTTTTCTTGGAGTTAAACGCTAGCTTTTGTGCCAGTTTGGGCGTTTAACTCCAGCTTTTATGACAGTTCTAGCTTTTTTACGCCAAAATTTTTATGCTGACTTGGAACGCCAATTTGGGCTATCAAATCTTGGACAAAGTATGGACAATTATATATTGCTGGAAAGCCCAGGATGTCTACTTTCCAACTCAATTGAGAGCGTGCCAATTGGGCTTCTGTAGCTCCAGAAAATCTACTTCGAGTGCAGGGAGGTCAGAATCCAACAGCATTTGCAGTCATTTTTCAGCCTCTGAATCAGATTTTTGCTCAAGTCCCTCAATTTCAGCCAGAAAATACCTGAAATCACAGAAAAACACACAAACTCAGAGTAAAGTCCAGAAATGTGATTTTTATTTAAAAATTAATAAAAATATAATAAAAATTAACTAAAATATACTAAAAACTACCTAAAAACAATGTCAAAAAGCTATAAATTATCCGCTCATCATGGACCAAGAAAATTTGGCAATAATTCTTGCAGTAAACTACCTATCGGCACGAAATTTGGTGCACCAAGGAGACAACGATGTGGTGGTCATGGAGGCGAGACTGGCGGCGCACTGGAGCAGCGACGAATCGGCACGTTGGACAAGGAAGAAGACCGACGAGATGAGAGGGAATGGTGATCACAGTCCTTCTTGAGGAGGGGCAATAATCCTGGACGACGAAGCGGCGGTGCGACGATGAATCGAAAGAGAGGGGATGACGGAGCTTCTTCTGATTTCCTTCGCGACGGTGAAGAGGTGGCTGTGGGATGTCGCCTAACAGTGCAGTGTTTGGTGTCGGGCGGCTACGCCAACTGGAAAGGAGTGTGGACAACGTCACTATGGAAATGAGAGAAGGGAAAGGGTTTCTGTGCGTGACTACAGGAGTAGGAGTGAGAAAGAAGGGAGAACATTTTTACACTTTCTTATTAGGATTAGATTAATCAACTTTTAATTATTCAAATTTTAAATTTTAAAAAATTTAAAATTAATTATTAAATGAAATGGTTTCAAAAGTTGGCTGGTTTATCTTGGTTTTCTATACTTTTTCTAAAAAAAAAAATCTGATCCGACTAATACGTAGATTATATCTATATCCGATTTGAATTTGGAGGATAATATCCAATTCTTTAGACTATCAGTCGATATGATCCTTAAGTATATAGAATCAGATATTGAATATCGATATTATTCATTAAGTTGTCTTATATTTTTTTTTAATATACTTATTTTTATTATTTAAGAAGATAATGCATGAATAATATTTTTGAAATACAACAAACAACACGTCCAAAAATAGGGGAAAAAATATTATATTCATGAAAGAAAGCATATATATCCAATTCGACCTAGCCAAAGGCAATTCGATTCAATGGGTGAACATCTATACTCTCTAGTAGATGTGCATGTAAGTATGATTAGGTTTTTTCTTGGGCCTCAGGCTCTTCATACCGAAAAATTAAAAACCAACTTTCACAATTGGGCTTTTACATCTCCTCAGGTTTTAATATGATCAGATCCTCAAGGTTGGTCTTCAGTCTTCACCATTTCGGTTCTGTAAGATTGGGCTCCTACTATGCTAATACAGTAATACTTCATCCACGTTGTAATACCAAATGAAAAAATAAACAAAAAGGAAAAAGTTCACCACACGTTGAGATTTGAAGCTACTGCATTCTCTAGATCTGAAGTCATAGAGGATGCCCAGCTTGTTCATTAAGATTTTATTTTGGGTGTATTTTTTTAGATGTCCCTTATTATATATTATGGCAGGTGTCTCTTTTTTCTTCAGATTTTTCTTTTGACCCTTGTTATCACGGATACCCTTTTGTTTGGTTGAGTGGTGGTGCAAATTAGAAGAGGAAAAAAAAATAAATAAATAACACAAGGGTGTGATTGAGCTGGAAAATGATTTGGAAGAAAGGTTTATGCGGTTTACAAAAAGAATTTTTGTTTTGTGTATAAAAAATAACATTTTGCACTTTATGATTTACAGAGAAAAGTATGAGCAGAGCTAGATAGCGGCAAGTAGTTTTAGATCTCGAGCACAAAAAAAGATCATCACAAGAGGAGAGATTGAACAAAAAAATTAAAAAATAAGAACTTATATAATTTTATTTTTACAGAAATAAAATGGGATTCATTTCATAATTAATTTAGGGAATTATCGGTAGTTTTTTCCCATACAAAATCCTAAACCTACTTAATTTTGTTAGACATTCTTTTTACTACAGCGACAAAAAGAATGTTAATTTAAACTTACATCTCTTTGAGCAGGACAGGTTCAAAAATTTTAATATAGAGTAGTTAATTAATTTTAGATAAATTTTTTATATTTTTCATTTTATAAATATAATTTAGTTATTGAATAGAGTAATATAAAATCATTAATGTAACATATAGAATTTATAAAAAAAAATATCTTTTGTATATAATACA
>NC_029785.2:23796114-23797115 GCF_000816755.2 Arachis ipaensis
ATAAAATTAATAACATGGCAGCCAAAGCAAGAAAAACAACACGGCAACAATTATTAACAAATTAACAATTAAGTAGCAAGAACGATCAACCAGAAGAAGAACAATTAGGAAAATAAATCAACAACTACATAGCAAAAATTTAATAACACCTAACAAGACAACAATTAAGTAATTAACTACTTAACAAATTAACAAATAACACAGCAAGAACCGAATAAAAAAGAACATGTATTTATTTTTGAAAGTACTAAAAAAATTTTTAAAATTAGTTTGTACTTATTAAAATTAAAAAATTTAATATAATTTTATATATTAATAAATATACAATTAATTTTTATATATTTATATTTATTATAATTTTTTAAAATTTAAAAATTATTTATTAAATATAATTATTAGTTATTTTTATTATAAATTATTTTTAGTTTGATTTATTAAAAATAAATACTAAAATTTTATTTAAAAATTATCTTTTAAAAATTAATTTAATAAATTATTTTTAAAACAAAAATTCTATCAAACTAGTTTATATATATTGCTTTGTCGTTTGCATTGCTCCACAAGAATTTGAACCACAATAATACCATATTCAATTTGTTTGTATTATGATGGAGTGTAGTATAATGATATTGACACAAAGAATCCTGATCGCATATGGATAGAACAATGGTGCTACCAGCAGCATGATAAAGTTGGATTTAACTATATAATTTAGCCGTATAAGATTGTATTGACATTATCTTCCCTTAAAGAATAGCAAGAAGCTAAGCTAAAATGATGCCAACTATAGTTATACCATACGCAGTATATTTGGACATTGCAACAATAGTATACAATGTACTGGTTTTTCAAACATGAGTAATGTTAAAAAGTTAATACTTTTTTAATTAAGAGTAAATCACTAATTTTGCATAAAAAGATCAGAACGCTGACAAAAGTGATCTTTATTTTTATTAATGATAAAAATATTTTTAAAATATTTTAAAATACAATATAAATAT
>NC_029785.2:23797486-23799286 GCF_000816755.2 Arachis ipaensis
TTTTATATATATTTATTAAATAGTTATCTAAATATTCTTACATAATTTTAAATCAAATGCATAAGTTGTCAAATACAAAAATTATTTGTCATTTTTTAAAAAATATTATTGTTTATTATTTTTGGCATATTTTATAATAGTATTTTGACACTTTTTTATCATTATCAAAAGTAATGGTTATTTTTGTGAGTGTATCAAAAAATTAGGTGTAGTTTTGGTAATTTATCTTTTAACTAACATCAATAAATTTTTTTAATAGTCTATTTATCTTAAATTTTAAATTTTAAATTCTAATTTATAAACCTTAAATAATTAATACCTTCTTAATCTGAAAAGAAAAGGATCATAATAGTAATCATAGTAGCAAACAAACAAATAATTTGAGTTTTGTTATTATTTTAATTTACACTATATATTCATATGTTCATAATTAAGACTACTCCAATAGGATCATAGTTGATTCAAATGTTCTTATTATTATATCGAATTGAATCAGTTATCAGTTAGACACTTAGAGGAACTCGGCGGTGGTAACACTTCCCTATCTGATATTTAAGTTGCTGGTTGAGTGATGAGATTAATTATATTTAAATATATGGTTGTGTTTAATTATTAGTAATATAAAAGATACTAATTTAAGGTGCCAGACTGCCAGTACAACTTTAAAAATTGACAAACATACACTTGAATTTCGTCATAATATGAAATTTGGATTTTTAATTTTACATATAAGATATTATTTTGACTAAATTAAAGTTACACCAAGAGATATACTAACATTAAATACGAGAATAACATGTTAAAAATCAATTAAAATAAAATAAAATAAAATATGAAAGCGATATATTCTTTGACAATTTTATATAATATAAAAAATAATTTTAACTGATGCTTATAATTTGAAGAGATAAATTGGTTGATAATAACTTGAATAATCCAATACACGTGTTTCAGAGTTCATGAATAATGGAATGAAGCGAATAAGTCTAGTCTTCGTCTTATAGCTTGTTGTTGCTGTGTGTTCATGCTTTCGTGCCTCTCTCTTTCACTATATCCCTCGCTCCCGTGGCTTGACTTAAATAAGTCAACGTGTGTAGGGCATGCTTTTCTAAATGGGAAGGAAAAGTTGAGTTCATAATTAATTGACACTTATGTAGTATATAAATTAAAGAAATTCGGTAGTTGTAGTTATTTATATGTGTAGTTTCACTAGTTCTGATAGTACTATATATCAATATACGTACCAAAAGTAGTATATTATAGGGGAACTTGGATATAAATATAATTAAATTAAGAATAATACTATAATTATTATCAAACTTGAAAGTAGTAGATAACCTTGAATTATTGTGTGGATCGGATGAGACGGTTCGTTGTATCAACATGCAAAGGACAAGTGAAAAGTTCTCCATAATAATTGGCAAAAACGTCAGCAATTCCAGTTTGCCTTTCGTTTTCGTTCATAATTGAAAATTTTGGGTCCAAATGTCCAATATGACCTTCTCAAAAGAATATTCTACATGCTTATTACCATTTTCCGAAGAAGAAAACTAATAATTTGTATTTTGGTTACAGCTAAAGGTTACAAGAAGCAGTAGGCTAACAAAGACTACATACACTAATTACATCAGGTTAGAATTTTACTAAACCGAAGGCACATAAAAAAATAATATTATAAATTATAGGATATGTTAGAAATGTTTTAGATATACGAATAGATATATGATATATATCTAATAAGACATTTTAAAGTGAAAACTTATTTTTATTTTTATATTTTTAGGATTACAAAATAGTAAC
>NC_029785.2:23801928-23820819 GCF_000816755.2 Arachis ipaensis
TTATTATTTTTATATGAAAAAGTCTAATTTTTTAGTAATAATTAATTTTAACATTCGTTATCTAAAATTTAAAATAATTTAATTTATACACTTTTATATTTAATTAGGTATTAACTGTTAAGTCTGTTGTACAAATAGAAATAATTAATTTTTTACTTGTTATTTAAAAATAAATTTTTTTCTCTTTATGTATATAAAAATATAATTAGATATTAGCATAAAAAAATTATACTGATAGTTATAAAATTAACTCAAAATTAATTTTTTTTAAAATAATTGAATCTTGACTCTAATTTTTATATTATAACATTAGTTTTCTCTCCAAATTATATATAATAAATATTTGAAAGAAGAGAAATGAAAATATAAATTAGAAAGATAAACGGTAAAAATTTAAAACTAAATAAAAAAACTTAAAAACTATGTATATAATAATAATAATAATATTTTTATTTAAATTATATTATTTTTTATTTTATTTTTAGAAAGATAGAAAAAAAAATAGAGAATTAGAGAAAAGAGAGAGAAAGATAAAGATGAAGAATGAGAGTGAGAATTTGTTAATTTTGAAAGAAAAAAAATTATTTTAACTGTAAAAAAATATCGAATGACATATTTTGATTTGTCAAATTACTAATATAAAATATAAATTATATATAGAGTAAAAATAGTAGAAAAAATAGAAAAATGGAGAGAGGTAGATGAGAAAATTTAGGAAGGGAGTTTATTAATTTTGAAAAAAATATTTTTTCTCAATTTTAATAAGAGAGTGTCATATGACACATTTGATTATATTATTAAATTAGATAGTAATATATGATACATAATACATGTATATTTCAATTTCAATTTTAATATTTTAATTTTAATTTTAATGCAATTAAAGAATGTCATGTTGCACATTTTGATTGTCAAATTAATAATTAGTCATTGATATTGATAATGATATATAAAATAGATAGAGTGGTCGAAGGAATGAGAGAAATAGCGAAAGGAAAAGGGAGGAGGAGATAACTCTTTAATTTTGGAGGGAAAGATTTGACTTCAATTGCAATGAGGGAGTGATATGTGGCACATTTTCGTTGTAAAATTAGTAACGAGGAGGGAAGAATTCTTTAATTTTTGAGGGAAAGATTTAATTTCAATTACAATGAGAGAGTGACATGTGGTACATTTTGGTTGTAAAATTAGTAAAAAGAAGAGGGAAACTCCTTAATTTTGGAGGAAAATATTTGATTCCTATTGCAATAAAAGAGTGACATGTGGTACATTTTGGTTGTAAAATTAGAGAGATATAATAGATTTTAACATATTTTATATACCAACCAATTCTTAAAACTTAAAAACAAAATTTTACATTTATAAGCAAAAGTGAATTCAGGTTCAAATTCAACAAGGATATATATCTCGAACATTTAGAAATGAAGACATAGCCATTAATGGACTTTGGTATGATCTTGGTGAAGAAAGAATTTAGCTATGAATATAAACAAAAAAGAGATGATTTGATATTGATAAGAATGTATTTCACAATCTGTTGTACCCAATTCTTGATACTCAACCCTATGTTAGATTCGCTCACTGAAGCTTTGATTCCATTGGACCAAGAAACCACATTGGATCCCAAATAAATGCAATAGCCATACGTAAAGGGTTAGAGAATATGAATAAGGGAAGAAAATAATCTAATTAACACAACAGCATATAAACCAAACTCAGTATAACTCTTCTTAATGCCTCTTCATCTGGTTCCTGAAAAGGTAAAGCTGTAGGGGTGTGAGAACCTAACCACACGGTCTTACCACGGAGTTTCAAAGTTGTCATAAGACGATATCTAATAAGAAAACTGTTTTCAAACTCAGTGATTATCAATGCCTTATGAATCTTTTAAAAACCAATAGGAAATTGTTCAAAACCTTTTCAAAAAAAACAATGTTTAATCTTTTAGAAATCCGAAACATTTCCTTTCTTATAAGAAAAATCTCAATCAAAAACCAACCACGCAATCAAACTACACAATCATTAATTTAGCATCAAAGTTCATTCTCAAATGTAGTACACCAGGACAAACACAGGCAAGACAGACAAGGAAAGCACAAGTAGGTAGCAGTTACAGCAAATAGTTCAAGTAGCAGTTAAGGACAGTTTATCAATTAGGCAAACCAAAACAAGTTCAAACCCAAACAAAGCATACAAATGCATATGATGCATGCCTGTCCTAGGGCTGATGAGGCTCATCTGTCGGTTATCCAGCCAACCCGACAAGTCTGAATTGTCCTTAGACTGTCCCCCGACGTGCATCCCCAAAAGTCTATGCATAGCTTTTTCTCAAATAATCAATATTGCTCAATGGGGGTAAACATTCCCGGGAATTTATATAGTGTCCGGTCACACTTACGTCGTAGGGTCAACAGAGTATCGAGTTTTCAACCTGGTACACGTGGTGGCAAGCCACGACACTTAATCCAAGGAACTTCGTATCTCAGATATTTCAAATTCATAAGCCATATGAATAATTCAAAGATCATATCTCAACATTCTCAACAACATAATCATTCATCAATCCAAATCTCGTTTCCAAATTCATTCAAAAACCATATTTCAGAGAAAATTCTCAATCATCCTTCTTTCCATTCCCTTCACTAACAATTCCCAATCCAAAACATAACTCTTCCTTTGATAAATGAGATAGTTTTAAATCATATAATACTTAAAACCTTTTTAAAATAACTACTTTCAATGAAACTTCTAATTTTATAAAATTTCGGCAGCATCTCCTCTAAAACTCGGATACTGCCACCCTTTTCGGGTCCCATCCAAACATTTCTCAAACAATTTCCAAATCTCAATCACTTTCCAAAATTCAACCAATTCCAGTATCAAATATTTTCAAACCAGACCAATTCCAATAATAAAACTCTTTTTAAAGTCAAACCAGCTTAAGTATTAAATCATTTATAAAATCAGACCGACTCAAAATCAAACCGTTTTAACTTCAAACCAAGAAAAATCACTTTTCCTAATAATCAAGTAAATAACTTTTCAAATCCACTTCTTATCAACAACCGTACTTCACTCAAGCAATCAAGCACCCAATAATCCAGTCCAACAAGCTATCACATCCACAAGACAAATATAATCACAGAAATATATCTTTTTGCATCAATATCTATTTTATCACAACTCTGTAATGTAAAATAGATTTTAAGAAAAATCCCTACCTCAACTCGTCGAAATTCGCAAAACCAAAACGCATCAAAAACCCTTTTTTCCCTGGCCCGCAGCGGCAGCAGCCATAACCACAGCTCCCTACCTCTTTCACAGCAACTATGGCAACTCTAATCGCAACATGTAATAGCCAAAACTCAATCATATAATAAATAACGCCGCAAAACCTCAGCTAAAATAACATAACGATGACAAAAGGACTTTTCAAAACAAAAGGACTTACCGCAACTAAGAAGAAACTAGACCAACTAGCAGCAATCCGGCGGTGGTTCCGGTGATCACTCCCGGTGGCAAAAACTGCGACAAGGAACTCTGGTAGCAACGGCAATGGCAGAATCGCGGTGACCACCCACCACCATCACGTTCTTCTCTGCGCCCGCGAGCCCCCTTCTCTCTCTCCGCATTCTGTTCGACGGCAACCCTGGGCTTCGACGGCGGCGATAGTTTCAGACGGCTTCCTCTCCTGGTCGTGGTTGCAGGTTCGATGGCAAAGGGTTCTTCAACGGCGGCGGCACGAGCTCTCTCACTCCCCTCGCGTCGCGTCGTTCTCTTCTCTCAGCAGCGGCGTCGACGGAAGCTTGTCGGTGATGGGACGGGCTGAACGGTGGCGGCGTGATGGTGAGCTTGATGGTGGCGCCGCGGACAAGCTCTCCTCCTCGGGTCACCCTTCTCCCCGTTCTCTCACTCCCTCTTCCCTCTTCTCTCTTCCCTTTTCTTTCTTTCTTTCTTTCTCTCTCCGTATATGTGTGGGTCTCCGTATATGTGTGGGTGTTTTTGTGTGTTTGGGTGGAGTGCTACTATATACAATGAATGATGATAATAGTTAATTAAATCAATGATACTGAAGGCGGTTAATGAAGCCCATTTCAAAAGCTACATTTGATTTTTATATAGCTATCAGATTTGAGGGGGAGGGGAGTGAAGTTAGGGTTTGATTAAGGTTGGTTAATTTTAATTTAGAGATTTAGAGTTAATAAATTAGGATGATAGAATAATTGAAAACAAATTAAATGTAAAGTATCCATTTTTAAAAATATCTTTTAATTACCAATCTGTAAGTTATTTTTAATTAAATACCAATTTAATAAAAATTAGAGATAAGGAGATAAGTTCTCTTTTATTTATAAAATAAGGTTAAAAATCTATATATTAAAATTAAGACATATAAAATATTCATTATTTTTTCAGTTATAAGAACTCTAAATAATAAATAAGAGTTTACTCAACTTTTATACAAAAATATCTAAAATGTAGTCTTAAATAAATATAATACATCATAATAATTTATTAATAATTTTTAAATATTTATGGGTCTTACATCCTATCCCACTTATAAAAATTTTCGTCCTCGAAAATTAACTTAATACACAAAATACTAAAATAATTTTGAATACTTTACTTTTGTATATTTTAGAAAAGCATAAGTCATGGCATTTTTATGTATATAATTTTCTAAATACCAAATAATTCGCAAAACTTAGGTGTAAGGAAAAAGTGTGGTCTAAAGCAAAAGTTACAAGATGATTCAAAACAAAGATGTCACATGGGGCTATTATTTTATCAAAACTTGAAGCACAAGAAGGTGCAAGTGTTCTAGTTAAGCCTTTGCTGAAACAAAGGGGTATCTAGAAGGAAAAAGTTTGAAAACAGGCTGACGTAAACAAGATAAGGTCTACGCACGAACCTCGTACCAACTTCAAAACTTCCACTTCCTAACTCCACCAGTCACTTCACATCTCCCTAACCGACAACAAGCCTAACATCTGCAAACCTTTCCGCGAGAAAGGAAATTTTCACAACTCCTCATAACGTCGTACACTTACCACTTCACCTTCCATATCCATAAACACATCTTAAGGAACTAACGCATCGTATTACTATACTTAAAGGTCGCGCGTGACATTAAAATAATTTTCGAGTTTATTCAGAAGGACACAAAACCTTTGAAAAGAAGGACAACATTCGCAAGAGTTTGAAAGACTTGTTGAGACCACAAGTAAACAAGGATGTACAAGCAATGAAGGTTGCTGAAAAGAGAATCAACTGACAACTACAAGGATAACTCTTGAATCAAAGAAATTCGATAGAATCAATAAGAAGAAAACCAGCGTATTAGTTTGAAACAGATTCAAGCTAAGTTGAAAAAAAAGTATGAGATTTTACAAAAGAGAAATGATCAAAACCAATAGTAACGCATCGTAGTATATCAACTTCAAATTATCACAAGGGTTCATAGTTCATGGAGGAACATAAGATCAACAATCGTGTTGCAAAAGTTTCAACACAGTTGAAAATATAAACAGATCAAGAGATGCATGAGGTACAGATTGTGAAGTAAAGAAATATAAATTACATCTCAAGAAAAGAAAAAGAACAAACGACGCATCAAATTACGTGGCATGGTTAGAACACATAAGTCTACACCGCCTAATTAAGAAGAGCACTAAACATTTTCAAAGATTCTCAAAGAGATAAGCGCGAGTATGTTTAAAGAGATACAAATCTCAGTAAAAGAAGAACAAGCGGCAAGGATAAGATTCACATGAATTCGGAAGGAGACGTAGGATTACAACTAAGCAACAATGTACGGGCATGAGAAAACGTTTCAAAAAAGAGTCATTTTGCATCTTAACAAGAGATATTAAATTTAAGAACTCTAAAGAAAACAAGAAAAGGTTAATCATAAATTAGATAAAAATAAGATGAAACTAAATCAGAGAAGTATAAAATTCACAAGAATACGAAGGAATGGTTTACGTCACCAACAAGCTAGAATGGTCAAAGGTCGTGAAGTATTTAAGAAGAAAGTTTCGAAATGCAAATAGGAAAGAATTTTGATTTCAAAGAACTCCAATAGAAACCATAAAAGGGAACAGGGCGATTATTTACAAAATTCAAGAGAATTAGTAAAAACATAAATATTGCGGCATGTTAAAGCAATTTTAAGTCGGACTAGATTATGCAAGATTTGTGAAATGAAAACTACTTAGACTAATGGTAAAATATTTCATCAAAAATCTTGAAAGACATTTTACGTAATGAAGTAAGAATTTGCATAAAAACAAGAGCGAGGTTGGTCAGGAATCAAGTTATAATCCTAGAAGTCAATTCTCGAATCTCATACCCAAGGCAGTCACCAAAACAATCATCGGCAGCCAAATTACAACTTTGTTTTTAAAATATCAAATGAACTCGGAATTGCACAAACTTTATTTCTATACGACCGTCTTGGATTAAGCTTTTACTAAACTAAAAATCATAATTTTTGCTTACTCCAGTTTCGGGAATGAAAGAAAAACCGTGACTGCTCTGCAATGCTTAAAAACCAGAAAACAGCAGTAGCATATGATATTTAAAATTCAATATAAAATCCAAGTTAAATCCAATCACCTTAAAAATTAATATGATTCAACTTCACTTATCCAGGTTTCCTTTCTCGTTGATTCCAGGTCAATATCATTTTTAATGAAGGAGTTATGTAACTTAGAAGTTGAGTAATTTTATGTAGAATTCTGTTTTAGAAACCATTGAACATAACCTCTTCCAAGTCCCATAACTCACTTATTAAAACATAGAAAACCCTAAAATTTAAATCATATATACAACATATACTCAACTTTGACCACCAATTGATTGTATCTCAATATCACTCCAGAATTAAAGATTATAAAGTTTCGAATTTACTGACTTAAAAAACAAAATCTGATTTTTACTGCATAATATATCTTATTTCAAAAATCCATATTTTTAAAACCACAACTCTAACAATTCTGAATTTTTATGAAATTAAACTAATAAAAATAAAGTTCCATTTAAAATTAGATTCATTTCGAAATTCAAATTAGAGAATTTATAGTAGAGGAAACAAGTTGTTGTTGTATTAAACTTTCTGCAGAAAAATTAATTTTGAAATCCACAATTCTAAAATTCACCATAAATCATAAACTTAACAGAAAGGTTTAAAATTCACCAATGTAGCTCCTTATATTTCCAAGCTTAATCCAAAATTGGTCCCATGCAATTTCGATCATCACAGAATTAGTTATAGATTCTCAAAGTTTCTACTTTGTTTAAGAGTAGTGCAGAAAATCAGATTTTATAATTCGACTTTGAAAAATCATAACTAATTTTCTAGTTAACACGAAACCTTCAAAATAGAATATTAATAACTATACTTGTTGTAGTTTGCTTAGCTTTTAGTCTCATAACATTTCAATCTCAAAAAGGAATAAATTCACTTTCCAAAAGAAATACGAAAAATTTAAATAAGGTATTGCATCAAACAACCGAAATTAAAATAAATTATGCAAAGTTTGTAAAACAAAATTTAATTGAGCTATGTGCAAAAATATTCTCTCAAGAGTACCTCTTCATCTGGTTCCTGAAAAGGTAAAGCTGTAGGGGTGTGAGAACCTAACCACACGGTCTCACCACGGAGTTTCAAAGTTGTCATAAGACGATATCTAATAAGAAAACTGTTTTCAAGCTCAGTGATTATCAATGCCTTATGAATCTTTTAAAAACCAATAGAAAATTGTTCAAAACCTTTTAAAAAAAAAACAATGTTTAATCTTTTAGAAATCCGAAACATTTCCTTTCTTATAAGAAAAATCTCAATCAGAAACCAACCACGCAATCAAACTACACAATCATTAATTTAGCATCAAAGTTCATTCTCAAATGTAGTACACCAGGACAAACACAGGCAAGACAGACAAGGAAAGCACAAGTAGGTAGCAGTTACAGCAAATAGTTCAAGTAGCAGTTAAGGACAGTTTAGCAATTAGGCAAACCAAAACAAGTTCAAACCCAAACAAAGCATACAAATGCATATGATGCATACCTGTCCTATGGCTGATGAGGCTCATCTGTCGGTTATCCAGCCAACCCGACAAGTCTGAATTGTCCTTAGACTGTCCCTCGACGTGCATCCCCAAGAGTCTATGCATAGCTTTTTCTCAAATAATCAATATTGCTCAATGGGGGTAAACATTCCCGGGAATTTATATAGTGCCCGATCACACTTACGTCGTAGGGTCAACAGAGTATCGAGTTTTCAAACTGGTACACGTGGTGGCAAGCCACGGCACTTAATCCAGGGAACCTCGTATCTCAGATATTTCAAATTCATAAGCCATATGAATAATTCAAAGATCATATCTCAACATTCTCAACAACATAATCATTCATCAATCCAAATCGCGTTTCCAAATTCATTCAAAAACCATATTTCAGAGAAAATTCTCAATCATCCTTCTTTCCATTCCGTTCACTAACAATTTCCAATCCAAAACATAACTCTTCCTTTGATAAATAAGATAGTTTTAAATCATATAATACTTAAAACCTTTTTAAAATAACTACTTTCAGTGAAACTTCTAATTTTATAAAATTTCGGCAGCATCTCCTCTAAAACTCGGATACTGCCACCCTTTTCGGGTCCCATTCAAACATTTCTCAAACCATTTCCAAATCTCAATCACTTTCCAAAATTCAACCAATTCCAGTATCAAATATTTTCAAACCAGACCAATTCCAATAATAAAACTCTTTTTAAAGTCAAACCAGCTTAAGTATTAAATCATTTATAAAATCAGACCGACTCAAAATCAAACCGTTTTAACTTCAAACCAAGAAAAACCACTTTTCCTAATAATCAAGTAAATAACTTTTCAAATCCACTTCTTATCAACAACCGTACTTCACTCAAGCAATCAAGCACCCAATAATCCAGTCCAACAAGCTATCACATCCACAAGACAAATATAATCACAGAAATATATCTTTTTGCATCAATATCTATTTTATCACAACTCTGTAATGTAAAATAGATTTTAAGAAAAATCCCTACCTCAACTCGTCGAAATTCGCAAAACCAAAACGCATCAAAAACCCCTTTTTCCCTGGCCCACAGCGGCAGCAGCCATAACCACAGCTCCCTACCTCTTTCACAGCAACTATGGCAACTCTAATCGCAACATGTAATAGCCAAAACTCAATCATATAATAAATAACGCCGCAAAACCTCAGCTAAAATAACATAACGATGACAAAATGACTTTTCGAAACAAAAGGACTTACCGCAACTAAGAAGAAACTAGACCAAGTAGCAGCAGTCCGGCGGTGGTTTCGGCGATCACTCCCGGTGGCAAAAACTGCGACAAGGAGCTCCGGTAGCAACGGCAATGGCAGAATCGCGATGACCACCCACCACCATCACGTTCTTCTCTGCGCCCGCGAGCCCCCTTCTCTCTCTTCGCGTTCTGTTCGACGGCAACCCTGGGCTTCGGCGGCGGCGATAGTTTTAGACGGCTTCCTCTCCTGGTCGTGGTTGCAGGTTCGATGGCAAAGGGTTCTTCAACGGCGGCGGCACGAGCTCTCTCACTCCCCTCGCGTCGCGTCGTTCCCTTCTCTCAGCAGCGGCGTCGACGGAAGCTTGGCGGTGATGGGACGGGCTGAACGGTGGCGGCGTGATGGTGAGCTTGATGGTGGCGCCGCAGACAAGCTCTCCTCCTCGGGTCACCTTTCTCCCCGTTCTCTCACTCCCTCTTCCCTCTTCTCTCTTCCCTTTTCTTTCTTTCTTTCTCTCTCCGTATATGTGTGGGTCTCCGTATATGTGTGGGTGTGTTTGTGTGTTTGGGTGGAGTGCTACTATATACAATGAATGATGATAATAGTTAATTAAATCAATGATACTGAAGGCGGTTAATGAAGCCCATTTCAAAAGCTACATTTGATTTTTATATAGCTATCAGATTTGAGGGGAAGGGGAGTGAAGTTAGGGTTTGATTAAGGTTAGTTAATTTTAATTTAGAGATTTAGAGTTAATAAATTAGGATGATAGAATAATTGAAAACAAATTAAATGTAAAGTATCCATTTTTAAAAATATCTTTTAATTACCAATCTGTAAGTTATTTTTAATTAAATACCAATTTAATAAAAATTAGAGATAAGTAAATTAATTCTCTTTTATTTATAAAATAAGGTTAAAAATCTATATATTAAAATTAAGGCGTACAAAATATTCATTATTTTTTCAGTTATAAGAACTCTAAATAATAAATAAGAGTTTACTCAACTTTTATATAAAAATATCTAAAATGTAGTCTTAAATAAATATAATACATCATAATAATTTATTAATAATTTTTAAATATTTATGGGTCTTACAAATTGGATTAGGACCTTTGTAGTAATAATTTAGAGTTTAGGCTTATTAGTACTAGAATTTAATTACGGTGCGGTTATTTTTATCACATGATGCAGCCAAGTAGGTGTATTTACAGTGTTCGAAAGCAACAAAATATGCCTATGCATGAAAGGATCATACCTTATTTAGAGAGGGCTAATTTGTACCACTTGGCCAGGCTGAACAGCCGTTGGTTCTGGTTTGATGAGCCTATGGTCAGCACATTCATTGAGAGGTGGCATCTCGAGACACACACTTTTCACTTGCCGTTTGTAGAGTGCACCATCACGCTGCAAGATATGGTGTATCAACTGGGGTTGCCCATTGATGGGAAGGCTGTTAGTGGGTGCCTCACTGACTTTGAAAATTTTAGGAGAATGGCAGACCAGCTTGTGAGTGGTTTCAGGAGTGGAGTTACATGTGTTCTCAGGTTGGTCAAGAAAAAGGCTCAGGACTCTGCATTTTTCCCTTCCACAAGTGCAAACGCAATGGGCAAGATATTCGAATTTCCATCTTGCGCAATAGCCATGAGCAAAGTACCTCCATACTTGCCATACAAGTGACTACCATTGATGCTGATCAGCGGCTTGCAATGTTGAAAAGCCTCAATACAAGGAGGAAAGGTCCAGAAAAGACGATGAAAGTACATGGTTGATTCATCAACCTGATCACCAACTCTAACTGGAGAGGTCTTCAACAGAGCAATGGTTCCCTCCATGGTGGACTGTACACCAAGGATCCAACAGGGTAACTCGCCATATGACTCTTCCAAATCACCATAGATCTGTGCTACTGCCTTCTGCTTTACCATCCAGACATTTCTGTAGCTAGCCCTGAATCCATAGGTTGCTTCAGTAGCTTGCTGCAACATCTTTATCATAATCGCAGCATCGGCTCTAACCAATGGAAAGATCCTCGCACAAATGACATGATAATCAAACTGTCGGTGATCGCTTGAAATTGAGGTGGCCAAGCAAGTGTGAGGTCCGTTGTACCTCCTCACCTCCCAGGTGCTTTTTCGTTGCCGGAATGTCATACGAATCAACCATGTGCAACCTTTACCAAACTCTTTGCATCTCCCGTGGCATTTAAGATGGTCTGACTCACCTTGTACTCAACTTCACTCCGGATGCTATAATCCTTTATGCTCAATATAGCTTCCTTCTTACTTTGAAAAGATTGGCTAATCTGAAATTCCATAAGAGTGGTTGCATCATGCAGTCTATGACTCCCAAAGGTCGGATCTATGTCCGGCTGTTGGCCGATGGCCTCTATTGGTACCTGTAGTGGTTTGTATAGTTATAGAAAAGTTTTAATCAAGTATGAAATTTCAAAATGTTGTAATATGGTAAATTTAGTTTCAAATCATTTTAATTCAGTAACTTGCCCCTAAAAATGATAAATGCAATCAAATCCTATATCTAGCTATAGTGGTGCATGTAATTTTAGAGTGTTCATAGTTCAATTTTTTCATAAACTAAATTGAAACTGCATTAAACTATTTTAAATGGTTTAGAAACTAAACCAAACAGCTTTTTCACGTATTGATCTGGTTTTAAATCAATTTATAATATAGTGTATTAGTTTAAACAAGTTCACAAAAATAAAACTAGTTTTAATTGAAAATATTAGTTTAAACTGATTTATAGGCTAAAACTTATTTTTAACATATAAAAAAATTAGTTTTATAACATAATGTTATAAAAATATTATGGATGAAATTTGTAACACCCTTACTACCAGAATATCACACTTCTGGTTGTGTCATTCTGATAACGAGGATATTATGACAACATCCATGTATTTATTAATAAAATAAAAGCATTTAACTCGAAACCATATCGACTTTTCTTTGAAAAATCAGAAATACTTTTTTCTTTTTTTTAACAAACATACATACTTACAAACCAATCACAGCACTTACTCCTATCTCTCTTTACAAAAATATAATAATAATGGCGAGGAAAAAATAATAACTAATCTAATACAATAATATTATATAACCAAAAGCGCAGTAATCTCTTCATAAGCTTCTTCGTCCGTTTCTTGAAAAGATAAGGTTTTAGGGGGTGAGAACCTAACCACACGGTCTGACAAGAGGAGTTTTAGAATTGTCATAAGATATATAAAAAGAGAAAGTTGTTTTCAACCGCAGTGATCATCGCTCGCCTTATGAACCTTTTCGAAAATCAACAATTAATTATCCAAGACCCAAATTCATATTTTATTTATAAAACTCGAAGCAAACATAATATACTATAACACTTCACTACTTACCAAAGAACATCAAGACATATAACATACCCAATTACAGCTTCCGGCCCAAACATAATCAATCACAGCCTCCAGCCCAAGCATAATCAATCACACTCAAACCACCATAATTCGAACCAATAAGTCACAATCACAAGTAATTAAATTCAAACACAATCAAGAGTAATTACAACAAGTATGACAATTAGCAATTAAACAGAATTATTCACATAGGCAAACCAAATACAATATGCACACCCAAACAATGTCACATAGATGCATATGATGCATGCCTGTCCTACTAACCATGAACTCACGTGTCGATTATCTTGCCAAACCTGACACGAGTAAGCAGGATTAACCACGGTCCTTACCCAAAAGTTCCACAAACAAGCAGAATTCACCACCGCCCTTCCCAAAACTCGTAAGCAGGATTAACTACCGTCCTTGCCAATTACAGTAAACCACGAGTAAGCGAGATTAACCACCATCCTTACCGAGAACCATGAACAAGTGGGATTGACCACCATCCTTTCTCGAGACTAACCTATCTGGGATACAGTGCCTATGTACACTCATGGAATATAATCACAAGCGCAGTCAAACTTATTCATCACTCTGCTCTTCTACAGCAGGCATATTTTCAATTGATATTTCATCGTTGTTGTTATCATTGTAACACCCTAACTATCAAAGCTCACGCTTTCGGCTGCGCCACTCTGATAGATCGGACATTACGACGACTCTTATACTCTTTAATACTAAAATATGAGCCTATTTAAAACTTTAAACCGCAATATCGTACTCAAAATACTTTTACTATGAAACGTACATCCATATATACAATACAACACAAAAACTCTCAAAGAGTATATATATATATATATTAAATAACTTTACAAGCATTAACCAATACAATTCCTATCCCTTTCACATAATGTATAAAGATAAAGGCGAGGGAACATTATATAATAACTACAGCAATACAGAGCATCTCGACAATAACTAAATAAGCTCTTCGTGACTTATGCGTCCAAACCTGAAAGGGGAAATTGTAGAGGGTGAGAACATCATCCTCGAAAGGGTTCTCACCGTAGGGTTGCAGAATTACTGTAATAGGATATGTGAAGGTAAACTGAACCAGTGATTAATAACCATCTTATACCTCTTTTCAAAAAGTACAGTTTACATTTAAAGTAAAGTCAGAAATCTTATCTGAAAGAGGAATTGTTCAATTCTCAAAAACTCAAAAGCCTTTCAAAAGGGTTTATCTATGCTGAACCAATTAGCCTTTCATACTTTTCCAAACCAGAAACACAAAACCGAAACCAACATGGCCTTCGGCCCAAATCTTGATCAACCACGGCCCCATACCCAAACAATCCAACCAACAACCAATCACCACGGTCCAATAGAAACCCAGTCACAAACACAAGTAGGAAAGTTCAAGCACAAACAAATAGTTACTGCAAGTAGAGCAATTAGCAGATAATCACAAATAATCAAAAAGGCAAACCAAGTACAATATTGATGAGCGGATATTTTATACGCTTTTTGGGGTTAATTTCATATAGTTTTTAGTGTGTTTTAGTTAGTTTTTAGTTTATTTTCAGTAGTTTCTAGGAAAAATTCATATTTCTAGACTTTACTATGATTTTGTGTGTTTTTCTGTGATTTCAGGTATTTTCTGGCTGAAATTGAGGGAGCTGAGCAAAAATCTGATTCAGGCTGAAAAAGGAATGCTGATGCTGTTGGATTCTAACCTCCCTGCACTCAAAGTGGATTTTCTGGAGCTACAGAACTCCAAATGGCGCGCTCTTAATTGCGTTGGAAAGTAGACATCCAGGGCTTTCCATCAATATATAATAGTCCATACTTTGCTCAATGATAGTCGATGTAAACTGGCGTTCAACGCCAGTTCCATGTTGTAGTCTGGCGTCCAGCGCCAGAAACAAGTTACAAGTTGGAGTTCAACGCCAGAAACAGGTTACAACCTGGAGTTGAACGCCCAAAACAGCCCAGGCACGTGAGAAGCTTAAGTCTCAGCCCCAGCATACACCAAGTGGGCCCCAGAAGTGGATTTCTGCACCATCTATCATAGTTTACTCATTTTCTGTAAACCTAGGTTACTAGTTTAGTATTTAAACAACTTTTAGAGATTTATTTTGTATCTCATGACTTTTTAGATCTGAACTTTGTACCTTTTGACGGCATGAGTCTCTAAACTCCATTGTTGGGGGTGAGGAGCTCTGCTGTGTCTCGATGAATTAATGCAAGTATTTCTGTTTTCCATTCAAACATTCGTGTTCCTATCTAAGATATCCATTTGCACTTCAATATGAATGTGATGAACGTGACAATCATCATCATTCCTCCACGAATGCGTGCCTGACAACCACTTACGTTCCACCATAGAATGAATGAATATCTGTTAGATCTCTTAATCAGAATCTTCGTGGTATAAGCTAGATTGATGGCAGTATTCAAGAGAATCCGGAAAGTCTAAACCTTGTCTGTGATATTCCGAGTAGGATTCAGGGATTGAATGACTGTGACGAGCTTTAAACTCGCGAGTTCTGGGCATAGTGACAGACGCAAAAGGATAGTAAATCCTATTCCGGTACGATTGAGAACCTGCAGATGATTAGCCGTGCGGTGACAGCGCATCTGGACCCTTTTCACTGGAAGGATGGATGGTAGCCATTGACAACGGTGATCCACCAACACACAGCTTGCCATAGGAGGACATGCATGCGTGAATCAGAAAACAGAGGAAAGTAGAATTTCAGAAGACAAAGCATCTCCAAAACTCCAACATATTCTGCATCATTGCATACAAGTATAATTTGTGTTCTGCCCTTTTATTCCTTGCAATCAAATTTGATAAGTGAATTATTTTATTATTTTTCTGACTAAGAGTTAAAAGATAACCATAGATTGCTTCAAGCCAACAATCTCCGTGGGATCGACCCTTACTCACGTAAGGTATTACTTGGACGACCCAGTGCACTTGCTGGTTAGTGGTACGAGTTGTAAAAAGTGTGATTTACAATTTTGTGCACCAAATATGCACACCCAAACAATGTCACATAGATGCATATGATGCATGCCTGTCCTAGTGGCTGATGATAGCATCTGTCGGTTATAAAGCCAGCCCGACAAGTTCTGGTAGCTAACCATTGGACTATCCCTCTATCGTGCATCCCCAACTCGAGTAATTCTCGATCATCATCATGATCATAATCATAATCCATATCCAACACCCTTACTAGTGTATATTCACGGGGACGAGCTCATCCGGGACTTTCACAGTGCTCGACCACACTTACGACATAGGGTCAGCAGAGTATCAAGTCTCAACCTGGAGCACGTGGTGGCTAGCCACTGCTACTACCCAGGAAAACTCGTATCTCAGATAGTGGAAGTGTAAAATCACAATTATCAATATTTCAGCATATATGCATTTATTCTCAGCCATGAATCAGCATTTATCCCAGCCATCCAGCTTAAATTCATAACTCATAGTTAGCCATCCGGCTCATAGTTCAATCCAGAACTAGCCAAAATTCATAATCATACACAACCATCCGGCTCATACAAAACAGCACTTCCACCATTCAACATCATCAAATTCATAAAATCGGCATTTAAGCCATAAACCACTTTTTCTCAATTCAATTTATTCTAAAATCAAATTTAAGCTCTTTTCAGCCATGGCTTTAAAGATCTCATTTCTCAAATCATCTCAGGCTCATAAGTCACTTTTACTCAAAGTAAGTTCCCCTTTTAAAACAAAGCCACCATCGGCATTCTCTTTCCAAAACTTCCAGCACCATGGCAAGTTAAGGATTTATTTAGAAATATTCAAAGTCATCCATCCAACAACGGGATTTTATAACAAAAGTTCCTCGGCAGAGTCTCAAGTCTTTAGGGGAGATTAACATAACTCATTTCCTCAAATTCACTTAAAATCATTAATACCTTGGCTTCCTGATTTGAGTAACAAAATAGGATCTAAGCCAAACCGAGTCATGTAATCAATTACTCTTTTTAAAACCGTTTCCTTTACTTAAACAAAAACCAGCTTCAACCCCATGGGTAACTCTAAAGCGTTTCAACTGCTCAAAATTGTTTTAGTATTGCAAAAATTCAGAACTCAAAGAGTACTTAAAACTTTTTCCAAAACATTTTAGAATGAAACTTATCAATAGACGTTCAGGTTCTTTCAAAGTCACTGAAACTTCTCTAATTGAAACCCTCAAGTCAAATTCAAAGGCATAAACCCTTTTCATCTAAATGACTTGTTCACAAGGGAAATATAATACTTTTCTTAAGAAACAAGACTAAATCACAATTTCCTTTTTAACAATTCATTTCAGAAGCATAAGGCATCCCTTTCTTAATAATTCAGATAACATAGTAGAAGTCTTTAACTCATGAGTTTCCGAATAACGTTTTAGTAAAGTCCTGGATTCTACCGAAATTTCGGCAGCACCTCCCCTAAAACTTGGACTTTGCCACCCGGTTCGGGTCCCAACAAAACCGCTCCACAATCCTTTTCAACAGCCCAAAATCCAAAATCAGTTCAAAGGCAAGCTAAATCCAACAGTCACCTCATTTTCATATTTCAAGGAAACCGTTTCAAAATCAAATCATTATCAGCCGGTTAAACTCATTTCTGAAGCTTTAAAGAAACGGTTCATCAACAAATCATTTATCAAAACCAAGTCAATTAAATTAAACCAGGCTGAATTCGAAAGTGTATTCGACTTTTCACATTATCAAGAAAATTAACTTAATTCAAATCAATTCTCAACGGATTAAGCTCGATCTCAAATCTTTAAAAGGTTCAGCAACAATCATTTATTAAAACCAAATCATTTGAAGCAGACCAGGCTGAATCCAATAGTATATTCTATTTTTCACACTATCAAGAAAATCAACTCAACTTAAATCAATTCTCAACGGATTAAACTCGATTTTAAAGCTTTAAAAGAATCAACTTCAAAAGTATTTCATTTCATAAAGCCGCACAACAATCTAGTCAAACAAACATTCATAATCTTTCAAGTCCACCAAACCATACATAAGACTGAATACAATCACCAAATATACCATGTCTCACATCAATATCCATATGTAATAATTCTAATATATAAAAATATAGTTTTCGGAAAGTGCCCCTACCTCAAAACGCAAAACCATAACCCAAACGCGTCACAGGAACCTTCTCTCTTAACCCGAAATTACCGGCAGCTTGAATCACAGCTTCGCGTACTTTTGCAGTAACCACTAACCACAGCAACTCTAATCGCAACATATAATAATCAGGACTCGACCCCACGTTACCAAAACTCATATTCATTAACCAAACACAACTGAATACTAACGAGAGGCTTTTTGAAACATAGATTACTTACTGAACTAGCGAAACGAAGCAGCCGAGAATTCCGAGCACGACATGCAAACATAGATACACGACCCTACGACAGATAAAGTCACAACACCTTAGCCTAAATTATCAAAACAGGGACAAAAGGCTTCTCGAACCAAAATGCTTACCAAGACCGAGGGAGAATGGCTAAACCGAAACAGCGGCGGTCTTCGAACCGGCTTGGCGGCAGCCCCGGGAGCCATCCCAGGCGGCAACGGTGATCAGACTCCGGCGACGGCGACTGAAATCAATATGCAGTGATTGTAACGTTTCTAAAAACTCAGGAGAAACAAAACCCAATACTTAAAACCTTACCGGCAGGATTCTCCGGCATTGGCAGAAATAGCCAGAAGCTTCGGCGGTGGTCCCGAAAGTCACGGAACCACTCCCGGCTGCCAGAAACACAGAGGCACAGCTCCCTTCTCCAGCAGCGACACCTGCGGCGGCAACTGGTGCAGCAGCACACAACGCAAGTAGCAACGGCGGCCTGAACCTCTTTCTTTCCTTCAGATCAGATCGGGCGGACCTCCAACAGTGGCGGCGGCGGACCAGAGCAACAGAACGGAGGGGATGATGACTGCTCAGACAACAGTGACGGCACACGACGGCGCGCGACAGCAGCGGCGAGTGCCTCCCTGCGCGACGCCGACTCCATACCCCTCTCATGGTCTCTCTCTCTCCCCTCTGGTCGCGACTCACGGTGGAGACAAGCCTGACAGGAATGGGACCCTCGGCGGCGCAAAACGCGAAGGGCTGGCAGCACAGGCGGCAATAGCGGGGCGCGG
>NC_029785.2:23820833-23830552 GCF_000816755.2 Arachis ipaensis
AGCCCAGCGCGCGGCGCAGTCTCTTCCATCCCCTCCTCTCCTTCTTCTCCTCCACGGATCCCGCTTCTCCCTCCCCTTTCTATTTCTTTCTTTCTTCCATCTTTGCAGCTGTTGCTGCTAGTTGATTTGGGGAAGGCTGCGGCTGTGTGTGTTTAGGGGGGTGACTAGGGTTTCATTTTTGAAAATTATGGTTAGGGTTACTTTTGTAATTTCAAATAGAAATAGGGATAATATGGTAATTAGAAATAAATTCTAATCCAACAATAATAATGTATAAAAATACTATTTGCTCATCAATTTCACATTTTATTTTCAATAAAATGTTCAAATCCAAAAATTAGAAATAATATACTTAATTTCTTTATTTTCCAAAATAGTAGTATTAATATCTTAAAATATAAATTATTTAGTCCAAATCATATAAAATCACTATTATTTCATAACTGCCAACTTTATAATTTAGATATAGAGAATAATCCAATAATTATAAAATTCGATAATAACTATAACTTATTTCAAATTCAATAAATCAAAACTTGCTTTAATTATCTTTAATAAGATAACTTCTGAAATTAAAGCTACAGAAATACTGAATTTGAAATTAGCTCATGATGGCCCTCTTTTCAAAAGTTTTGGGTCTTACATTCTACCCACCTTATAAAAATTTTCATCTTCGAAAATTGATACAAAACGAAAGAAATTTTATAACAGTTCACTCTTGAACATATTTTAGGAAGAAGCAAAAATATCTCTATATATAAACATATATACGGTTTTCAAAGGATACAAGGGTAGGAGTGTGATTGCAAGGAAAACGTTGCAAGGTAGGCTCAATGCCAAAGATAACCTGGTTCAAACATGTGATAGTAAAGCAAGGCATCGAGGCTATAAAACAGGATGGGGTTAAAACGACGTGCTTAACATCCACACACTAATCTCATATCAACCTCAAAGCTTCAACTTTCCAACTCCATCAAGCACTTTATAATCCCCATATTCGATCTTAAGCTTGACAGCCGCAAACCCGTTCACAAGGAACAAAACACTCACAACTCATAACGTTGCACACCTACCGCTTCAACTTCTATGTACACATATCACGTCTTAAAAAACTAACGCATCGCGTTACTACGTCTACAAGTTGCACGTGATATCAAAACAATTCTCGAGTCTACTCAGAAGGATACAAGATTTAGAAAGGAGAGTCAAATGTCAAGGATAGTACTCATAGATTTGAGAGAATGTACCCAATTCCAGGTAAACAAAGATGCTCAAGCAAAGAAGTTTGCTAGAAATAAATCGATTGACAACTCCAAAGATAACCCTTGGATCATAGAAAATCAATAGGACCAATAAGTAGAAAAGCAGCGCATTAGTTTGAAACAATTTCAAGCTGAGTCGAAGAAGTATGAGGTTTATAGAAAAGAATATCTCAGACCCAAGGCAAAGCTCACAGAACTCAAGAGCATAATTAAAATACTTCTGAATACATTGTTCTTAAAAGAATCGAAAACTTGCAAAAAAAAATCATTTCGCAGTCCGAAAGAGAAGTTAAACAACAAACATCCTTCAAGAGAGTAACAAAAGCATAAAAGTGGCTTTGCTCTAATTCAATTTCATGTTGAAGTAGATTATGTAGAGTTCTAAAAATAAGATGCACACTGGTTTGGCCAAGAGCTAAAGTATTTCCTCAAATATTTTAGAAAGATAGTTAGGTACACAACTTAACCAAAAGTAATTCATAAAACTCGGAAGAAAATCAAATGCTTGTTCAAAAGTTCTCAAGGTTCATATCCAAACAAGCGTGTACAAAAATTATAGCAAGGACGAAAGAGTAAGTTAAACTATTTAGAAAAGAAAATCCGAGGTAACAATCTGCTGGTAATTTGGGAAAGGAAATAAGTGATGCATTACCAACGAACCAGTTTTCACTAAACAAGGAAAATTTTCAAAAATTCATTTAAAATAGCGCATGTCAACTTTAAATCATCTTTGTCAAAATTGAACAATGGTTTCAATCTCAATCAAGCAACAGAAAATAAATTCTATTTAGAATTTCTTCAAAGAGAATTCAAAACTTCCTTAAACAAAGTTTGAAATAAGACTCTAAAAGTATACTCGAAATCACTATCTTCGAAGGACATTCAAGAAGGTTAGAATGTACTTAAAAAGGAGTCAAGCCATACAAGAAAGGATCTTAAATCAAAGTAGTTCAAACAAGGTCCACTAGGCATGAGACATCATACAAGCTTTCAGTTGATCCAAAAGAATACAAAAGTCATAAGAAAAGATAACTCAATCATTAGTAATTTCTCAAGGATAAATCTTTGACTAAAAACTCTAGTAGAGACAATGAGAGGATAAACGATGCACTATTTTGAAACGAATTAAATTGACTCATATAAGAATGAGATTCACCAGAGAAGGAAAGCTGAGATTGATTGTAGTGCTCCCAAAAGGTAGATGTATAATTAAAAATAGAATCACGTATGACATTCATAGAGGTGAAAAGCTTAAGAAGGGACGAATCCATTCATAAGAAGAAAGCTATGAGTCCAACATTTTCAAAAGAACAACAATGGCATAAACCATGTAGTATGCTAAACCAGACTCGATTCAAAACAAGTTAAGTGAAGCTTATCAAACGAAACTCAACCGGAATAAAAAGCGAAAAATCCATTTCTTTCCGAAATTCTGAAAAATACCCAAATACATAATCAAATAAAGATGTTCATTGGAACTATAGTAAAATTTCTAGAAAGTCAATTTGTATTTAAAGTAAATGCAGTTCCGTAAACCAGTAAAAGTACGGGCGAGGTACTAGAAATAAATAGTTGTTAAACTGTATAAGTAATCTCCAAAGCTTTATATATACAGATAAGTATAAATCTAATCAACAGTAATTTTTATAAAAATCTCAAAATTGGCTGTCACTGTCAAATAAGAGAAAAATTGAATCAACAATTTCTCTAAGAATAGACTCGGAATCCGGAGTTAAAAGGCACGGCGCATTAAGACAAGTTCAAAGCTATAGCAAAGAATACGTGAACCAAGAAGAACTTAAACAGAGGAAGATAGATGCAACAAGGATTCCAAACGAGCATATGCATTTAAGATCAAACAAGAATACATATGAATAGAGGAATAGAGTTGAAAAATCAAACTACTTTTCTAAAGGATTAGCAAACAAGAACTTCAAGTTAGGATATGAAAGAACAGATCGACTCGAACAGAATTCAAGACACACAACTGAATAGCCTCGAGAATAGATTCTAACGTTACCAAAACCCATGATTCGCTTTACCCCAAAACTCACATATCATCTATGATAACACATTAGTGCTTTCATATGCATAATTCACTAGTATTAAGCCGGCCAAACTTAATACCAAGAATTATGCAATGCCAGACTAACAACGTTAATCAATAGATCGTCATGTGCATAAATCTCTACTTCTCGTCATTCGACAAGACTATTGCATAACAGACACTCAAAGTATGCAACTGAAGCATAGTCGGTCCATTCCTCAGGCTCTACAGGAAAGACCGCTTTGATACCATAATGTAACATCCTAACTATCAAAGCTCACGCTTCCGGCTGCGCCACTCTGATAGCTCGGATATTACGACGACTCTTATACTATTTAATACTAAAATATGAGCCTGTTTAAAACTTTAAACTACAATACATATTAAATAACTTTACAAGCATTAACCAATACAATTCCTATCCCTCTTACATAATGTATAAAGATAAAGGCGAGGGAACATTATATAATAACTACAGCAATACAGAGCATCTCGATAATAACTAAATAAGCTCTTCGTGACTTCTGCGTCCAAACCTGAAAGGGGAAATTGTAGGGGGTGAGAACATCATCCTCGAAAGGGTTCTCACCGTAGGGTTGCAAAATTACTGTAATAGGATACGTGAAGGTAAACCGTACCAGTGATTAATAACCGTCTTATGCCTCTTTTCAAAAAGTACGGTTTACATTAAAAGTAAAGTCGAAAATCTTTTCTAAAAGAGGAACCATTCAATTCTCAAAAACTCAAAAGCCTTTCAAAAGGGTTTATCTATGCTGAACCAATTAGCCTTTCATACTTTTCCAAACCAGAAACACAAAACCGAAACCAACATGGCCTTCGGCCCAAATCATGATCAACCACGGCCCCAGACCTAAACAATCCAACCAACAAACAATCACCACGGTCCAATAGAAACCTAGTCACAAACACAAGTAGGAAAGTTCAAGCACAAACAAACAGTTACTGCAAGTAGAGCAATTAGCAGATAATCACAAATAATCACAAAGGCAAACCAAGTACAATATGCACACCCAAACAATGTCACATAGATGCATATGATGCATGGCTGTCCTAGTGACTGATGATATCATCTGTCGGTTATAAAGCCAGCCCGACAAGTCCTGGTAGCTAACCATTGGACTGTCCCTCTGTCGTGCATCCCCAACTCGAGTAATTCTCGATCATCATCATAATCATAATCATAATCCATATCCAACACCCTCAATGGTATATATTCACGGGGGCGAGCTCATCCGAGACTTTTACAGTGCCCGGCCACACTTACGACATAAGGTCAGCAGAGTATCAAGTCTCAACCTGGAGCACGTGGTGGCTAGCCACTGCTACTACCCAGGGATACTCGTATCTCAGATAGTGGAAGTGCAAAATCACAACTATCAATATTTCAGCATATATGCATTCATTCTCAGCCATGAATCAACATTCATCTCATCCATCCGGCTTAAATTCATAACTCATAGTCAGCCATCCGGCTCATAGTTCAATCCAGAACTAGCCAAAATTCATAATCATACACAGCCATTCCGGCTCATACAAAACAACACTTCCACCATTCAACATCATCAAATTCATAAAATCGGCATTTAAGCCATAAACCACTTTTTCTCAATTCAATTTATTCTGAAATCAAATTTCAGCTCTTTTCAGCCTTGGCTTTAAAGATCTCATTTCTCAAATCATCTCAGGCTCATAAGTCACTTTTACTCAAAGTAAGTTCTCCTTTTAAAACAAAGCCACCATTGGCATTCTCTTTCCAAAACTTCCAGAACCATGGCAAATTAAGGATTTATTTAGAAATATTCAAAGTCATTCATCCAACAACGAAATTTTATAACAAAAGTTCCTCGGCAGAGTCTCAAGTCTTTAGGAGAGATTAACATAACTCATTTCCTCAAATTCACTTAAAATCATTAATACCTTGGCTTCCTGATTTGAGTAACAAAATAGGATCTAAGCCAAACCGAGTCATGTAATCAATTACTCTTTTTAAATCCGTTTCCTTTACTTAAACAAAAACCAGCTTCAACACCATGGGTAACTCTAAAGCGTTTCAACTGCTCAAAATTGTTTTAGTATTGCAAAAATTCAGAACTCAAAGAGTACTTAAAACTTTTCCCAAAACATTTTAGAATGAAACTTGTCAATATATGTTCAGGTTCTTTCAAAGTCACTCAAACTTCTCTAATTGAAACCCTCAAGTCAAATTCAAAGGCATAAACCCTTTTCACATTTAAAACATCCTTAAAGCATAAGTTTCACCTAAATGACTTGTTCACAAGGGAAATATAATACTTTTCTTAAGAAACAATACTAAATCACAATTTCCTTTTTAACAATTCATTTCAGAAGCATAAGTCATCCCTTTCTTAATAATTCAGATAACATAGTAGAAGTCTTTAACTCATGAGTTTCCGAATAACGTTTTAGTAAAGTCCCGGATTCTACCGGAATTTCGGCAGCACCTCCCCTAAAACTTGGACTTTGCCACCCGGTTGGGGTCCCAACAAAACCGCTCCACAATCCTTTTCAACGGCCCAAAATCCAAAATTAGTTCAAAGGCAAGCTAAATCCAACAGTCACCTCATTTTCATATTTCAAGGAAACCGTTTCAAAATCAAATCATTATCAGCCGATTAAACTCATTTCTAAAGTTTTAAAGAAACGGTTCAACAACAATCATTTATTAAAACCAAATCATTTGAAGCAGACCAGGTTGAATCCAAGAGTATATTCTATTTTTCACAGTATCAAGAAAATCAACTCAACTCAAATCAAATCCCAACGGATTAAACTCGATTTCAAAGCTTTAAAAGAATCAACTTCAAAAGTATTTCGTTTCACAAAGCCGTACAACAATCCAGTCAAACAAACATTCATAATCTTTCAAGTCTACTAAACTATACATAAGATTGAATACAATCACCAAATATACCATGTCTCACATCAGTATCCATATGTAATAATTCCAATATATAAAAATATAGTTTTCAGAAAGTGCCCCTACCTAAAAACACAAAATCATAACCCAAACACGTCACAAGAACCTTCTCCCTTAACCCGAAATTATCGGCAGCTTGAATCACAGCTTCGCGCACTTTCGCAGTAACCACAGCAACTCTAATTGCAACATATAATAATCAGGACTCAACCCCACGTTACCAAAACTCATATTCATTAACCAAACACAACCGAATACTAACGAGAGGCTTTTCGAAACATAGATTACTTACTGAACTAGCGAAACGAAGCAGCCACGAACTCCAAGCACGACACGCAAACATGGATACACGACCCTGCGACAGATAAAGCCACAACACCTCAGCCTAAATTATCAGAACGGCGACAAAAGCCTTCCCGAACCAAAACGCTTACCAAGACCGAGGGAGAATGGCTGAACCGAAACAGCGGCGGTCTCCGAACCTGCTTGGCGGCAGCCCCGAGAGCCATCCTAGACGGCAACGGTGATCAGACTCCAGCGACGGTGACTGAAATCAATATGCAGTGATTGTAATGTTTCCAAAAACTCAGGAGAAACGAAACCCAATACTTAAAACCTTACCGGCAGGAGTCTCCAGCGACGACAAAAATAGCCAGAGGCTTCGGCGGTGGTCCCGAAAGTCACAGAACTACTCCCGGCTGCCAGAAACACAGAGGCGCAGCTCCCTTCTCCAACAGCGACACCTGTGACGGTGGGTGGTGCAGCAGTTCACAACGCAAGTAGCAGCGGCGGCCTGAACCTCTTTCTTTCCTTCAGATCAGATCGGACGGACCTCCAGCAGTGGCGGCGGCGGACCAGAGCAGCAGAACGGAGGGGATGATGACTGCTCAGACAGCAGTGACGGCATACGATGGTGCGCGACGGCAGCGGTGAGTGCCTCCATGCGCGACGCCAACTCCACGCCCCTCTCATGGTCTCTTTCTCTCCCCTTTGGTCGCGACTCACGGCAGAGACATGCCTGACAGGAAAGGGACCCTTGGCGGCACGCACGGCGTGACGGTGTGGCGCGGCGCTCTTCTTCCTCCTCGGCCAGACGACGGCGCGATGGCGGTGGTAAAGCCCAGCGCGCGGCGCAGTCTCTTCCCTCCCCTCCTCTCCTTCTTCTCCTCCACGGATCCCGCTTCTCCCTCCCTTTTCTATTTCTTTCTTTCTTCCATCTTTGCAGCTGTTGCTGCTGGTTGATTTAGGGGAGGCTGCGGCTGTGTGTGTTTAGGGGGGTGACTAAGGTTTCATTTTTGAAAATTAAGGTTAGGGTTACTTTTGTAATTTCAAATAGAAATAGGGATAATATGGTAATTAGAAATAAATTCTAATCCAACAATAATAATGTATAAAAATACTATTTGCTCATCAATTTCACATTTTATTTTCAATAAAATGTTCAAATCCAAAAATTAGAAATAATATACTTAATTTCTTCATTTTTCAATATAGCAGTATTAATATCTTAAAATATAAATTATTTAGTCCAAATCATATAAAATCCCTATTATTTCATAACTGCTAACTTTATAATTTAGATATAGAGAATAATCCAATAATTGTAAAATTGGATAATAACTATAACTTATTTCAAATTCAATAAATCAAAACTTGCTTTAATTATCTTTAATAAGATAACTTCTGAAATTAAAGCTACAGAAATACTGAATTTAAAATTAGCTCATAATGGCCCCTTTTTC
Source organism: Arachis ipaensis (assembly GCF_000816755.2). Lineage (NCBI taxonomy): Eukaryota > Viridiplantae > Streptophyta > Magnoliopsida > Fabales > Fabaceae > Arachis > Arachis ipaensis. Next base: position 23,828,844 of record NC_029785.2, read on the forward strand.
AAAAGTTCTGGATCTTACAATCATTACGTAGTCATTACCTTTTTACTTCTTTACTTCTTCATTCTACTTTTGCTTCTCTCTTTAACTCTTACATTGTAATTTATTTCAATTTCTTTATGACTAAAAAGTTACTTAAAATATATGAATAACCAACATGTTTCAAGTATAGATTCATTAAATCTATGCTGAACCAGTTTGATTTTTTAAACTTTGCTAAACCTTAAACATAAATCAATTCTTCCTTAAAAGATTATTTAAAAATATCACAACAATTTCTTACTTTAATATTCTCATTACCAATTCTAATTCAAGATAAGTTTTACCCAAAAACTTAGCACATTTAAAATAAACCCTTTTTTCCAAATTGATTCTTTCGGAAACAAGCTAAATACTCATTTCATCCTTTACGAAATCCCACTTTCCTGACATCACACCATTTAGTACATTCTTCTCAAATAATTTTCTTTTAAAACCAATACCACCTTTTGTAGCATTTTCCGAAACCTCCAAAGCAACTTTGCTTAAAACCATTTCTCTTTTATAAAACCTATTTTCACTTAACCAAAATCTCCAAACTAACTTTAAAATAATTTCAAGTCTAAACCTCTTTCAAAAGACTCAAAAATTGTCCTGTTCACAAATTACAATTTTAATTGAAATTTCATAATCATTTATTCTTAAAATTAATCACTCAAATTACTTTAAATCATGTTTTCGTTTAACTATCACAACACCAACTCAATCAATCAATACTTCAATTAAGCAAACAATCATATTCATCCAAAATAACTCAATTTAATCCATAAGATTCACATAATCACAAAATATATATTGTTTGCATCAATATCGATTTATAACAATTTTTGGATATAAAATGGTTTTAGAAAGATCCCCTACCTCGAATAGTCGAAACCCCATAAAATCAAGTGCGTCCAAAAACCATTTTTTTTCTGGCCTGCAACAGCGACAGCTACAACCACAGCTCCATTACTTTCGCAGTCATAGCAGCAACTTTAATTACGAATATGCAAGAACCATAGTTCAACCCTAAGACATTAACGTCATGAACCCTTCAGTAATGTATAACAGAACGACGACTACATAGGTTCGAAACAAGGAACGGCTTACCGTAATTACGAATAAGTGAGAGAATGGAGTAGCGGCAGCTCTGATGATGACCTCCGGCGAGCAGAACAGTGGCAGAGAGCTCCAGTAGTGACGCAGCAGCTTGGTGTCGTATAAAACATCCATTAAACTCAGCATTCAAGTATGGAAACTCGACCCTACGTTACTAACACCTCAGAATGTATAACAAATTATAATAGAATCCTAATCTTCAAGGATTCCGGAACAAAAACGCTTACCGTAACAAAGAAGGAATGACTGAATCGAGTAGCAGTAGCTCCAGCGGTGGTTTCGGCGGCCAACCCAGTAGCAGTTGTCACGAATCAGCAGCTATGGAGGCACGGCGGAAGGCAGAACGCGACGGCGTCGAATGATCTGACGGCGATGGCCCCAGCGGCAGTGGCGAAGCTAGCCGCGATTCTCTCCCTCGCGCGGCTTCTCTTTCTACATGAACCTCCATTGACGTCGATGGCGATGGAGGCAAGGCACGACGGTGACACAGCTGGCAACGACACGCATGAACAGCGGCGCCTTGGTGAATCGCGGCAGTCGTGGGCAGCTCCTCCTCCTCTCTCTCAACGTCG
>NC_029785.2:23830582-23841008 GCF_000816755.2 Arachis ipaensis
TGCCGACGGCACCCATCCCGCCGGTGCCGACGGCACCCATCCCGCCGGTGCCGTCCTTCTCCTCTCCTCCCTCTCTTTTCCCCTCTCCATTCTCCCTTTTCTCTCTTTTCCTTTCTTTCTTTCTGTTTAGGGTGATGACTACGATTTGGTGAGGGTAAAGAGGATAATGGTAGTGTAGTTATTTTTAATAAAATCAGGGAATAGAGTAGTAATTGAAAGCCAGATTTAACCCAACAATAATTATCTATAAAAATACTATTTATTCATCATCTTACAAATTATTTTTAAATAAGTACTCTAATTTAAAAATTAGAGATAATCAAATTAATTTTCCTTTGTTCATAAAATAATAAGGTTCAAAATTAATATAAAACAAAGTTCAAAATCTCAATTTTCAAATTAAAGCATATAAAATTCTCATTATTTTTCAATTACTAAAGTTTTAAATTATAAATAAGAAACTACTTGAGTACTATGAAAATTATATGAGTGCTAATTAATTTAAAACTCAAAACCTCTTATTTAGCTCTAATTATCATTTTATAAGATAATTTTTTGAAAATAAAAATCATAAATAAATATCATAAATCTCAGTTAACTCATAATTTAATTTTTAAAAATTTGGAGCCTTACAAAATTGGCATGTGATTTTCTATATTTAGTACAATAAATTCATGATCATAAATCCGCATTAAAAAAATAAAAAGAAGAGAAAAAGAAAAGGAATTAAGGGGTGTGTCATAATTGGCATATTAATAATGTTGTAAAAATATTATGGATGAAATTGACATGTGATTTTCTATATTTAGTGCGACAAATCTGTGATCATACATCCGCATTAAAAAAAAAGAAAAAGAAAAGGAATTAGTGTTCACAACAAAGTTGATGAAAATTGAAGTGAAAATAGTGAGGGAGAGAAATCAATTTTATTTAGTTTAAAACCAAACTAAACTATAAAAATTAGTTTTTATAAAAAAAATATGTAATTTTAGTTTTAAAAATATGGGTTATTAAAAACAATTTTAGTTCAATTTCGATTCAGTTTGGTTAAATTAATTTTTTTAAACACCCCTATGTTATAATCATCAAATATGAACATGCCATCATAATTTTTTAGGTCATCATCTCACTGCTCGGAATCATCGGCGCTACGTCTAGTAGGTGGTGGTTACGGCTGAAGTTGTGAACCACAAGGTGGAGGTGAATGAGGCATGATCGGAGCACCCCTAGATGAGCAACTCGACATTTAGCGCATAAAAGAGTACATTTTGATAACTGTACTCTTCCGCTAATCAAATTTTGTGTACTATGTGTGACTATTTACTAGAGGTGGGTGATCTGCCTCTCATACCTCTGATGAGTATATCTCCACTTCTCCCATTCTATTTATGGCTTAAAACAGGAATTACAGGCCTAGTTTAAAACATCAACTGAAACTCTAAAAGATTATGATATTAAAATAGTGTATCATTATTTGTGAGACATACTTCATCTTCTTTCAATTATCTTACTAATCATTTTATTACAAGTTTGAGTGTTTTTATCGAAAATTTTATACTTGTTTAACTATTTCCTTGGTATTGAGTTAAATATCCAAACTTTGGCAAGGTGCATTTAAGCCAAACATAATATGCATTGGACCTCTTAAAGAAAATTAGGATGGACTCTTCAAAACAAATGCCTACCCCTATTATCGCATCACAAAAACTTTTCAAATAAACTCTCAAGCTTTATTGCTCCATTGTAGGTACAATATGTAAGCGCTTGTTTAATATCTATGTCTATAGGAAACATAGACATGGATACACACGTATATTGTTTGATTGTTGAGACACTAATTTTTGAAAGACATAGAGACACACAAACATACATAAAATATATGTATTTAGTGTCCTTTAAAATAACGAGACACTGAGACACATTAAATGGGATACAAATTTTTACTCTTTTATCTCTGATTTTTTTTAAAATACCAATCTTACCCCAAATTCTAATTCTTATTTTTCTTCTTCTCTTTCTTCATTCTTTGTTCTTAGAAGCTCTACCCTCCTTCTCTTCTCTCCTTCTTTTTTCCTATTTCCTTTGCCACTTCCTTTCTCCCCACCACCGCCACTGCCGTTGCCGTCGCGCCCTTCTCTCTTCATCTTTCTCTTCTTACTCTCCACAACTTGTTCAGATCTATTACCTCTGCACCATTTTGGTCCAGATCTATCACACCTCCTCCTTTGTCCAGATTCGCTGTCTTCGTTCCTCCTCGCCGTCGCCTCTCTCTCTCTCTCTCTCTCTCTTCCTTTTCCTTTCTTCTCTCTCTCTTCTACAATTCTTCCTGCCTCTTCATTTTCCCCTTTTTTCCTAAAATGAAGTTCAAATTTTTTTTTATTATTCATCTCTTTTTTTTTTAAATATTATTGAATTTATTGTTGAAATTATTAAAATTTTTTATATCTAGATAATTTATTTTTGGTTATATGAATGGTGGTGGAGGAGAAAAATAGGTAGTGGTAAATTAAAGTCTATGTGATGATGGTGGTAAAGGTAGAAGATGGGGGTATGATGGACTTTTCAGTATGTTGTGTGTTTTGTATATTTATTATGCCAAACATAAAATATGTATACATGTATTTTGTATTTGTATCTTTCTAATAAATGTCTTACTGTCTATGTCTATGTCTAAGTTATAACCAAACAGATCCTATGGTATCTGATAGTTATCCATCTAGATTTGGTCTTTTCGGTTAACAAACTCTCAATATATGTATTGTCCCACTCTACATCATTGAATTCTAGTTAAATGTGTATTCCATTATGTTCAAGGTATTGTAAATCATGGCTTAATGTTCATTAAATGCACTGTTTTTTGGCTTCTTACCTTTGCAGATATAGATTGGAGACATGCTTGGATGATTGGAAGTCAATTAGTGGATATTGTGTATATTTAGAAAGCAACATTGTGTTCATATAAATGTGAAAACACAAAGCAAGATAAATTATACAATACAAAAAAGGAGTATAGGACGTTAGCAACAGCTCAAATAGAGTTAATCTCCGTTCAACTACTACTTTCACGACTAATAATTCCTTAAAAGACTCTACCAACAATATATTGTGGTAACCAAAATGTTTTTTTGCTAGCATCCAACCCCATTCATCACAATCGATGCAAAAATTTAGAGCTTGACTTGCACTTTTTAAGAGAAGATATTAATCAAAAACAACTATTCGTGGTGGATATTCTTGTAACAGATGAAATAGCTTATATAATAACTAAAACACTATCCTGAGTTTTATTCAATTGATTTTGCATCACTGTGTGAGTAATACACAATCCATTTTTTCTCCTTTTTCTAGTCTTTACTTCCAACTCCATGATTGCTATCAATTCTGATCTTTTATGTTTATTAAGAACTCTAGTTTAATTTGAGCTTTAGTCAAACAATTACATGTTTAAAGAGTAGTATTGAGGCTAATATTCTAAATAGTGAGAAGGGATAATGTTACGACCCAACTAATATTGGATTGCTTAATTAGTTGGTTAGCATATTAGAGTTTGTTAGGAATATAAATAGGAGTACTAAGTCATTGTATTGAGTACAAAGAATTAATGAATTGATATTGAACTTAGTTCAATTTGGAGTTTCTCTTTTTTACTAAGGAGGGGGTTCTAACATTTATGCTTTCATTGAGAGCCTTCCATGGCAGAAGAAACTCAAGTCGTCAGGGATATCCTCCTTATCTTTGATGGAATCGATGGCTATGGATGGTCCATCTTAGCCAGACGATTTTGGGACACTAGAGGCACTCTAGAATTGCAAAGATTGTTAGAGGTTTCGAGGGCTTTCTCTAGCCATTCTTCAGCATGGTTTCGACTATGGAGTCGACTCAATCAACAGTATATTGGGAGATGTTTAACATGGCATTCCTCCACTGTTTCAAGTTAGATATGCACCTAATCTTACTTGAAAGTTGCTAAAAGGAAGTAGAAGATGGGAAATTGAATGGGAAGAGATTAAGGCTAAGCTAAATCTTAGTCAACAACGACAACAGAAATCAAAAATTGATTAATAAACAACCCAATCTCAACCATCAACAGAGCAAGAAATGGCAGCAGCATCAATACAAATTCAAGAAAAAAAAAAGGAAAAAGGAGAAATTAAGCATAAAACAAAAATTGAGCAACTTAACTAAGAAGAATCAAATGCCATATCTCAACCACAACCACCATATGGATATAGAAATTACAACTTAAAAAATTCAACAATCTTCTCAACACCTTAACATCGTTTCTCAGTATCATCAATCGCAATTCTAGATTTTACAACACTGGAAATCCAACCAGTAGATGATGAAGGCGGGATCAAAATACAGATGTTCTTAAATGAGAGTGTTTGGTGTGAATGAACATCTGTATTTGGATATTGTGGTATCCTAGTATTAATAAATTTTTGGTAGTTGGATATTGAGATGTAGATTTTGCAGGTGACCGTGTGGATAGAAAAAGTACTTCGGGGATGTGTTGCTTTCTTGCACAATCCCTAAATGTGTGGTCAAGTAAAAAGAAAACCACTATTGCTTTATCCACTGCTGAGGCCGAATACATCTCAGCTTCTTCTTGCTTTTCACAATTAATTTGGCTTAAAACTTAGCTTGTCGATTACAAACTGAAAATTAATAGTATTCCCTTACTTTGTGATAACATGAGTGTAATAAATATTTCTAAAAATCCTGTGTTGCATTCAAGAACTAAGCACATTGAGATTAGATATCATTCTATAAGAGAACACGTGCAAAAGAAAACTATTGAGATTCAATTTGTAAAATCAAAAGATCAATTGGTTAATATCTTCACAAAGCCACTATGTGAAGATAGGTTCTGTAAACTAAGAACTGCACTGGGAATAATTGATATTAAATCTGTGGAGTAATTATGACTAATGAAGTTTGAAGTGTTGATTTGTCTCGCAAGTCGTAGAGAGACAAAACTAGGCAAATGATGAACTCCTCTATAAGGCTTGAACAAGGCCAAGAAATTTTCTGTGATATGAAATTGGAAATCTGTTTCAAATGGCCTGGTATGCCTCCACATTACCACCATTGGGCCTATGTGAGACAAGTTCTAATGATATGAGCTTCTTACTAATATCAATCATAATTTTTTTTGTTCAAGACATTCTCTTTCTTCTCTATTTCCAGTCATATCAATCAGAAACTTTTCAAATCTTTCATGATATGTTACTTTAAAAATTGCATTTTTTGGAATTTCAAACCTTTTCTTGAAAACCGTTTCATTAAACCTTTTGTTTTAAAGAGAAGTTTTCCAATATGCATTAATGACAGTTTCTCTTTCAAGATAACCTCTTTCTTCTCTACTATCCATCTTTGACGTTCTCTCTCTCTACTCAATTTGTTTTGAACATGAGCACCATTAGTGATGCCGTTGGCTATCAAGACATAAGGGTGAGAGTTTACATGACTGGAAAATGGGATGATCATATTAGTGTTTCTCATCAAAATGCTTTGGCTAGAATCTGTGAGAACTTTTCACTCATAGATCGTATGATCCCTACTCACAGGGCCCTAGGTCCTGTTAGGGCTCAACTGCATCGCATTGTAAATTTGTAACTCACATCATCATACCTCAAAGCGGGTCTTATCAACGGGTGACGGTTTGTGATTGTCTAGTGCTTTATGCCATTCTGAGCTATATTCTTATTTCATTTGCGTATCTCATGATTCGCCATATGTGGGACTATGTCAAAAGTGAGAAAAAAAAGCTCTCTTCCTTATAGAGTATTTTTTACTTGTTTGTTTGAAAATGTTTCAATTGATTTAAGTAATGAGCCCCTAGAAAATGAAGTCTCTTCTCTCAAAGGCGGTGGTGCAACAAAACAGTTCTAAAGGCAAAGGTCACAAGGGTGCTAAGGCTTCGGCCATAAATGAAAGTGAAGATGAAAGCCTTCCTTCTCCCTCAATAGATGGCACCTCTTATTCACACAAATCATTAATCTCTGGAATTGTTAAAGACGTCCTTCAATAGTTCGTCTTCATGACCTAACAGATGGTCAGATCAAGCAAAGAACAGCGTAAGATTGCACTGCAAAATGAAAAATCTTTGATGAAATCCCATGATCGAATTGAGGTATTTTTGAAGCATCTTGATTCGCTTGATGCGGACCAGGTAATGTCGGACAAAGATGAAGATGTTTTGGAGATTGAGGAAGAAGACTCTGATACCTAGTCTTGCTCCCTGCTGCAATTGAAAGTTTAATATTTTGTTACTTCTAGTTTTCTGAACTCTGATAATTGTTTTCTAGCTTTATTCGAACACTGGTTCAATTGGGATGACTATAACAATTCTAGACACTTTAACTCTGTTTGACTCTATTTGGTATGCATTGTTTGCTATTTTGCTTTGTTTATTGCTGTGTTTGCTTGCAGGTTTCTCTCCTTGATAACAAAAGGGGGAGTATAAGGAAAATGAATTGAATGCATGAATTGAATGGACGTTGAAAGGCTGCTAAATGTTTTGCTGTCCCTTGATTTTGGCTGCTATGAATAGTTGCCTCTGTTTAACTTAGTCTCTATTTGTTTTTTGAAAATATGTCTAAAGTTGTGATAGATGGAATTGTTAGTTACTTGAGATCTTTTCAACTATGCTTCAAATTGCTTCTAGGTTACTAAAAAGCATACACTTAGGGGGAACTTGGTGAACAAAGGATAGGGGGAGTTTTACATTAAAGGGAAGTTTCTTTTTCTAAATCTTTTTCAATTCATTTTAATAATGTTTGTCATAAAGAGGGAGATTATTGAGTTTGGAAAATCAATATTTAATTAAAGTGATAAACAAACATTATTAGGTAGTTATCAATTGTTTGTATAATGTGTTTAGTTTAGTATGCAGGGAAATAAAGTCAATAAACATGTTCCAAGAAACAAATCATCAAGCCCACACAAATACAAACCTTGGTCCATTATAACTAAACCAAGCCTTATAACAATCCTCTGAACCAAATAAGAGAAAAGAAAGAAAGATGACCCAAACCATCCCAAGTCCATTCAGTGATCCCAAAGCTAAATCCACACAAATCACTAGGTCACCAACAAAGTAAACAAAATTCAATTTCATTTGATTTCTCTCAATTCCACCGAAAGCCAAACTCTCTCTTATCTCTCCTCTCTTCATCGGTCACGGCACTCACTCAACAAGGAAGAAAGAAGGAAATAGAAACTGCAGAAGCTAGATTATGGTGAAGAATAAAATGGTGGTTTCCAAATCCAAGCAAGAAGAAGGGCTACAACCAAAAAGTTATTCTCATTTGGTCAGAGAACGTCAAAATGCTTCTTTTCCCATTTGTGCTACACCTAGGAACCGTGAAGAAATCTGCCAAGTCTCAAGCACATATCAAACAACCATGGAGAAAACAAAGTCAAATCTAGTCAGAAGATCATCCACAGTTCAGATCCAAACTTGGAGCCAAAGAAACAATCCACGTCAAGATTGAAAGAACTTAAAGAAAAAGGATGGGAGAGAATGGGTAAGTTGCATGTAACAGAACCGAAGCTCTCTCTCACATCTGACCAAGCCATTGCAAGCTCTGCGGATTGGAGAAGAAGACAGTATTGGGTTTGAACTTGATTCAACCTTGGGAGCTTCACTCTTCTATAATAAGGGTGAACGGCCAAGGGTTGAAGGCAAGAGAGTATAACATAGCACTGAGTTCGGTTCTCATAACTACCTAAGCTGTTCTAAGTTCTTCTCCTTCATGGTTTACATGTTGTATTTCTTTTTCTTAGTTTAGTCTGTCTTAGTCTTATTGAAAAAGGCAAACATTGTGAGGTTTATAAGAAAAAGCCAATGAGAGATAAAAGGCAGTGAGTTAAACTAGGAGAAAAAGCCATAAGATGTCTCAAATTTTCTTTGTACATCTTTCTGTTTTGTGTCTTGATCCTGTGGGATTCCCTTGCAAGTTGGGTTAGCACTTTGCAGTTAAAAGCTAGGGTGAGTCCTAGTCCCTTACAAGTTGGGTTAGCACTTGGTTGTAGAAAGTTAGGTTGAGTCCTAGTCAAATAATTCAGATTGGGTTATTATCTGGATTTGTTGGGTAGATCCTAGGGAATTATTAGTGTTTGTAATCTTGTGAAAAAGTTAGTGAAATTTCATCATAATTGTGAGGGAGACTGAATGTAGGCTACATTGCACAAAGTAACTGAACCAGGATACATTTGGGTGTCATTCTTTCTTCTCTACTCTATTTCTGTTTTTGTAATTCAGGAGACAAAAAAAAGGGGAGTCCTTATCTCGACAGGAGACAAAAGAAAAAATATCTCCTAAGTTCTTTTGATAAAACAAAAGTAATATTCAGCAGAAAAGGAGGCCAAGATTCAACTTTCCCCTTTTTTTAGTCACTGGTAACCATCATGTACTTTTGAGAAAAAAGACAAATGAAACAGTTTCTTAAAAATTCCTGTTGTCCTTAATGGGCTAATGACAAGCTCAAATCTACCAGCCTCAAGTAACATTTTTTGTTAATGGACTAAAATTCACCAACATTTTTTGCTGAAGGTATATTGAGGACAATTAAGGGTTATTTAATCTGTTTGAATTTTGGGGGCAGAATTAACAAATTTATTTTACTTTAGTTTGGCATTATTTGAAACTTTGGGATCTTGGAGGGAGTTTTGTGTTGTATGTAGTAGGATAAGAAATAATTGTTTTAGAATTTTTTATTTTTAATTTTTTTAATAATTGTAATTAGAAGTAATTGTACTTAGAATTTAAATAGTGTTTTTCTTTTTTTTACCAATCTTGAACACGAGGTTATTTTGATGGAGAGAGTACTGTTACGACTTAATTAATATTAGGATGTTTAATTAGTTTGTTAACATATTAGAGTTTTTTAAGAATATAAATAGGAGTATTGAGTTATTGTATTAAGTACAAGAAATTAAATTGATATTAAACTTGGTTCAATTTAAAATTTTTTTCCCCAAGTCGAAGAGGAGGTTTTAAGAGATAATTAGAGGCTGTTAGAGTTAGTTAGAAAGTTTGTTATTGTTGAGTTAGTGTGTTAGTGCTCTCCCTATATCAGTTATATAAGTGGAGCACCTCTCTTTGTGTGAGATAATAAAATACTTCATTTTCTGTTTTCTTTAATCACAAACTATCACTTTTATTCTCTGCTTCCTATATTACTTTTGTATCTAATAAGTAATATACAAACTGATATATTATTTTGTCCCAAACAATAAAAAGTATTAAAAAAAAAAAAAACCAGATGCATCCAACAACAAATTGAAAACACAATGTTTACTAGGTCTTTGCTTTTGTTTCAATCATTCTTTGAAGTTTGAACTATATAAATTTTTCTTTTTGACGTAAACCTTGTTATATATAATTATAGAAATGTTTAGTAATAAAAAAAAATTAGCCAAAAATAGTCATAAATTGTCTTATTTAATATTTATTAATTGTTACGATAATTAATAAATACTAAATAAGACAAGTTTTGACTGTTTTTTTTTTTCTCTCTAGCATTACCGTATAATATAATAATGAAATTATTTGTCCAAATTCTATAATAAGTAATTAAAGAGATCTACTATATATTATGTGAAGATTTTGTTATTTATTCTTTAGCAGGATTTGCCAACCAATTACATTGGAAAATTAAAAAAGTTGAGCATACCCATGTGTCCCTCTCCTTCTGTCTCTGAACAGCTTCTTCGAGTTGATAGAAATTAATTTAATTATAAGACACATATTTGTACAAATTTGAATAACTTTATTGTTCGTTTACAAAATCGACACAGAATATGTCAAATATTGACAATAATACTCTATCATGTTTAGTTGAAGTGTATATACTAATAATAAATGCAAATAGTTTTGTATATATAATTTACTAATTTAGTCTTTTATATAATCAAAGAGATTCCAAAATGATCGTGATTGTAGGAGAGATTATATTATTTTTCTTGCACGGTACTATCATTCTATTGCATTATTAGGTATAGCATTAAATACATGAATTAGAACTAAATATGTAATAACGACTTTATAATAAAATTGATATACTGGTTAGTTAGCTAATCTATTTAAGCAAGTATCGAGAGTTTAAATTCTGTTTTGTATATGTAACAATTCATTAATTAATAACAAACTCTTAAATAAAGTTTTAATTTACAATTGATTAGTCATTGATCTGTCGGTTAAGAGATATTGTAAAAAAAAACTAAAACTAAAACTGATATAGTAATTATTCAAAAACAACACGCTACAAATTAAATTTGTAATTAATGTAACCAACGATAATACGGAAAAAAGATAAAGTTTGAAGAAACCAAGAGTTGGATGTTCCAATTGGTAACAACTTCCCCCCACATGGGAATGAAATAAGAACTTACACCAGAAGAATAATGGATTCCGCTA
>NC_029785.2:23842022-23854420 GCF_000816755.2 Arachis ipaensis
TGGAAAAGTCAAAGATAAAGTTAAGAGAATATATAAAGGATTGTGTTCATGAAAGTTCAATTATTAATTAGGTGCACATGAGAATGAGAAATCTATATATATACTACATATGAACTGATTTTTTTTTTTCAACGGTATGCTCCAAATTAAACTCTATGGATCAAGTACTAATTCACGATCAATTTGAGTTCCATTTAAAGAATAACGGGTTGCTACATATGTGATTGAATTATTCGAACTTTCAATATTTTTAAGTAGATGAGTGAGCTAATTATTCGACCGATTAAATTGACTATATGAAATGAAATTGAAATGTCATTGTACAACTGTATTATTACCCCAATCAGCAAGGCAAGCTTAGGAAGTGTTCTGTTTCAGTTGAATTGGTCAAATATTAAGTCTCATCCATCATTTCTTAAGAGTAATTAATTGTTTTAGTATCAGTTACTTTCTTTGTAACGGGATTGGAGTTTGGAAGAGGGGCGAAGCTAGAACTCTTTGGTAAGAAGTAAGAACGTATTGTTGATGCAACAATAATTGGTGTAGAATTAAGTAAAACAAAGGCAAAATATAAGCGAGCAATAATAATATAAATAAGACAATTTAAAATATAAAAACAAGATCAAAGTTAGATCAAGGATAAACTACCAAAATATGCTCAAAAGAATCAAGCATTGAAAAAAAAAATTTCAAAAGATGAAAACGACAAAAAATTTCTAAATAAACTAAAGGATTTAAAACGTTGTAAAAAATGACTAGTTGTCAAAGAGTTATGTTTATGTCCAAGAAAAAGATGGCCAAATTCTTAGCTTGATAAGTTTTTTTCTTTTTATCAAAACTTTTCGTTGCTCACAATTTCTTAGCTTGAAAAGCCTTTTTCAAAAGTTTGATACTGTAGAAAATTAGTACCACATGATTCAACTCTTCTTTCTCATACTACTACTTGATATTAATTCATAGAAGTGGTGAAACTAATATCAACGACTTATTAAGTATTGGGATGGGTTTTTTTCTTTTTCTTTAATATGATAAGTGTATCTACTGCTGTTTAAGGTCAGTTTGGAAAAGTATTTATTTCTTTTCATCTTTTTAAAAAATATTCTTTTTAACAGACAAAAATTATTTTATATTTAAATAGACTTTTTAAAAAGAATTTAAGTATTAAAAACGTTTTTATTTAAAAAATATATATTTTTTTATTAAAAAAATCAATCTAAACTAACACTTAATATAATAGCTAATTTCTTTCTAACTTATAAGCTCTGGATGAGTGAGATAGCTCACCCCAAAATTTTAAAAACTTTTCATGTCCAAGATGATGATCAAATATATATATTTTAAACTTGAATTCAAAGATGCAAAATTTACATACTAAAGTACTTTCTATCTTAATTGGTTTTTATATTTTAGCTATTGTGATAGATGTTTAAAATAGAAAAAGAATTATCAATCAATGAGAAAATTAAAGAGATAAAAACTCAAAGAGAAAAAGCATAAAAATTTATGAACAATGCTACATGTTTAGTAAATATTATTATTTTTTGTCAGTATTTAGTCAACAATAATTTATATTCATCTTTACAAAAATTTTACAATATTAATACTCATATTTATACTAAATCTGATTTCTACTGAATTGGTAGCAGTACAAACAGAAGGTAGTTTAGTCCGATTAACATACATGAAATTGGAACCTAATTTGATATAGTTTACTAAGCTAGATGCACAAAATAATAATATTCGTAATTGTCACATACTAAATCATACCATTAATAATTATCCGTTAATTTTTTTTCTTTTTCTTTTTTTTTTTCAAATTTCTGGAGCGGATATCAGCATTCTGGAATTTTTGCTTTAATATTAAAATTTTTGCTCTGTAGCGTGATGGCCATGTGCAAGTTTAGAGAATGCCATCACAAATTAAACAGTTCAGGGACATAACACATTTCAGTGTCAAAAGACTTAATAAACAATTTACAATCTTCTATACAAGTTGAACAGTAAGAATCACCGACAGTTTCGTTGTTAATTTTATTAATCCATGCATAATCATGTTTATCTTTTAACTATCTTCTAAAATTATATAAAGTATGACTCCTTCCCACAAAAATAAGATAATCTAACAAAGTCTATAACAAAAAAATTTCATCACTTTTTCAAGTATGATTATTCTATCCTAATATATACTTATCCCTACTTTTCTAGTTCTCTGACTTACACATCAGAATATCTTTACAAGTACTACTCCACTATGAGAATTCTGCTTTGAACATTTCTGCCAAATCGATGGACGCCCAATCCATCTTCACCTAAACAAGCACTCTTTGAACCTTCAGGTCTTTAGGTACCGCTTGAACATTGGCGCCGTCTATGTGAACTGTCAAGATCCCGGCAGCATGGCAGACGTCATGAGGAGCGACCCAACCAAAATCCGGAACCTAATACTCATCGACAGCCTGATCAGCCTAAGCCTTCTGAGCCTCAAAAACACGGCAATTCCCCAGGCCACGGGAGGGTGGCCAGCGTGGTCCACACCCACGTGACGCGCACTCAACCGAGACAGCAGTCTCGAGAAGAAGATTACCGGTCTAACAGAAGCAGCCTATTCGGCGGCCTAGGAGAAGATACAAATGAACGCTACCAACCAGAGTATACGGGCGAATCGATCTCTCAAACCGCCTCCAAAAGGGAGCACAGAACAAGAACCCTAGATCGACATCACGAAAGGTGTAGGTATCGCAATCGATTTTGAGATTCCGATCGAGAGGACCATGGAGAAAAACACCAGAGAGATTTCAAGCGAAGTGACATGAATGCGTGGTAATGGGAGCAACCCCATTCATCAAGAAAGTCTTGAAAGTAAGATTACCAAAAGGGTTCGATAAGCCAACTAACATGAAGTACAACGGTTTTAAAGATGTAAGACCCAAAACTTTTGAAAAGTCTTATTATGAACAAATTTCAAATCATGTATTTACACAGTTTTAATTTCAGAAATTATTTTATTAAAAATAATTAAAAGCAATTTCGATTAATTGAATTTGAAATAAATTAAGACCCTTATCCAATTTTACAACTATTGAGTTTTTCTATATTTAAATTATAAAGTTTAGTAATTGTAAAGTAATAAGAATTTTATATGAATTGATTTAAATAATTAAGATTTTGGAATTTAATACTTTAGTTTTTATGAATAAAGAAAATTAATCGTATTATCTCTAAATCTTGGATTTGAGCATTTAATTGAAAGTAATTTGTGAAATTGATGAGCAAGTAGTATCTTCTATATATAATTAGTGTTGGATTTAATTTGAGTTTCAATTACTATATTATTCCCATTTTTAATTGAAATTACTAAACTAATCCTAACCCTAATTTTCACACACGCTCACTTCACCAAAACCCTTGACCCAGCCGCCGAAACCCTAACCCAGTTACCCTTTCCCCAAATCCAGCAGCATACACGAAACAGGGGAAACAGAGAGGGGAAAATGGGAAGAAGAGGAAGGAGAAGAGAAAAGAGGAACGAGTGACTGTCCGCCGTCACTGCCGTTGTCCATGCTCCCCGTCGCACCACCACGTCGCCACCGATTTGTCGCCGCCGAAGCTTCCTGTGACGCCATCAACCTGCTGTTAAACCGTCGCCGCCGTTGTGCTGTCGAGAAGAAGAGAGCTCGCGCCGCACCTCCGCCACTGTTGACCCATCGAAGCTAGCGCGAGAGAAGAGGAGGAAGGGACGCTATCTTACGCCGTCGCCGTCGCGCCTGGGTGCTGCTGGTGCGAGTTCACGTTGCCCGCGTCGCCGTGCCATCATCACACCATGGATCTACTCCGTTCTCGAGCTGAGCTAAGAAAGAACAGATGAACGCAACGGGAAGGAGTGAGGGAGCCTCGGTGGTTGTTGTCAGAGTTATTTGCGTTGTATGGGGCTATCACCGTTGAACTGTTCCATCACCGAATCCCATCCCCGCCGCCATCGCGTGCCCCGTCGCCATTGTTGGAGGTGGGCGGCTGAGCCTCTGCCACCGGAGAACGCCACTACCGTCGCTGGAAAACACTGCCGTTAAGGGTTTTTAAGTTGGTTTTCATTCGTTTAAGATTTAAGAAACTTTATCGTCTCTGTATGTGGGTTTCAGTCACCATCGCCGAAGTCCGATCGCCGCTTGTAACACCCTAATATTCAAATCCTTATGCTCGAGTCATAAGTCAATGATATTACGGTGGTACGACTCTCAGGTGAATTTTTAATATATAAATATAGGTAATTTGGAAAAGAGTATTAATCGAGAAGCCTGAAAAGAGTAGAAATAAAATCGCAAAGACGTATCACTCACGTTTCGACAACAAAAGATAAACCGTGAAGCCGAAAACGATATACAGACAAGGCGTAGAGGAGATTAAGAGATAGATAACAGATAGATATATATAACATAAGTAAATAGCCACTAGTCGCGACCCGCGAAGTTTAGGCCGGCTAGGGTACAGTATGAAAGTAGATGACAATAGTATATCCTAATCTCTCCCAAAGGAAACATAAGAGTCCCGGCTCACAGTTCAATCCAGAACTAGCCAATTTATCAACATGGCTCCGCCGTATCCGGTAAGAACTCAGCCATCCGGCTCATGGTCCAATCAAGAACCAACCATTTATCAATAAATATAGCCCTTCGGCTCATGGCATACACGGTACTTCCACCGCCATCCTTCATATCTCATATAATCATATCTGATCATCCTTGATCATAACCTTTTCCCTTGCTTCACTCGCAAGTTACCACATCCCCTAGCTCCTTCCTCATTGCTAGGCATACCATAATGATTTGATACATAAGGGGTGAGATCGGAGGCTTAAAAGTATGAGGTTTGGCTTTAAAAACTCAAAAATCAACTTTGGCATGAAAACAGGGCCACGCGTACGCGCACTCCACGCGCACGCGTGGATGGCCAAAAACTCATCGACGCGCAAGCGTCATACGCGCGAACGCGCGGGTTGAAAAATATCCAAACGGCACGCAAGCGTCAGCCACGCGTACGCGTGGGTGCTCTTGCGCCCAGGCACAAAACTGGCACGACCCTGGCACAACTCTCTGGAAAATAACTGGGCATTTGGTACAGCGCATCGACGCGCCCGCGCACACCACGCGTACGCGTGGATGGTGCTTTCTGGAAGAACGGCGCGCACGCGCCAGGTGCGCCTACGCGCGTAGGATCGTTCTGCTAAAAATTTTCTAAGTTAAAAGCTGCAGAATTTACAGATTCAACCCCCAATCTTCCGACGGACATACTCTCTCATTTTAAATTGTTTTTCACCCGTCCTTCGAACGGCATGGACATCCCGGATCCAATTTCATTTCTAAACAGATTTGGCAGAAAACAGAGATCCGTAGTCCAGGTTATGTCTCGTCAAAGTATGCCCCAAAACCATGTTTTCATACAAAACCACAAAGTGCCATTTTCAAAACAAGCCATTTTCAACTCTTTTCAAAATCAATCAAAACATGCCAATTTCAGCCTTTTCTTTGAAATCAATCAAAATATACCAAAATCAACATCAAGCCTCCTCAACTCACACGTTGACACTTTCTCAAACTCAAACACATTTACATATCATATACTCTTTCTCATGCCAAATTTCAACAACACTATTTCCAATTAGTGGGGAATTTCGAAAACTGGGCAGATATGAATGGAATACTCACCACAAAACTTAGATAGAATTGTAGAGGATGAGAAGAGCGACGCGTGGCCGCAAACGGCTCGTCAATCGGAGCTCCGTAGCTCAAGTTATGGTGGTTTGAAGATCCAAGAGAGTTAGGTTTTCTCTCTTCTCTTTTCTCTTCCCAATTTCAGCGCCCAACACCCCTTCTTTAGGGCAAAATGAGCTGAAATGCTCATAACTAATGTTTATATATATTGGGTCTTGGGCCCACTTAGGCCCGGTTCACTTATTTTTGCCCATTGGCCCAATTTTGGGCCAAAACCTTTAAGATTAGCGCTCTAAATTGCACTTTAAATATTTCTACGTTACCTAATTATAGTTCCTCATTTATTAATATTATTTACCCATAATCAATTTCCTCAGCTGTAGTACCAGACAGATCTCAGCCGGTACTGCCGGTCAAAATTCCACTGCGCGCTTTTACGCAGAAAACTATGTTTTCCGACTCGAAAAAATTCACTGAATCCAAATATCATATTTGAATTATCAAATTCCAATTGCCAAATCTTCCAACCATATTCACTCTTATTTAACTTATTATTTAATTAATTTCGGTGTATTACACCGCTGCCGCTTGAGGCGGCTGCCGGGGCCGCTGCCAAACTGGTTCAGAGCCCGCCGCTATTTTGTTTTTCTAGTTCAGTAAGTATTTCTGTTTCGAAAGCCCTGCGTTTGTGTTCTGTTCCGTGTAATAAAGTATTTGCGATGTTAATGGTTTTAGGAGTTAAAATCCAAGTTTGCTTGTGGCGTTTGAAGCTGTTTCTGATTTTGAGAGAGCAAGCGGAGCTGAGGTTTTGGTTGCCATCAATTCGGGTTGAGGCGAAAGGACCTCTGTGAGGCGTTTGGGCTATGGTTTCGCGTATCAAGGTTGGGGCCTTTTCAGAAAAGCATATTTTATAAATTAGAATTATTATATGTGGATATTATGTGGTAAAAATATATTCTTGAGTGATTGTATAAGTCTTATGTAATGTTGGTTGTCTTGAATGAATATGAATGCTTGTGTGACTGGATTATTATTCGGTTTTGTAAAATAGACTGTTTTTTAAGTGCTTCTTTAAAGTTGTTCCTTAAAAGTTGTTGAAATCAAGTTTAATGTGTTGGAAATAAATTGGGTTTGAATTTTTTTTCTTGAAAGATGAAAATGATATGAATTTTCGGAATTAGTTTGATTTGAAACTGATTTGGTTTTGAACCCGTGGAAGGGGTTGTGGAATGGTTTGGTTGGCACCCAGAAAGGGTGGCAAACTCCAACTTTTAGGGGAGGTGCTGCCGAAATTTTCATAAAAATCTTAGACTTTGTTTGAAAAGTTATTTAGAAAGGCTTGGAATTTGAGAAATTGTATTATTTTATTTATTAAGAAAATAGTTATGTTTTCGAGTTTAATTTATTTAAGAAAACTATATGTCTTGAGTTCGATTTATTTAGAAAGGAATTACTTTACCATTTTGAATCACTGAAGAAAAGTAGTATGTTCTAATATTGATGTTAAATATAAAAAGGGCTTATGCTTTTAGTTAGACTTAAGGATTTCGCTCAGAGGAACTTTTAGTGATTTTAAAGGAAATTGGACTTTCGATTGAATAATTGCGTTTGTGACATTTTGGAAGAAGTCAGAGAATTGGTTTTAAGAAGGAACCTGGAAGTGGTTTTGATTTAAATGGATTGGCTCCGTTTCAAGTAAATTGGTTTTGGATTGGGTTGGGACTTGTGACTTTATATGATTCGATTTTATAATAAATTCTGTTTCTATTTACTTAAGCCAAGAATATATGATTTTAAGAGTTTCAATAAACTTTTAAGAGATTGAGATAGGTTGTCCTTCCCTAAAGTCTTGAGACTCTGCTGAGAAATTTCTATTACCAAATTCTGTTTTTGGATGACTGATTTTTGGATCTTTCAAAAGAGATTTTTAATTTGGCCTAGTTGCTGAATCGTTTGGAAGTTTTAGAAGGATGTTGTGGAAATGTGACTTGTTTTGAAAGAGGAACTTTCTTTTGAGAAAGATGGCTTATAAGCTAGAAGTGATTTGAGAAATGTGGATTTTTGAAGTTAAGACTGGGATGAATTGAATTTGATTTCAAAGAAAAGTGATTTGAGAAAAGTGATTTATGGCTTGAATGATGATTTTATGAGTTTTATTATGTTGGATGGTGAAGTGCTATTATGTTATGAGCCGGAATGGCTGTATATGATAATGAATTATGGCCAATTGTGGAGTATGTTATGAGCCGGAATGGCTGTATATGATAATGAATTATGGCTGATTGTGGAATATGTTATGAGCTGGATGGCTGAGTATGAATATGGATTATTATTGAGCTGATAAAGTGATTGTTGCACTTCCAATTATCTGATATACAAGTTTTCCTGGGTAAAAGCAGTGGCTAGCCACCACGTGCTCCAGGTTAAGACTCGATACTCTGCTGACCCTATGTCGTAAGTGTAGCCAGACAATGTGAAAGCTCCGGATGAGCTCGCCCCTGTGGATAAACACCAGTGTGGGTGTTGTGTGATTATGATTATGATTGTGAATAACTCGAGTTGGGGATGCACGACAGAGGGACAGTCCAATGGTTAGCTACCAGGACTTGTCGGGTTGGCTTTATAACCGACAGATGAGACTCATCAGCCACTAGGACAGGCATTCATCATATGCATCTATGTGACATTGTTTGGGTGTGCATATTGTACTTGGTTTGCCTATGTGATTAATTGTGTTTAATTGCTAATTGCCCTACTTGAAGTAACTGCTTGGTTGTGCTTGAACCTTTTACTTGTGTTTATGACTGAGAAGTTGGTTGTATTGTGGTGGATTGGCTGCTGTTTAGATTGTTTGGGCCTAGGGCCGTGGTTGATTTTGAGATGGGCTGAAGGTTGTGTTTGGTTTTATGTTTTTGGTTTAGGAAAGTACGAAAAACTAAACTAATTTAGCATAGACTTAATGAACCTATGTTTGGAACAGCTTGGTCATTCATACTGTGTAAGAAAAACTTTCAAAAAGGCTTTTGGTTTATTTTATTGAGAAATTAACAGTTTTCTCTTTCAGAGAGGATTTTGGATTTTTGATATTAAACCTTTGGTTTTGGAAAGAAGCATAAGACGGTTAATAATCACTGTAACGGTTTTACCTTCACGTATCCTATTATAGTAATTCTTAAAAACTCTCTACTGAGAACCCTTTCAAGGATAATGTTCTCACCCCCTACAAATTTTCCTTTTCAGAATATGGACGCAGAAGTCATGAAGAGTTTACCTAGTTGTTGTTGTCGTGATGTTTTGTATTGCTTTAGTTATTATATATTATTCCCTCGCCTTTATCTTTATACATTCTGTAAGAGGGATAGGAATTGTATTAGTTAATGCTCGTAAAATTAATAGTATATATATATATGTGTGTGTGTGTGTGTGTGTGTGTGTGTGTGTGTGTGTGTGTGTGTGTGTGTGTGTGTGTGTAGAGAGTTTTGTAAGTTGCATTGTATATATGGATGTATGTTACCTATCAAAAAATATTTTGGAGCAGTTATACGGTTTAAAGTTTTAAACAGGCTCATATTTTAGTATTAAATATTTTAAGAGTTGTCGTAATACCCGATCTATCAGAGTGGCACAATCGGAAGCGTGACATTTTGGTTGTTAGGGTGTTACATTATGGTATCAGAGTGGTCTTTCCTGTAGAGCCTGAGGAATGGACCGATTATGCTTTAATTGTATACCCTGAGCATCTGTCATATATTAGGTCTTGTTTGGATAACGAGAATTAGAGCTTCATTCACATGACGGTCTATTGATTAATGCTATTAATCTTGCATTGCATAATTCCTGGTATTAAGTTTGGTCGGCTTAACACTAGTGAATTATGTATATGGAAGTACTAATGGGTTATCATAGATGATATACTGAGTTATAGGTAAAGCAAATCGCGATTTTCGGGAACGTTAGGAGTTGATTCTCGAGGTTACTCGGTTAGGTGTCTCGAAGTCTGTGAATGTTGTGACTTATTCTTTCTTGGTGTGCCTTGAGGTTCTTGTTTGCGATTTCTTCTTTGGGAAGTAATTTGATTATCTCCCAATCCTATCCTTTCGTTTATATGCATTCTCGCCTGATCTAAATTGCATATGTTTGCTTAAAATCCTTGGTTTATCTGCCTTCTTTTGTTTAAACTCTTCCTGATTCACGTTTTCGATATAACTTCGAACTTGTTTTGATGCAGTGTACTTTTTTAAAGCTCCTATTCTGAGTTCTTTTAAAGAAGTTGTGATCTAATTTTTCTTTTACTTGGTTACATTACAACCACCTTTCAAATTTTTATAGAATTGTTTTTGATTTGATATACACTTTTCTATATAAAACTAAAACTCCTCGTACAGTTTAAAGACTATCTACTCCCAATATCTCGCTAGATCTTTTACTGGTTTATGAAAATATACTTATTTTAAAAATACATCTTGATTTTCTAATAAATTTACTACAATTCTTATGCATATATTTACTTCGTTTGACAAACTTCACCTAAACTATTGTTCTCTAATTAATTGAATTTGGTTGAGCATAACACATTATTTATGCCATTGTTGTTCTTTTGAAAATGTTGGACTCATATCTTTCTTCTTATGAATGGACTCGTTCTTTCTTAAGCTTTTCATCTCTATGAATGTCACACTTGATTCTGTTTTTAATCATTCTTCTACCTCTTGTGGGCACTACCATCAATCTCATCTCCCCTTCTCTTGTGAATCTCATCCTTATATGAGTCAGCTTGATTTGTTTCAATTTCGTGCATCGTTTATCCTCCCATTATTTTTGCCAGAGTTCTTAGTCAAAGATTCTTTCTGGAGAATTGCTATTGATGAGTTGATTCCCTTTTAGTACGTCCTAATCTTCTTGAATGTTCTTGTGAGGTGGTGATTTCAAGTATACTCTCAGAGTTTTGTTTTGAACTTTTTAAAAACGTTTTGATTCCTCTTTAAGGATATTGTAAGTCAAATTTTTTCTGTTGTTTGATTGCAATTGAAACCATTCTTCAATTTTTGACAAAATTGTTTTAAAGTTGGCATGCACTATTTTAAATGAAGTTTTGAAAAGCTTCCTTATTTAGTAGAAACCTGTCTGTTTGTAATGCACTACTTATTTCCTTTACCAACTTATAAGCAAATTTTTACCTCAGATTTTTTTTTTCTAGACAGAGTTTAACTTCTTCTTTCGTCCTTGCTATAATTTTTATACACGCTTGTTTGAATATGAACTTTGAGAATTTTTGAACAAGCATTTGATTCTCTTCCGAGTTTTATGAATTACTTTTGGTTAAGTTGTGCACTTAACTATCTGTCTAAAATATTTGAGAAAATATTTTAGCTCTTAGCCAAATCCGTGTTCATTTTGTTTTAAAACTCTACATAATCTGCTTCAACATGAAATTGTATTAAAGTAATGCCACATTTATACTTTTGTTATTCTCTTACAAGGTGTTTGTTGCGCACCTTTTCTTTGAAAACGTGAAATAGTTTTTAAAAAGTTTTTCACTCTTCACGGGAAATGCATTTGAAAGTATTTTAATCCTACTCTTGAGTCTTGTAAGCTCTGTTTTCGGTTTTAGGCATTTCCCTTTTGTAAACCTTATACTTCTTCGACTCAACTTGAATTTGTTCAAATTAATGTACTATTTTTCTTCACATTGATTCTATCGAATTTCCTTGATTCAAGAGTTATCATTGAAGTTACCAATTGAATCCTTTCTTGCAATCTTCGTTCTTGTGCATCCTATTTGTTTGTAATTTCATTCATTCTTTTAAGTCCTTACGAATACTGTCCTTGTCACTTGTCCTTCTATTCTCAAGTGTTATATCCCTCTGAATGAACTCAAGGATTGCTTTAGAGTCACGTATGACCTTTAGGCGTAGCAAGCGAAACGTTAGTCTCTTTAGAATGCTGTTCGTGGACGTGAGAAGGAGGAGCGATAAGTGTGCAACGTTATGAGGAGTTGTTGGGGTTTTATTCCTTGTGAAAGAGTTTGTGGGTGTTAGACTTGTGACCAGTTATGGAGTTGTAAAGTGAGTAATGAAGATGGGTAGTTGAAGTTCTGAAGTGGGTACGAGATCTGTGAGCGAACGTTATGTCCGCTGTTTAAATACCAGCATGCTTTGTAGCCTTTTACCACATTAACTACCGCTTTGCTTTATGAATGCCTATCTTGATTTGCACCCGATTTTGTTACTTCAAGTTTTTGTAAAGTCTTGAGACCATATGACCTTTTGTATCGAGCCTATCTGGCATCTTCTACCTTACACCATACTTTATTCCTATATTTAAATCTTATGGTTATTCGGTATTTGAACATTTATACATATATGCTAAGATTTCTTACTTTTTTAAAAGTATTTAAAAGTACTAAAACTATGTATTATCTTATGTATTACTTTAATTTTCGAGGACAAAAATTTTTATAAGGTGGGTAGAATATAAGACCCAAAACTTTTGAAAAGTCTTATTATGAACAAATTTCAAATCATATATTTATTTACAGTTTTAATTTCAGAGATTATTTTATTAAAAATAATTAAAAGCAGTTTCGATTAATTGAATCTGAAATAAATTAAGACCCTTATCCAATTTTACAACTATTGAGTTTTTCTATATTTAAATTATAAAGTTTAGTAATTGTAAAATAATAAGAATTTT
>NC_029785.2:23854455-23859664 GCF_000816755.2 Arachis ipaensis
AAAGTTTAGTAATGTTAAAATAGAAAGAATTTTATATGAATTGATTTAAATAATTAAGATTTTGGAATTTAATACTTTAGTTTTTACGAATAAAGAAAATTAATTATATTATCTCTAAATCTTGGATTTGAGCATTTAATTGAAAGTAATTTGTAAAATTGATGAACAAATAGTATCTTCTATATATAATTAGTGTTAGATTTAATTAGGATTTCAATTACTATATTATTCCCATTTTTAATTGAAATTACTAAACTAACCTTAACCCTAATTTTCACACACACTCACCTCACCAAAACCCTTGACCCAGCCGCCTAAACCCTAACCCAGTTACCCTTTCCCTAAACCCAGCAGCATACACGAAACAGGGGAAACAGATAGGGGGAAATGGGAAGAAGAGGAAGGAGAAGAGAAGAGAGGAACGAGGGACTGTCCACCGTCACTGCCGTCGTCCATGCTCGCCATCGCACCACCACGTCGCCACCGATTTTCCGCCGCCGAAGCTTCCTATGACGCCATCAACCTGCTGTCAAACCATCACCGCCGCTGTGCTGTCGAGAAGAAGAGAGCTCGCGCCGCACCTCCATCACTGTTCACCCATCGAAGCTAGCACGAGAGAAGAGGAGGAAGGGACGCTGTCTTGCACCGTCGCCATCGCGCCTTGGTGCTACTACTGCGAGCTCACATTGTCCGCGTCGCCGTGCCATCATCACACCATGGATCTACTCCGTTCTCGAGCTGAGCTAAGGAAGAAGAGATGAACGCGACGGGAAGAAATGAGGGAGCTGTGCCAGCGCTGTTGAGGTCTCACTGTCGCCATCCCTGTTGTGGCTGGTGTCGTCGTCGGAGTACCACCATCGCGGGAGCCACTGCCCCTTCGATTGACGCTGCCTGTTTCTGGTTCCACTTTTGCTTCAGTGGTTGTTGTCAGAGTTATTTGCGTTGGATGGGGCTGTCACCGTTGAATTGTTCCATCACCGAATCCCATCGCCGCCGCTGTCGCGTGCCCTGTCGCCATTGTTGGAGGTGGGTGGCTGAGCCTCTGCCACCGGAGAACGCCACTGTCGTCGCCGGAAAACACTGCCGGTAAGGGTTTTTAAGTTGGTTTTCATTCGTTTAAGATTCCAGAAACTTTATCGTCTCTGTATGTGGGTTTCAGTCACCATCGCCGGAGTCCGATCGCCGCTATTTCGTTTTGCTAGTTCAATAAGTATTTCTGTTTCGAAAGCCCTGCGTTTGTGTTCTGTTCCGTGTAATAAAATATTTGTGATGTTAATGGTTTTAGGAGTTAAAATCCGAGTTTGCTTGTGGCGTTTGAAGCTGTTTCTAATTTTGAGAGAGCGAGCGGAGCCGAGTTTTTGGTTGCCGTCAATTTGGGTTGAGGTGAAAGGATCTCTGTGAGGTGTTTGGGCTACGGTTTCGCGTATCGAGGTAGGGGCCTTATCAGAAAAGCATATTTTACAAATTGGAATTATTATATATGGATATTATGTGGTAAAAATGTATTCTTGAGTGATTGTATAAGTCTTATGTAATTTTGGTTGTCTTGGATGAATATGAATGCTTGTGTGACTGGATTATTATTCGGTTTGTAAAATAGACTGTTTTTGAAGTGCTTCTTTAAAGTTGTTCCTTAAAAATTGTTGAAATCAAGTTTAATTTGTTGGAAATGAATTAAGTTTGAATTTGTTTTCTTGAAAGATGAGAATGATATGAATTTTCAGAATTAGTTTGATTTGAAACTGATTTGGTTTTGAACCCGTGGAAGGGGCTGTGGAATGGTTTGGTTGGGACCCGGAAAGGGTGGCAAAGTCCAAGTTTTAGGGGAGGTACTACCGAAATTTCTATAAAAATCTTAGACTTTATTTGAAAAGTTATTTAGAAAGGCTTGGAATTTGAGAAATTGTATTATTTGATTTATTAAGAAAATAGTTATGTTTTCGAGTTTAATTTATTTAAGAAAACTATATGTCTTGAGTTCGATTGATTTAGAAAGGAATTAGTTTACCATTTTGAATCACTGAAGAAAATTATTATGTTCTAATATTGATGTTAAATATAAAAAGGACTTATGCTTTTAGTTAGACTTAAAGATTTCGTTCAGAGGAGCTTTTAGTGATTTTAAAGGAAATTGGACTTTCGATTGAATAATTGCGTTTATGAAATTTTGGAAGAAGTCAGAGAATTGGCTTTAAGAAGGAACCTGGAAGTGGTTTTGATTTAAATGGATTGGCTCCGTTTCAAGTGAATTGGTTTTGGATTGGGTTGGGACTTGTGACTTTATATGATTCGGTTTATAATAAATTCTATTTCTATTTACTTAAGCTAAGAATCTATAATTTTAAGAGTTTCAATAAACTTTTAAGAGATTGAGATAGGTTGTCCTTCCCTAAAGTCTTGAGACTCTGCTGAGAAATTTCTATTACCAAATTCTGTTTTTGGATGACTGATTTTTTGATCTTTCAAAAGAGATTTTTAATTTGGCCTAGTTGCTGGATCGTTAGGAAGTTTTAGAAGGATGTTGTGGAAATGTGGCTTGTTTTGAAAGAGGAACTTTCTTTTGAGAAAGATGGCTTATAAGCTAGAATTGATTTGAGAAATGTGAATTTTTGAAATTAAGACACGGATGAATTGAATTTGATTTCAAAGAAAAGTGATTTGAGAAAAGTGATTTATGGCTTGAATGATGATTTTATGAGTTTTATGATGTTGGATGGTGGAAGTGATATTATGTTATGAGCCGGAATGGCTGTATATGATACGAATTATGGCTGATTGTGGAATATGTTATGAGCCGGATGGCTGTGTATGAATAATGGATGATTATTGAGCTGATAAAGTGATTGTTGCACTTCCAATTATCTGAGATACGAGTTTCTCTGGGTAAAAGTAGTGGCTAGCCACCACGTGCTCCAAGTTGAGACTCGATACTCTACTGACCCTATGTCGTAAGTGTGGCCGGACACTGTGAAAGCTCCGGATGAGCTCGCCCCCGTGGATAAACACCAGTGTGGGTGTTGTGCGATTATGATTATGATTGTGAATAACTCAAGTTGGGGATACACGACAGAGGGACAGTCCAATGGTTAGCTACCAGGACTTGTCAGGTTAGCTTTATAACTGACAGATGAGACTCATCAGCCACTAGGACAGGCATTCATCATATGCATCTATGTGACATCGTTTGGGTGTGCATATTGTACTTGGTTTGCCTATGTGATTAATTGTGTTTAATTGCTAATTGCCCTACTTGAAGTAACTACTTGGTTGTGCTTGAACCTTTCACTTGTGTTTGTAACTGAGAAGTTGGTTGTATTGTGGTGGATTGGCTGTTGTTTGGATTGTTTGGACCTAGGGCTGTGGTTGATTTTGAGATGGGCCGAAGGTTGTGTTTGGTTTTGTGTTTTTGGTTTAGGAAAGTATGAAAAACTAAACTAGTTTAGTATAGACTTAATGAACCTATGCTTGGACAGCTTGGTTATTCATATTGTGTAAGGAAAACTTTCAAAAAGGCTTTTGGTTTATTTTATTGAGAAATTAACAGTTTTCTCTTTCAGAGAGGATTTTGGATTTTTTATTTTAAACCTTTGGTTTTGGAAAAAAGCATAAGACGGTTAATAATCACTGTAACGGTTTTACCTTCACGTATCCTATTATAGTAATTCTCAAAAACCTTCTACTGAGAACCCTTTCGAGGATGATGTTCTCACCCCCCTACAAATTTTTCTTTTCAGGACATGGACGCAGAAGTCACGAAGAGTTTACCTAGTTGTTGTTGTCGTGATGTTTTGTATTGCTTTAGTCATTATTTATTGTTCCCTCGCCGTTATTTGTATACATTCTGTAAGAGGGATATGAATTGTATTAGTTAATGCTCGTAAAATTATTTAATATATATACATATGTTTGTACTCTTTGTGAGTTTTGTAAGTTGTATGGTATGTATGGATGTTTTAAGAGTTGTCGTAATACCCGATCTATCAGAGTGGCGCAGCCGGAAGCGTGACATTTTGATAGTTAGGGTGTTACAAAAGACCCCCAAGAACACATAACGGCCTTTGAAGTTAGGATGAACCTGGAAGAAGCGGTCGATGATGTTCGATGCCGGGCCTTTCCCGTAACCCTAGCTGGCCTAGCTATCAAGTGGTTCAACATGCTCCCGAATGGCTCGATCTCATGCTTTGGCGACATCTCTAGAAAATTCCTGGCAAAATTCACAATACGTATAACTAAAGCAAATCACTCGATCAGCCTCCTAGGCATCACTCAACACCCGGACGAGTCTACGAGAAAATGTCTCGATAGATTCAACGATGAATGCCTAACCATAGACGGACTGACCAACTTAGTGTATAGCCTCTGCCTAACTAACGGCCTAATGAATGAGGACTTCTGGAAGCACCTCATAACGAAGGCCATTTGGTCGATGCATGCGATCTAGAGCATGGAGAGGGAATACATTAACAACAAAGAAGTAAATCAGGTCGTGGCCGCTAATAAACAATACCATGACAACACAGCACCTCAAAACAAAATCCCCCATCTGAAGAGACGAACGAGAAACAGTTTAAGCTAAACACTCAAAACCGACCGCCATGGGAATCTTTCTTGCCGATTTAGATACACGGCAAGACGACCTGCCGAGACCAGAATCGGAGGGAGACTTAGAGAAGCTACAAATAGAAAAATCTAAGAAAGAAAGTCACTTACATAAAAAAGAATTGGTAACTTATCTTTTAGCATTTTTTTTTTTTTTTATACTTTGTTTTTCTTTCACACTGGGCAACAAAATGGATATCCAAAGTTAATAAAACTAAAATATCAAAACGACCCATCAAGAGACCTAAAAGTATTTAAAACACAAAGTAACATTTTGCCTTCCCACGTGAAATTCACGATCTCCCAAACCATGGAGAACCGAATTCAATCAGCGTGAAGACTAAGTAAGATTACTCTCACGCTTCGGGGGCAACTATTCCAGATCTGATGTCCAAATTCTTAACGGGTCCAATACAACTACCCCAAAAACATCTCCACTGTCCTAATGGCCCAAGACCGTCTTTACCTCCTAATCACCTTTCAAAAAATGGGACCCCCTCTCACAAAGATAAAATAACCCGACAAAGCCTATAAAAGAGAGCCCCATCACTTTCCCAAATATGACATTCTACCCTAACACTTGTCTTCTACCTCTCTGACTTAAACATCG
>NC_029785.2:23859677-23865627 GCF_000816755.2 Arachis ipaensis
TTATCCTTGGGGAAAAATAAATGCGTTTATAGTTGTCTAGATATGAATCATATGACGATAAAAGAATATTTTCTTGATTATAACACAACAATTAATATTATAATTTAAAGAAGCTGTATAATTTAGTCTATGATAACGAATTGGAATTGTAAATATATTAGTATACTATTAAATTACTTATCTTTAAGAATCTCCAAGTTTTAAGTTGTCTTTACCACGTTGAAAATTTTGTTTGATTAATTAAGTTACGTGTAAAGTGACCCGAACATGAACTTAATGTTCTTATTACAATAAACGATAATGTTAAAAAAAAAAGTAAATGCTTAAAATGGTTCTTGAATTTTAAATTACTGTTTAATTTAGTTTTTGATTTTTTAAAATGATTAATTAAATTTTTGAAATTAAAAAAAAGTGCATTTTTGTTAGTCCCTTGCATAAGTACCGTCTAAATATTGATGATGTGGCATTCCAGCTGTATGTTGATGTGTACTAAACTTGAATTTGATTTAAATTAGTACCTGAAATTGCTTAATAATATCCAAATTAGTCCATTTTCAATTATAAAACCCTAATTCCTAAATTATTGTCTTGCCTTCTTCGATTTCTCTGCTATCTTCTTTCTTTTTCGACCTATCCGCTGTCTTCTTCTCTTCTTCGACCTCTTTGCTGTCTTCTTATTATATCAAAGAAGACAGCGGAGAGGACGAAAGAAAACAAGAAGAGAAGACAATAATTTGGAGATTAGGGTTTTATAATTGAAAATAGACTAATTTGAATATTATTAAACAATTTCAGGTACCAATTTGAATCAAATTCAAGTTTGGTACACATCAGCATGCATCTGTAATGCCACATCATCAATGTTTAGATGAAATTTCTGCAAGGGACTAACGGAAATGCCTTTTTTTTTATTTTAGAGATTTAATTGGTCATTTTAAAAAGTTAATGACTAAATTGAATAGCGATTTGAAATTTAAAGACCATTTTAGACATTTACTCATTAAAAAAAAATAAAAGAACGTCGTTGTTCCACCCGGATTTGAACTGGGGAAAAAGGATTTGCAGTCCCCCAGCTCGGCCATGCCGCCAAAACGATATATATATGAGAATACCTTTTTTTATTGAAAAAGAGATATGCACTTTGATCGACAACAAATTTCATTTTTTTTTTATTTCATAACGACAAAACCATCTTCTCATTTCGATTTCAAGAGTTGTTCAGGAATTGTATAGTTAACGTGTATATATATATATATATATATCTCCTTTCATTACCTAATAAGGTAACAATTCTATGAGCTCTATTAAAGTTGCTACAAGACAAAAATGATATATATGCTTACAAAAAGTTTGTAATTATTTGATAAAATTTTACATCATGTCTATTCCAATTCAAGGTACTAATTTTTTCGTAGTTATGAAAATCGGACAGAAATAGCCGATTATTAGACCGGTTATTTTTAGACCGGATCGATTCAGTTAAAGAATAAAAAAAATTATTAAAAAAATTTATTTATAAAATTAATTAATAATATCTCTATATATATAATTTAGTTTTTGTGTCAAACAACAACATATACAATATCAATTCTTTTATTTTCTTCTCTTAGATTTAACATGGTATCTTTCTTAAAGAGGATATAATATCGTTTTTTCGGTGAGAAATTACCGAACGTGTTTTTCCATTAAACCCATGTTTACTCCATTATAACAGCTGTTGCTCTCCTCTTTCTCAAACATTACTTTTATCATCGATTTTCACCAAGCATCCAAACAACTATTCTCTGTTTTTGCTGCTGGCAGCACTCTCCGCTGCGGGACCATCCCTCTTTTTTCTTCTTCTTCTTCTAACCGAACAAAAACTACGAAGCCATATCTCTCTCCCTACTTTTCCGTTCGCCGCCGGCAATCCCAACGCTACCGTGGTTACCTTCTGATCCTTTCTTCTTCTCCTCACAATCTCTCTCTCTGGCTCTCCTCCATCTGCCATCGGACGTGCCTCCATGCGCCGGTCAAAGTCCCGTTGCACGTGTCTTCTTCTGTACCATCGCGCCGTACGCGTCTTCCTCTACGTTATCGCACCGTATGCGTCCCCTTCTGCGTCACCGCCACGCATGCGTCTTTTTCTGTGTCACCGCACTGTACGCGTCCTCCTCTATGTCACCATGCCGCACACGTCTTCTTCTGTTTCTTCTGTGTCATCCCGCCACACGCGCCTTCTTCTGAACCAGCATTTCTCTGACCGTTTGCCATCTATCCGACAGTTTGCTACCCTTATTTCAGTTTGTCACTCTTTCAGCATTTCTATTTGCATTTTTGTAGCGGTTTTATTTGTGCTTCATTTTAATAGTTTCGACTGTCCTATTTTAGGTAATTTCTTTTAGTTTTTTTATTATGTTGTTTTTCAATAAATTTTAAACTCAAGTTGATACTTGAGTTTGAGAGGCATATTAAAGTAATGATAAATAGTTGTGAGCTAATAATTAAAAGATAAATATTTATGAAGTTAGTTAATAATATTTTTATATATATAACTAACTTAGTTTTTGTATTAAACAATAATATATATAATATTAAAATTTGAGTTTTCCTCGTTAAGGAGTTCATAATGAAGGAAATTAGGGGAAAAATGAAACAAATTGGAGTGCACAGAGGATCTTAATCCTAAACTGGATAATCTGATAATAATCACAATCGCTAAAAAAAATTAAGGGCTAGAAACTGGTTCGTTGAACTGGAAAAAGTAGTAATAAATTAATAATATGATACTAAAAAATTTGCATTGAATGCAGAAAATTATGAAAACATTACTCTTTTTGTTAGTATGAGCTAATAAGGATCTATGTCTTTTACTCTTTTCCATNTAATAAAAGAATCCTGTTTTTCATTACTCTTCCTAGCTAATATAATAATGCTATTTGTATATAATTTTAATTTTTTATCTTTTTTATAATTAGTGGCCAGGGATAAATAAAATCTGGAGTATTGAGAACAAGAAAGACTAATTTAAGAAACTACACGTACTAGCCAATTAAACTAGTCTGAATTGGCAGTGTATGTATAGTTATAATGTAAAATGTACACATTATTTCTTGTCATTATTAATTATTAAACTAGATATTAGATGAGATATAAATTTTACTTGAATGTAAATGTTTTAAAGTAGATAAAACGAAGATAGTCATTCTGTAATTTACTCCAAGTTAGATGTGATCTAAAGATAAAATTAGAATTATTTTTCATAGTCATAGAACATAGATTTATAGATATACGAAATTGTATTAGTTTTTTTTTTTTTTTTTCCATCTTCACGAAATTAGATTACTCCTATAAAAAATTCTGTTGCTTAAGTCAGTAATAATCTAAAAGATATAAGAATTAAGATAAATAGTATATCTTGTACATGTGTTAAATTATTTATTTACTGTATTTAAAAGATGAAATTAAAAAGAATCTAAATATTTCCATAAAAAAATATATACAAAATTCTATATGAATACAATTCAAATTATATTTTTTATTGTCCAGTATACTCCAAAAAGAATATTTTGGGTCAACCACAACTTTAAGTCAAATCTAAAATCCAAACTGTAACAAGATAGTAAAAGTAGATTTGGCCTTTTTTTCATCATTATCACATGTGCATAGTCACCTACTTAGAACATGAAAAGTGATGAAATTCTTTAATAACCTGAGTTTATTTTTATTGGTTTTTGTTTTAGCAAAGACAATAAAATTAATTAGAAATTATTCTTATATATTGAGTGTATACGAAAACTAAATACTATACTATATATATGAACAGAAATACAATTTAATCCGTGAGCACCCATAGAATATTATTTCAAAGGGAGTTGATAACTTGATAATGACTAAAACTACTCAATTATTAACGGGGTCTAGGACAGGACCCCATTGCAACGAAAGTGTCACTCGAAAAGAACACTTTTACTATTATTTGTTTAATTTTGTCGCCAAGGCATAGGGAGAAGCCAAGGATAGTAACATTAACAACGTGCATGCCAGACCAGATTCTTCTCGATCGTGCTTAACATTTTAGCAGCCACTTGCTTTTTTGAAAAAGAAAACACGACCGATATATAAAAGAAAAGAAATCATGTATTGTATATTTAGCAACCTTTCAACCAATAACAACAATATACCCATTTGGCTTGCTTATTTATATATTTTGGTTCAATTATTTGAGTATATTTTCACTATTGATGAGGAAAACAATACACGCAACCCTCTTATTTAAATTACAGATGAAAAATTAATTTTATATTTATAATTCTTGACTAATATAATATAAAGTTCTCTAGCTACTTATATTACTTGTCAAAATTTCTTTGAATAATAAAGAATATTTTTCTTTTGATTGCGTGACAATTTTTTAAATATGTTCAAAGTGAATTGTGATGCAAATTTAGGATTAAGAATTATCGTAACAATTTTAGGTATTTGATTTGAGATCATTTGGACAATTGATTACTGAACTATTCAGATTTTATTTTTGAGAATAGCATTCTTAGGTGTGAAATTTTTGTTATTTGGTGTGGTCTCTTATTAACTTGGGAGCATAGTTACAGACATAGTAGTTAGAATAATCTCGATTTAACTCCTAAAATCTTTTGAGTTTTCAATTTTATGATTTGAATTTTGTTACGATTTCACGTTCACTAGTCAATTTAGTTTTTCAATTTCATAAAAACTTTCGATTTTTTCTACCTTGCAGGAATGTCATTTGCGAAACGGGCAGTCTGAAAATTTTTCTTCTAATTTGGCAAGAACAATCTATGATGTTTAGGAAAGATAAAGACTTGTTCATAAAGATTAAAGATGTTATTAAAAAAAAATTGGACTGTAACTGTAACGCTTCATATTTATTATAGGATATTACGTCTTTATTATTTCGATTCTCTTAACACCTATAAATCTCTTTTATATTGTATCATTTTATACAACTTAAATATTTACAAACATTTTTTCTATTACTCCATCTCCCCTTTCTAACATTCAGCTAGCACACTACAAATGCTACTGTGAATTTTATGGTGAAACTAACAAGCTGTTTAAAATGATTTTTCTCGAATAGAGTACAATAACTTTATCCTTAGAATGAGTTAGACATTATTGTTCAATACAAAAAAAAAAAATTCTTTAGCATTTTTTTAAGTTAATAAGACACTAAAAAAAATATTTTTATATCAATAAGGGTACTAACGCTTAATTTACGACACAAAACTAATTTTAATCTCAAATACAATAATTAATGATAACAATAGAATTAAATTTTATAAGAGTAAGAAATTTTAATCCCAAACTATCACATCCTATAATTTAGCTTGAAAGATGCTAAAATTATACAATTTTTCAATCAAAATTATTACTCATCGTTTAAAGGTTATTTTTCACTCAATCTTTAAATATAATATTTTATTATTTTTAAATTAATCATATTTTCTATTTTAAAAAATTATATACTATTTTTATTTAATTTAAATTTTATTATAATCATTATACTTAGCACTAGAAAACAACTTCAACAAGTTTATGCTACTTCAATTTTTTTCCTAGTTTTAAAAAAAAAATACTACAAAAAAAATGTTAAATACTGTCGAATTTAGCATAAATTATCAGCAACAGATTTATCGTCAAAATTACTGGTGGATCAGACAATAAACTCATTCGATAAAAAATATTACCGTCAGATTAGATTTTCCACTGGTAAATGCCCTGGTAATATTTGGACGAAAGAACAGAAAATTTGATGCGTTTTGTATTGTTGGATTATCCGGCGGATAAATCCACCAAAAAATGTCACTTAATAGAACATTGCGCTTTGTCACGTGCGATGGAGTTACCGTCAGATTGATCCACTGGAAATCCAACGATAAAATTAGCCCTAAATTAGAATCGCGCACCCTCTCCCTTTCATTTCAGAAGACAA
>NC_029785.2:23865797-23867427 GCF_000816755.2 Arachis ipaensis
AAACCACTTCCGGCAGTCCCTTCGCCAGCACTGGCCACCACCACCAACCTTCGAAGATTGCATGGATTGGTTGCTGCCACCACCAACTTGCGTTGTGTGGAACGCTATCGTGTCGCTACCAATTTCTTTGCTGCTTGCCGGAGTTGGCTCCTTTCTCTGTCTGGGTAGATTGTCCTCCTCCCTCTTTATATTGTATCCTATTTTATATTTGCATATTTTAAACTGAAATCCTAAATGCATAAATGCAGCCTTCCAAGTTGGTCATCGCTGCTACCGTTGCCACTATGTCGTACGCGTACATGCTGCCGCCACCACTCCGGAGAAGTTGTTTGAGCCACCACTATTTTTAGGTAATTCATTCACTAAGAAATTTAGAGTAGTTAAATCTTAAACCTTAATTTATGTAATTTTAATTTGTTATGTGTTAGAAAATTTACAATTAGGATGACAATTACTAAGTCATAATCTGTTAATTTTTCTCGTGAATAACATGAATAGAAAAAAAGAATAACATTTTTTGTTATTTTCTATTATAGAGTAATATAATATTTCTAATTAGCTTTAGTTTAAAATATAAGATCAGTTACAAATTTTTTATGTTTAATTTTTTATGAAAGTAAATAGACATTTAGAGTTATTAATTTTTAGATTTCACTTGCTTTATTAGTTTATAGATTTTACTAACTTTACTTCTATTTTAGAATTTTTTTTAAAGTCGTGTAGTTTTAATCGTGGATTGTTCGTGTAGTACTCAGGTTGATTTTCTATCTCTAAACTTGCTGTATTGTTTATGTTTTATATTGGACTTACTATAGAGTTTTAGGATAAAAATGGGAGAATGTTGCATAGTAGTGCTTTCTTAAAACTCTTGTTTGCTGGAAAATTGTGGAGTAATAAGAGGTTTCGCACTGGAATGGCTAGGATTTGATGTTTTATTGAATGTATATTTGTTCTAATTTATGCCTATAGCTATTTTCTCTGTGAAAAGTGATAAATTTATTTGGTGGGGATGTCTCTGAATTAAGGAGAAGCTCTGCCAAAATTTTATTTAAATTGTTTAAAATATATTTACTTTGTGAGAAAATGATAATTGGATTTGCTGGGAGATTCTAATTATAGAAGAAATTCTGCTGAATTTTCTAAAAATTTTAATAAGTTGTATTGTTGGTTGAATTCTAAGGTTTTTGTGACAAAATTATTCTAAGTCATTATCTGTGGATGTATGATAGGAATAACAGTAGACCGTGGGGTTAAGACATGAGTTCTTTAATTTTGTTACGTGTGTCTTCAACATGGAACCGTTTAGTAAGGTTCCTGATACATCACTCAACGATTTTTCACATTGATTCAGAGAATACGTACGTCAGAGTGCATCTAATTGATATAACAAAATGAGAAACTAGTTGTACTTAGTTGAGACCCAATAAATAAGGGCACAAACTACTCGATATATAATGTTAATGGATATGGTTTTATTCTTTAGGGGTAAGTACGATTTTGGTCCCTTAAGTTTAGTGCCAGAATCGAATTCGTCCCTCTTGTTATTTTGCCATTAAAGTCGTCCTTAATGTTGCATTTGTATTTAACTTCGTCCTTTGTAATTAAAATTTTTTTTAATGACAATTCTACC
>NC_029785.2:23868571-23875047 GCF_000816755.2 Arachis ipaensis
CCCATTCCCCCTTCCCCTCTTCCCTTCCCCTCCCCTCCCCCTTCGTATACCCTTTTCTTCTTCCACCCCCAACGCGTTTTTACGTGTTTTCGTTTTTTTTTTAATTTTATAATTTTTATTATTAAAATAGGAATAGGGGTAGTTTAGGAATAAAACAAAAAATTTTATTAAAAAGGACAATTTTAATACGAAAAAAAATATTAAGGACGATTTTATATCAAAAATTAGATGAGGGACGGTTTCGATTCTGGCCCTCAACGTTAGGGACCAAAACCATACTTACCCCTATTCTTTACAATGGTTGATGAAAAAAACCAGATAAAATCAAAGTCTAGGTTTGTGGGTATACAGGCAGTAGTCATTCTGATTGGTATGGTATGTTGCACAATATAATTCAATTAGAGCATTATTGTGGCATTACGTATAAGGTGTGCGTGTTTAAATGTGAACAGTATGATCCAAGTTTGCGACTAGGAACACAAAAGCCTAAGGACTACAATATCACTGAAGTAAATGTGATCAGAAAATATAGTCATTACGATCCTTTTATTCTACCTCAAAACGCACGACAAGTATACTAGTTGCCTTATCTGGGGTCATGCAAGTCTAGTTGGGTGGTTGTGGTTAAGACTAAACTAAGAGGTCGCATCGAGTATAATGGGACAGAGCGTTAGGAACCTTACCAAATTGATGATCCAACTCCTTCAAAAATAGTGGTTGATACCGGTGATCCGATCACCCTTAGGTTGGCTGTTAGCCTGTTATGGATGATGATATCATTGACCTTAGGGTAGATGACGAGACACTACCACTAGAGGACGATGATGTTCAAAAAGAAGAGGGGGTCGATAGAGACGAAGAGGAAGAAGACGGATTCGATAATCAGAAAATTACATCAGAAGAGGAGGATGATAAACAAGAGGAAGAAGATGATGAATCTGAATAAGGTTAACCTAAATATAGTTTAGCTAGCTTGTTGTATGTTTAAACCATATTTTAGTTAGATCATATAATTACAATGCATGCTAGCCTTAATTCTATCTTATGTATTTCTTTATGAACATTGTTTCAGGTAGGGATAACGACAAGTTGACGTGTCATGAGCAGGTCTTATTTTTATTTCGACAACAATGATATCAGGCATTAGGGTTTTGTTTTGATTAGTTTAGCATCATTTTGTTCCTTCGTGTTTTTATTTTGTATATTTGATATTTCACATCATATATAAATCATTATTTTCAGATAAATTACTAATTTATTATTTACTAATTTGGAGTTGACTATCAATTATTAACTATCGGGGTCTATTATAGATTCAAGAAAACATAAAAAAAAAACTTGATGCTACCATCGGAATTACCCGACAGTAAAGATCATCCAGTTTAGTAAAAAAAAAATAAATCTACCATCATATTTTTCCGACAGTAATGCAGCGCGAAGTCGTAATGTTTAGCGCCAAATTTATTGTCGGATAATTTCTGAGAGTAATTGGCATCAGATTTTTGTAAAAACATCATATTGCAACGCTAATTCCACTACAACTTACTGTCGGAAAATAAAATTCGCCGATAATCGGTTACCTATGAGGTTTATACCGTTGGATACAAATCAAAGTAAAATTCGATGGTAATCAATTTATCGGCAGATTATTTTTATTATTGGTGCGGGATTTAGAATTCCCACAGCTTAACCAGCAAGTGCACCGGGTCATCCAAATAATACCTCAGGTGAATGAGGGTCGATCCCACGAGAATTATCGGATTGAGCAACAATTTATCTAACTGGCTTAGTCGGGCAAACAAAAAAAGGTTGTTGATGGTTGAAAGCGCATAAAACAGTAATCAAGAAAGTAAAGAAAGCAATTACGAGGTTTGGTGTAAAAACATTAAGAGAAAACAGTTAAGGTATCGTAGATGTTTACTTTTCCGGATTAAAAGTTCTTACCAATTATTTTAATGATGCATGATTTATTCCATGGCAAACTATCATTAACTAAACCATAATCTCTTAGTGATTTAGTTTCCTCTAACCTTCCTTAACCGCCACTCTCGTGGTCACTTAATTTTGATTATTAGAGGGTTGAGTTTAATTATCCAAAGCTAACATGATTATATGTCACATATCCCAATTAGTTCATGTAATTAACAATTTAGGAGGAATTTGTTTTAAAGCTGTTGTTCAAACGAGATAACTCTCTCGAAAATCACAAGAACTCATGTAGAGTAAGAGTCATACTCTCGTTCCACCCAGACTCATAAGATTAAGAACGAAAACAATCTTTGAAATTGAATCAATACATTAATTAAAATAGAAAAGTAATAGTCTAAATCCATAGAAGATAAACAGAGCTCCTAACCTTAACTGAAGAGGTTTAGTTGCTCATGACTTAAAGAAAAACTAGAGTTCTAAAAAGTGTGGAAGTCTGATCCCCTAAGAAGAGTGGATCTTTTCCCTTTTATACTAACCTAAATTGATTAGGAAATAAAATAAAATAATAAATTCTAAACCTAAACGATATTGTTTGTAAATAAAAATTACAAAAATAAAATAAACTATATCTAATACTAAATGCTAAATCCACTAGAGATGCTCTAAGAGTGTGCCTTTCATATTTGCATCAAGCTTGCTGGCGCTAAACGCCATATTGGGCGTTTACACCCTAAAGGGAGTAGTCATGAACATGCTGCTGGCAAGTTTAGTGCCCTAAGGGGAATACGCTAGCTTTTCTGTTTTTAGCTCCAAACTCTGTCAAAATATTTTGAATTTCATTTGAAATCATAAAAACACTAAAATAACTCAAAATAATATCCAAAGCGAATTTTTGCACTAAAATAAGATAAAACTTAATAAAATCTAGATAAAACAACTAAAAAATAATAGGAAAAAGGGTAAAAAATGCTCACGCATCAATTATTTCACTGGTAAATCCAACAGCGCTTAGAGTTTTTCTTGTAATGAACATATATCAACGCACTACATGATAAGTATCTTTTAATAATTTTACTAACCATTTGTTATAAAAAGTTATATTGTGTTTGAACATAATTTTGTTTCTCTTTCTCGTGTGATTATTTTGTTAGTATTTTTTTTTGTTATTTTACATATATATATATATAATATTTTTGATACACATCCAAAATTTGTTTAAATTTGTGCTTATATTTTTCATAACATAAATAATTTTTTAAAATATTTAAAATAATAAGATAACACACAAACTATTTTTAGTACATATCTAAAATTCATTTAAACTTACGTTTATATTTTTCTTAGCATAAATAATTTTTTAAACATCTAAAATTACAATATTGCTCACTAAATAATTTTAACACATCCCAAAACTCAATAAAAAATAATTGCGTTCATTATTATTGTTAAATAATTTGGTTAGAGAATGAATTTTGATAGATATTTAGTTATAACGGTTTCATTTAGTAGTTTACAAGTATATGAGATCATTTTATTTAATAATCACTAATACAAATCCGTAAACTGTAGCATTTCTCTTTTCTTTTTGCTTCCAAATTTGTCTACAACCCTTTGTTCGAATTGGGAGTACAGTATAGGATTAAAGTAAGGCCCCATGTCTGTGTGCAAACTCGTCAAGGCACTTGATTTGACAAATATTTCATATTTGAGCAGTTTTTGTTTGAATGGGACGAGGGCGGCCATACATAGTGCCAACCACAATAGTGTCCCTTTCCTTGCGGCTAATCCTCTTTATTTAGATTTTTTAAATTTTAAATTTTTTTTTTTTTTGGTGACTATTTTAAATTTTTATTTAAATATTCTTTAAAATAAAATTTAAAATTTAAATCCTAATCCCCTACCACCTTTTATTAGATACAATATTTTGGATACATATTTCATAATTTAGGCATAAAATTATTGATACGTGAAGAGCATATTAAACATATCTTTAGGAGCAATGAATATATTTTTTATTTGTTGAAGTAAAAAGTGAAGCTAAAAGATTCTAGAGTTTGTATTTTTAATTTTATTTTTGGAGATGTAAAATAGAAAAATAAGTTTTTTATTTTTTAAAAAATTCTAAAAAATATTAAAAATAATCTATTAAAAAAAGAAATTAAAAAACCCCGACAACTTGGTTACTCACATAGCTCATATATACCCCCTCCTCATGCTTTCCAATTAAGCATCAACCCAACCAAACCAAATTCTTTCTTCCCTTTCATTTTATAACTCTTGTTTTCTCTTCGAATCAAACATGAGTAGTGGAATTGTGTGGTCACTCGCATTATTATTGAGTCTCGTGTGTCTTAATCCATTTCAATTATCTTCGGCACAGCTTAGTCCAAACCATTACGCTAATATCTGCCCCAATGTTGAATCCATCGTTAGACGAGCAGTTCAAAATAAATTCCAACAAACCTTTGTAACTGTTCCTGCCACGCTCCGTCTCTTCTTCCACGACTGCTTTGTCCAGGTAAAATTTGTTAAATACGACACATGAATAGTTATATTTGTAACAGAATTCAATTGTTGTTAATGGTTACATGTATGCAGGGTTGTGATGCTTCAGTGTTGGTAGCATCAACAGGGGCAAACCAAGCAGAGAAGGATCATTCGGATAATTTGTCATTGGCTGGAGATGGATTTGACACAGTTATCAAAGCAAAAGCAGCGGTTGATGCTGTTCCTCAGTGCAGAAACAAAGTCTCCTGTGCTGATATTCTTGCTTTGGCAGCCCGTGATGTCGTTGTTCTGGTTCGTTAATTAACTCCCTCATATTCCTCTTTCAAATCATTCATCATCACATCATTATTCTTGCAATTAACTGTAAGTGTGCTGGAGACAATCATAGTATCTATACATAAAAAATCAAGTCACCAAATTAGTTATTTATATGAAATATATGTTAATATATATAATACTCGTTAAAAATAAATTGAATATTATATATATTTATATACATATATATAGTATCTGATTTAGTATTGAAAAAATTTTCAAATTTATTATGCACGTTTATACGTATTTCGTAAATTATATTCATACTCTATTTTATCAAAATTACACATATACCTTTCTATTTGGTTAATAATTTAATATACCTTTTTCCTTTTTATTGCGTATTAAATTTAAAGTGTTAAAAATTTATTGTAAAAGACGGTTTTAACTCTACATTTTTTTTATTATCCAAAAAAAAAAAAAAACCCTCATACAGACAAAAGAATAGTTACAAAAATTAAAAACGAACTCTTTTATTTTAACATTGTTATGAATAATAACTTTATCATTCTTTTAACATTTCTAATATAACTCACTCCCTTTTATCTTTAAATGAAGTTTGAGACTCAAGTAGTAATTTGAATCTCATACCTTATGAAATGAGTACATATCTTTAAGACTTGTAAAAAGAAGTTTAGCTTGTTGGTTAATTTAGTTCATTAATGAAAGGAAGTTGTTGATGTATGCATGTAGGCTGGTGGACCTTCATACACGGTTGAATTGGGAAGATTTGATGGGTTAGTATCAAGAGCTTCTGATGTAAATGGAAGGCTACCACAACCAGGCTTCACCTTGAATCAGCTCAATTCTCTCTTTGCCGCAAATGGCCTCACCCAAACTGACATGATTGCCCTCTCAGGTATTACTCAATAATGGAACTGGGACCCATTTACTATGACTTTTTTAAATTCATTAACTTAACGGGGCAAAACTTTATTATTTTTTTATACGGATGTTGGTACATAACATCAATCATGTAATATATTATTGCCCCTAGCCATTCACACACTTGTGTTCATGTATGATTCATCAATAATAAAAACAAAATTATTTTAAAAAAAAATTAAAATAGTTCTTGAAATTAAATCCAAAAAATAATTCTTGTTTGAAACTTCTTAAAATAAGTTATTCAATTTGAATGGCTATCGCCTTCTAAACAATGGATCGTCAACTACTAAACATAAACAATAGCAGAGTCCTTATAAAATTTCAAGGATATCGATACCTTTTTTATTTTATTTGAATAATTACAAATATCATGTGTTCTACTAATTTATTAACTTCTTTTTAAAAAAGTTATAATATTCCTGATCTAGTTTTAGTTTTTACTTATAAAAAAATAGTACCGAAACCCTTATAACAAGTAATAGCACCAAAGAAAATTTCCTATGATGATGACAAACAAATCACATATATAATGCATAATATTCTTTTTGTTTTGAAGCATTTGTTACGTTAAAACTTTGGTATGTATAACTATAATTTGGGAAAAAAAATTTCTCTATTTAAACCAAATTGAGTGTTATTAGACGACTAATAGATTTTCAGCCAATATATAACCAACATTTATATGTTCTCTAAAAGAAATAAATGAACATAATTAACAAAAAAATAAATAAACTACATATATTTTAACTAAAAATGAGTTTAAAAACTATAAATAAGCTCGGAAAAGATTATCTAAATTTTTTTCTTTTGAAAATATTAGATCGAGAAAACACATA
>NC_029785.2:23875576-23876502 GCF_000816755.2 Arachis ipaensis
ATATTTTATAAGTTTTTGTGAATTTTTGTATAGATATTTTTTTATTTATCTTATTTTAATATTTTTTATTTAGATCAACAAAATTCTAAAATTTTGGTCATAGAAATTTTAATATCGTATTATCAAACTACAACTCTTCAAAAATTAAATTAAAAAGTAGAATATCTCTAATAAGTTGAAAAAACATGGAAGCTTGATCATGTTTTTAAAGGGTGATGATGAACATGCAGAAGAAGCAGAATATTGAATGATTGAATTTTATGATGATCTAAAAGCACATTTGGCATTTGAGCATTTTCACGTGCGTTATTACAGGTGCACACACCCTTGGATTCTCGCACTGCAACAGGTTCTCAAACAGAATCTACAGCACCCCAGTGGACCCCACACTGAACAAGCAATACGCTGCACAGCTCCAACAAATGTGCCCAAGAAACGTGGATCCAAGAATCGCCATCAACATGGACCCAAACACACCTCGCACCTTCGACAACTTTTACTACAAGAACCTTCAAAACGGACAGGGTCTCTTCACCTCTGATCAGATCCTCTTCACTGATCAGAGGTCTAGACCCACCGTTAATTCTTTTGCCTCCAATGCTAATGTCTTCAACTCCAACTTCGTTGCTGCAATGACCAAATTGGGTCGCGTTGGGGTTAAGACTGCCCGTAACGGAAAAATTCGTACGGATTGTTCCGTTCTTTGATTCAAGCAAGACACAAATAATACAGGCTACTTTAGTTATGTTTCACTGCAGAGTGAGAATTTAAAAGGAAAAATCTGAAAGGGTTATGTTCATTATATTGTTGTCAATAAATTTGTTTTGGAATAACCGGGAGTTGGTTGGGTGGGTTAAAAAGAAAAGAAAATTAAAGATATGGCTGGCGGCTGTATTGTTTTTTTTTTTTCTTCATTTTGTTTCAAT
>NC_029785.2:23877527-23882310 GCF_000816755.2 Arachis ipaensis
TTTGAGTAAAAACGAAATCAAATTAGAGGATTGCTCATTGCATGATGAAGATCTCTTCTAATCCTCAATTTAGAATAGTCTCTTGCGTGGGGATGGTATAGTTTCCTAGATTTATTTACCGGAAAATTAAATATATATGAAAAAATGTAG
Organism: Arachis ipaensis; assembly: GCF_000816755.2. Classification (NCBI taxonomy): domain Eukaryota; kingdom Viridiplantae; phylum Streptophyta; class Magnoliopsida; order Fabales; family Fabaceae; genus Arachis; species Arachis ipaensis. Next base: position 23,877,678 of record NC_029785.2, read on the forward strand.
AATGTATTGTCTTTTCTCCCTTATCTTTTATTGTTAAACATCCTCCATTTTCATGTTTAATTAATTTAGATTATGTATGCTAGGAATGGAATTATTTTTCTTCGTTTGTTCGCTTGTCACTTTTCAGTTGAGATAATCAACATTTTACACCCATGCACGAATACAACGGCCTAACAACACAATGCAAGTGCGAACGTATTAAATTCATTGACCGTATATTTGAATATATTTATTATGATTCCAAAATCGTGAGTGCATCTTATCTGTATATACTCTATGGAAACTTTTTCTGCTATAATTAGCCAAACTTTTTCATAATTCACTTCATTTATATTACTTAATATCAATTTTATGTTTTATCCTACTCTTTTATTATTTTACTTATCACCGTTCTTATCAAATCTACTTATTAATGATATTAATTATAAAATCATATCCTTTTTTATTAGTCATTATTGTAATCAATACTTAATATTCCTTTTTATTAGACATTATCGTGTTTTAATACTCGATAGTGAAATTAGCCACTTTTTATATAGTTATCCTTTATGGTAGAAGGTGTTGATGAAGAATTTGAACAACAGACAGACTCATTTGACGAGATTATTGTCAGTCAACTAATTTTTGAAAATATGAAAAATCACACTAGTTTTAATGAGGTATGATAATAAATCGATTTTTTTTTGTATTTTTATGTGTATTTATAATTATATTGTACTACTATGTTCATACACATAACATTCATGCGTTTATATACATAACATCCATAATTACATACAACTAACATCTAAAAATTAAATTCATGTTTATTAGATATTACAATCATACACGTATCATTTTTTAGTTATTGCATAAGTAACTATTAAGTTAACACAAATATTTTTAAATTTTATCATAATTGAATTTAAAAAAATGTCAAATTCTTAAATTAATTTATTCAATTGATAAATTTACTCATAACATCCATAAATTTATCCACATAACATCCATAATTTATACTCATAATATTCATAATTTCATACCTATGATGTCTATAATTAATAAATTTTTATAATTAATATTATCAAATTTTAAACTATACATCTTATTGTATTCTTCAAATTATCTTATATGTACACTAGTAGGTCGTGATTTTAATTATTTTAATATTTTTTTAATATTCATATGTATGCTTATTTATTGATGTTAATATGACGAGTTAATAATTATTTTAAAAAAATTATTTTTAAATTTTTTTATATTTTATATTTTATTTTTTAATAGTCTATATGTAAAATATAAGTTATATAGTAGAAGTTGTTAAAATTTTTTAATTATTTAACTTTCATAATTTTTGTAGAGAATTATTGCATTTAATGGATAATAATGTGATTGAGAGATGTTAGAGATTTGATTTGAGAGAAACTGAAATTAATTTTGGAAAGAACATTAATGACTCTAAACATGCAGCAAAATGATAGGTGATAAGGAGGATAAGTGATAAAGAGGTGTATGCCACTTGCTTATCAAGAGAATAAAAATTTTTACATGACATTTCTATATTGTAATTATTTTTTGATTACCTAGCATTACTCATGCTCTAATTACCAAATATAAAAGACAAATTACGCATATAAAATGTTCGAAAATTAAATTTATTCTATTACAATTTTTTAATATTACAACAATTTTTATAGATATAAAAAGTTGGTTTTTAAATATTTTATATACATAACTTGTACAATTACAAACAACTTCGCATGATATTTGTTGATTTAAAAAAATAATTAACGCATTGATGATAACAAACATAATTAAGTTGGATTAATAACTCAAATAGTTTTTGATAAATTGATTCAAATGTGTAAGCCCAAAGTTTATTTTTATTGCAGCCCAAATCAAAGGAACAAAGTGATCAAGGTTGTCGAATAGACAATAATCTAATAACACAACCCATTTGCTTTCAAGTAAAAGAGAAGCTAACCTAAACTATGCTTCACAAGTTGACTTCGGATAAACTCTAGAAAGAAAGAGAGCTTCATTTTTGAAATCACACACCAGGAAAAAAAAAAAGAAAGTTAATCAAGCAATGTCCAATCAAGTTAATCAAAAGCTTGATAAGTAAATTTAGAGGTTAAAGGTAATTTGTTTCCATTTGCAACTTCAAACACGTCACCATTAATGCAGTTTTATCAAGCCCACTTTTATCCTCAATGACAGTATATTTAAATTTATCTTCATTCTCTGTAGATGCTACAATAGAAATGGTCTTTGGTTTCGGGACCTTGAACACTCCATCATTTTGAGATACTTCACGTTTTGCAATTGCAAGGACATCTAGTCCTATTGAAATCATTCATTAATACCAAACAATTAATCTATGGTCAATAGAACTAAATCAGAAACACACCTAATTCAAACACTACAAAAATTTGACGAATTAGCGACGAATTTTTACGAGAAATATTTTTTGTCACTAACTTGTGAAGAATTAGTGACACACTAACACCAAAATTAATGAGCGGTCACAAAATATCCGAACTTGAAAAAAGCGATTGATTAGCAAAAGATTCACGAGAAAGTTTGTTTCTCGCAAATTGACTTTTGTAGCTAAAAAAAGAGCGGGAAAAATTTTCTCACTAATTTGTCACAAATTAATTAGCGAGTGACAATGTTCTAGCAAATCAGTCACTTAGGGGTTCAATCAAATAAAAGTAAAGTAGAAAGGGATATTATTGTCACTATTCGGTCGCAAGTGTTTGATATAGAATTAGCAAGAAACAATTCACACACTAGTTCGTCGCTAAATAAACTTTGTGCGAAAAGGCTAATTAGCGAGGAACAATGTTACTAGCTAATCTGTCACAAAGACTTGAAATGCATTTTGTGATGGACAATTTCCTAGCTAATTTGTCACCAAAGTTTTTATTTTTAGCAAGCAACTAGTTTCTTGTTAATTTGTCTCATAATATTGTAAAATTTAAAATTAGGATAGCGACAGATAACAATCGTCACTAACTCGTCGCAACGGATAAATCGTTTAGCTAGGGAAGTGTTCCTTACTAATTAGTTGCTAAAGTGGAAATATGGATATTGAGCGTCTAGGACCTAAGTAGCGAGAAATTTGCGACCGCTTAACAACTGACACACTTCGTTCGCTGATTTCAAGTCACTAATTAGTGGGTGAAATACATTTGTCGCTAAGTTGTCGAAAGTTTAATTTAGCGAGCGACTTGGCAACTGCAATCTTGTCGCAAAGCAAAAGCTGTATCCTACCTATTTTGTAGCAAATTACTCGCTACAAAGTTATAACAAATCCAAAGCTAACTGAGAAAATGTTAGAAGTAACTGATCGCAATTGAGTCACTAATCAAAAGCTTATTTAGTGAGGAATTAGCGACCGCTTAACAACTGATAGACTTTCCTCACTTATTTCATATTACTACTAATTTGTGAGGAAACACGTTAGTCGTCATTCTTATTTCCTTATTTCATATTGCTACTAATCTCTAACCTCTATATAAATCATGGAGAATTTATGAAAAGTTTGAAGTAAATTTGCCAAATACTCTAATATAATTTGTCACAATTTTCTCACTAATCTAAAGTTATTATAAAAGAGCTATTAAATATTTTACATGAATGATTAAGATTAAACTAAAAAGTCATAAAACATTTATAAAATATAAAAATATTTTTAAATTATTTGGTGGCTAATCTGGAGGAAAAAAAAGAAATCTAGATCCTCAACCAGGTCGGGCCATAACTCAATCACCAGACCCGACTCGATGAGGTTTCGCACTTCTCCAAATGTTAGTTAGGGCACACTGAACAAATTATACTAATTTAAAAAATATTTAATTCTAAAAATTGAAAACGCGCATGTTTTCTATTTGAAAGTGTTTAAAACCAATCCAACCAATCCAACCGAACCAACAAAACTCCAAAAAATACCTTTTCCCTGACTAAACCTAACCCTAACACATCACTAACATACACGCAATGCCGCACTCATAAATGACATACATCACCCTCTTGGCTCTCTCACAATCGTTCCCTCACTCACTCACTCACAATCGTTTCCTCACTCAGAGTGCTGCATACATACAGCGCCACTGCCGTCGCAAGGTAGCAGCGCTGCTACCACTGCTGTCACGTACAGAGAGCGACTAAGCGAGCCCATCTTCTTGCACCTTCTGTCTCCGACAATCGAATTGCCATCATGCTCCAGTCATCTGGGCCTTCATCTCTGGTTTTTAGTTTGCCATTGTTGAAGCCATGCTGTTCGTGTGACTCTTCATCTACGTCGTTGAAGCCGTGACATCCCTCTAGTGTTTTGTCTTTGTAGCCATTGACATGCCATCGTATCTCCGTTCCATCCCCATCATCTCCATCGTCTCACCATCTAGTTTGTTCCATCGTCCTCCTCGTAAAAATACAAGCCTAATACTTGCTTACTATTTAACAGGTTATTTAACAATTTGTCACTAGTTAATGAATTGTTGCATACACGAGATAAGATTCAAATGTCGAATACTTGCTTATTATTTATTTATATGATATATATTGTTCTATAAATTATATTTTAAATAAATTTTATTATATACAAAATATCCAATAATATATATTTAAATTGAACTCATTTGTAAGATTT
>NC_029785.2:23885789-23923729 GCF_000816755.2 Arachis ipaensis
ATCTTATAAAAAATTTCTTAAAATTTAAATTTTTTTCAAAAAACTCAAAATAAAAATTTGAAAAGAAAACAAAAAAATTAGCAACTGAACAAACAAAACAAGTTATACTAATTTAAAAAATATTTAATTCTAAAAATTGAAAACGCGCATGTTTTCTATTTGAAAGTGTTTAAAACCAATCCAAACTGAGGAACCGAACCAACAAAACTCCAAAAAATACCTTTTCCCTGACTAAACCTAACCCTAACACATCACTAACATACACGCAATGCCGCACTCATAAATGACATACATCACCCTCTTGGCTCTCTCACAATCGTTCCCTCACTCACTCACTCACAATCGTTTCCTCACTCAGAGTGCTGCATACATACAGCGCCACTGCCGTCGCAAGGTAGCAGCGCTGCTACCACTGCTGTCACGTACAGAGAGCGACTAAGCGAGCCCATCTTCTTGCACCTTCTGTCTCCGACAATCGAATTGCCATCATGCTCCAGTCATCTGGGCCTTCATCTCTGGTTTTTAGTTTGCCATTGTTGAAGCCATGCTGTTCGTGTGACTCTTCATCTACGTCGTTGAAGCCGTGACATCCCTCTAGTGTTTTGTCTTTGTAGCCATTGACATGCCATCGTATCTCCGTTCCATCCCCATCATCTCCATCGTCTCACCATCTAGTTTGTTCCATCGTCCTCCTCGTAAAAATGCAAGCCTAATACTTGCTTACTATTTAATAGGTTGTTTAACAATTTGTCACTAGTCAATGAATTGTTGCAGACATGAGATAAGATTCAAATGCCGAATACTTGCTTATTATTTGTTTATATGATATATATTATTCTATAAATTATATTTTAAATAAATTTTATTATATACAAAATATCCAATAATATATATTTAAATTGAACTCATTTGTAAGATTTTCGAAACATAAATTATAAAAATATTCTTAAATTAAAAGAGTAATACAAATTATTTTAGTTTATTTATTTTAATATAAGATCGTTGACATTTACATAAATATTTTATATTTATTTAAAAAAATCTTATCTATCTTATAAAAGAGTTTTTTAAAATTTAAATTCTTTTTTCAAAAAAATCAAAATGAAAATTTAAAAAAAGAAAATAATAACTCAAAAAACAAAATAAGTTATATTAATTTAAAAAGTGTTTAATTTCAAAATTTGAAAACACACATATAAGCGCCTTCTCCATTATTTCAAATAAAAAATTGCATATAAACTTCATTTTTAGAACTTTAAATCAAAGATTGAAAATTAACACGATTTCAAGCTTTTAGCTCTTTCTGAGCTCACTCCCTTGCCCTCTCTCAAGAGTCTCAGTCGTCTCTCATCTTATCTCAGCCTTCTCTCACTCACTCCCTTGTGCTTCTAACCTCAAAGTCTTCTTCATCGCATCAAAGCTCTTCAAAATTTTCTTGTCTGCGTCGAATGATGGGTAGAATCTCCTTCTCTGTGTCAAAGATGTTTCTCAGTGCTGCATTGCTTCTAGGTACTGCCCTGCTCTCTGGTGACCCTCAATGACGACGCCACCAACAGTGGCTGCAAGGTGCACGGTCAATGCGCCGGTGCTGCCCCCTTCTTCTTCTCTGCCACCACCAATCACACAAAGGTTATCCCAGCCACCACTAGAAGCCCCAGTGAATCTTAGTCAGCCACCACCTCTGCTCGACCGTCCCTTCCCCTATTCTCAAACTCAGGTAAACCAATGTTTTCTTTTTTCATTTTAAAAAAGAAATTAATTAAGGTTGATTCTGAACTTCTGATTGATGTTTTAAATTACTGATTATTTGGGTTGAGCTTGGGAACAAAGTTTTGTTTATTGTTTCAATTATTGTTTTGAATTTCAGATAATTGTTCTGATTATTAGTAAATTGATTATTGTTTTGAATTCTGATTACCAATAAACTGATTATTCCTCTAGTTGTTTGTTCTGAACTTTTTATTATAAGGTGAATTTGTTGTTTTGATTATTGTTATTATAAGGTTTCTCCTTTTGTTTTCTTCTGATTTGTTCTTATTTTAATTGATGTGATTATTGTTGATTTTTCAGATTATTGTTGTTATAATATTTCTAATTATTATTCAGTGGTCTGAACTTCTAATTTGTTACTGATTATTGCTGAACAACATTTGATTTCTCCTTCTTATTGTTTGTTTAGTAAAGAGTAATGGGAGGAGGAGAAAAGTGTATTCCTCCACAAATGATCGAGGAGAATAAAGCAATGGATATCGAAGCTGACAATATAATGTGCCTGGCTGATTGCTCCTGCTCCTGCTATTGTTTTTGTTCTTGATTTTAATTTACTTTATCTTCACTATTATTCTGATCGCTGCTATTCACTTAGTTAGAAAGTTGTGTTGTTCTGTTCTGTTTCTTTCTGCTTATGTTTATTGAAAGATACACTCGTGAACTTAAATATATTTGCTAAATATATTTACTATCAAGATAAACAATACTTCTAGCCATTGAAAAATTCAACAATTCCTTTATTTTGGAATCTATTAAATTTGCTTATTTGGGACTCAATATTTTAGTTGGATCCAGAGCTAGAGTTTGATCGTGAAGTATACCTTCTAGGATTTCTTCCAAATGCTGGTGTAGTAGTTGGTGTTTCTCAGAAAATGTCATTTTCAGATGGTTCAGAATTTCCATGTTTTGAGCCCTCTCCGCAAGCATAAACAATATTGCACTGTTTGTTGCGTCATCTTCTTCAGGTATTATAGTTATTCATACTAAGGATTGATAAGTAAGGTGAATTTTACTGCAAATTTAGTTATTCTATAGTTAGTAAATTGAATTGCATACAAAGTTTTTGTTTTCTTTGGTTGGGTGCATGAGATGAAGTTGTTTGCTTTTGGTAGGTGATTTATGATAAGATGAGTGGAAGAAGCAGGAGCTTTGGTTTCGTGACCATGTCTTCGATTGAGGAAGTTAAAGCTGCTAAATAGCAATTCGATGGCTTTGTAAGTTGGAGGTGTTCTGTTTGATGATAATACATCTTACTATTTATATTTTTTTCTGATTATTACATCTTTTATTCTGTGGATTTATTTATGTTAAAATTTGACAGTGCTAAGAATGAGGGTTCCGGTTTCAGATCTTCTTCTAGGGGTGATTTAACGAAAACTGTGTTCATGTTGGCAATCTTGCATGGGGTGTTGACCACTTAGCATTTGAGAACTTGTTTCGTGAACAAGGAAAAGTTTTGGAGACCAAGGTAATCTATGATAGGGAAAGTGGAAGATCAAGAGGCTCTAGATTTGTGATTTACAACAGCCCTAAAGAGGTCAACAGTGCTATTGAGTCCTTAGATGAACGGTAAGCATGCAAATCTACTCATAATATCCTGTTTGCTAATCACAAATAACAATTTAATGAGTTTGAACTTATCCATTTGTATATGTTACATTGTAAGTGTAATGGGTTGCCATGGCATCTAGTTTCCATCATATTATTGTTTGATTATCTTGTATTTAGTTATTTATTCCTTTGTTCTTGAAAACATATGAAGAAGCTAAGGGTACGTTTGGTTTTTGCGTTTTTATTTTTTGTTTTTTGGATTTTGTGAAGGAAAAAATAATAACAGGAAGTGAAAACAGAAAATATGATTATATTGTTTTCACTGATTTCATTTTTGCTTCATAAAATCCAGAAAATAGAAAACACTGAAAATAAAAATAAAAAATAAAAACGCAAACCAAATGCACCCTGATATTTCTGCATTTTCTTATTACTATATGTATAAACTTTTTTTCTGTTCTGTAGAATCATCAACTTCCCCTGACATATGATTTCCACAACTATATGCTATGGATGATGAATTTCGTAATATTGTTTGTGGTAGGTAATTGCTCTAAAGATGCATTTGGAGCTTTTTTTTAATTAGCCTTTTTCTAAGATGCTATTTACTGATATTATTTTTCTTTGATATTTTTGTAGTTTGATCATAGTATAAGTGACAACATTGGTGAAACTGAATGTGGAACTAGTGGACATGTTCTTTGTGTAATTGATATGCCAAGTCTTAGGTGTTATTTGTATTTTTTATTTTCTTAAAATTTTCAATGTGCAATGAGGAATTGAGATGCGTAATGTATAATGAATTTTATAGAAGTAGGATCACATTTGTCCAGCCAGATTGAAACATCTCTAAAGAATTGAGTGAATACTTACTTTTTACATAATATTGTAACTGAGCCTTTTTCTTTATTAGTTTACTAATCAAGTCATATTTTTTAGAACTATTGAATAGATAGAATAGCATTTGATCAAACCCAAAGGCTTGGTTATTTTTAGGTTAAGCTTTAATACCTAATTTCTTTAAACATGGATTGAACTTTTTTAAATATGTATAATTTTGATGAATTAATTTTATCTGTATGCGTGTTATAATTTTTTAATTCAATGACTAAAAAAAATGAGGTTTATTTTAGTATAGCGACAAAATTGGTATTCTAACTAATATTCTGGAAAAATTAGCGACATACTCACTGTTGATGATGGTGACAAATTAAAGACTCTATTGCGATTAAAACATTTATGAGATATTTATCGATTTGTTACTAGTTTAAAAAGAAATTGCGATGATATTTTGCGATAGCATTGCAACTAATTGACTATAGATTATTCCTAGCAAGTTAGCGACTACTTTATAACTCTACTTTCTCATTTAGAATAGTTTTGGTTTAGCGACAAAATTCCTACAAATTTGATTAAGGATTTTCAAAGATTAGCTATAGATTTACTACAAAATGTGACAGATTTGCAATCATATTAGCGGATAACTTGCGACCAGTTAGGTTTGGAAAAATTCCTTGCTAATTAGTGTCAACTAAGTATTCTATTTTGTCTACGAAGTTAGCTTGCATTTAGCGATGAGTCTGCTGCAATAGAGTTTGTCGCTAATTAGCGACTACCATTTAGTCTATTTGTTCTATGGAATTAGCTTTTACTTTAATGATGGATTTGTGATTATCTATTCGGTAGCTAAAAATCTTTCCGATGAAATAGCGACTGTTGCATTTGTCTCACTGATCTGTGACTTGTAATTAGCGAGGAAAGCATAAGTTGCTAGGTGGTAGCTAATCTGTCACAGATTATATTTTGCATTAGATTAGCGATGATTTTACAACTCTTTTTGTGGTAGCTAATCAGCCATATTCTTGTAGTGAAAATGCATAAGAAACTACAATACCTAAACGAGTTTCTTGAGGCACGTACACCACTCTGTCCTTGCCGAGAACATAAAGTCCACTACCAGTGGACTTCTCCATTTCCATGGTCTCTGTGGTCTTGTCAATGTCAAAATGTAGGCATAGATAATAGTGTGTAGTATAGCAAAGAAATAGGGTTTACCAGCAAAGTAATAGTGGTAGGGGTCTCAAAACCAGCACGGCAAGGGTTAACCTTTTCGGTGAGCGCTGAGCAACGGAGGAGATAGGGCGAGCACCGGCGATGTTCTTCGTGTGCGTTCGGAGAGGTTAGGGGTTTTGATAGTGTGGTTCTTTGATGTGCGTTTGGAGGTTAGGGGTTTTTAATTTACCGCCAGAATCGCAATCTATAAGGTTAAACGGAACCCTAAACCTAGAAGATTAACAAACAAACAAAAATATAAAAACAGAAAGATTAATTTAAAATCAAAGTATCAAATAGAAAAAAAGAACTTGCAGATGGAGGAGTGGTCAACAACAAAGCAGGACCTATTGGCGACTAGGCAGGTGTAGTCAGCGGCGAAAAAATAGAATGCGGGACGACGAAGTAGTGTTGCAGATCAGTGGCAACATGGACTTGATGAGGTGAGATGGAGATGGAGCAGAGTAGTAGACTGGTGCCAACAACTCAACAGCGAGCTGGCAGTGACGAGGTTGCTGGAGGGTGAGGCATGGGATGGAGGGTGAGGCATGAGAGGGACACAATGGCACAGAAGGGTTTAGGGGTTCTTTGAAGGAGAGAGTGATTCGGAGATGTGCCTTTTGAAAGTGTGTGCAGCTGTAACTCTCATATGAACGAAACCTTTTTTTTTGGAACCTTGTGGCCGCGCTTTTGAAGCGTGCCGAAAGAGGTACAGAAAACGAACACGCTTCTAAAACGTTACTATACCAAAACCATGTCGCCACGCTTTAAAAGTGTACATGTTTCTCTCTATAGCCATGCTTTGAAGCGTGGTAAAAAAATACGTGGCCAAATCTCTAAGCAATTGCCACCCTCATAAAAGTGTGGCCATTGACCCGTTTCGCCACATTTTTGAAGTGTAGCAATAAAAAATGTGGCCAAATCTCCAATCAATCACCACCCTTGCATGGCCATTGACCACTTTTGGCCACACTTTTAATAGCGGCAAGAAAAAAGCGTGGCGGTAGGCTTTTTTTGGTGTAGTGTTATCTTAGTGATAGGAATTGACGAGTTTATTAATTGAAATTCAAGTTAAAGTAAAAGTGGGCTTATAATAATCTCTATGATCACATAAAGTTTCCTTATTTTCACGAATCTTGCATACTTAAGAGTCAAGAATATTTAAAAATTTTAATCTGGATTATTTTATGGGAATCTTTTTATAATTATATAACCTTGAAAGCAGCTCTCTTTTCAAAAAGATTAAACAATTCTTCTTGACCAGGGGAGATATTTGAAATTTTGACTCTAAGTGTTTTATCTCAAGATAACTCTTAATATAGGTTTTTAATCGATAATCTTGAGCCAGTTGGCTCAAGTTATCGGGTGATAAAGCACCCCTCGGATTTAATCAACCCAAGCTTATCCTCGACACAATCAACACCACAGGCACATAACTAGGAAATCTTTTCATTCATCCTGACATAGGTGCCTACAGCCTCTTTGGACTCTAAATGCTTTATCTCAAGAAAACTCTTAAGATATGTTTTCAATCGACAATCCCGAACCAATTAGCCCAAGTTATCGGGTGTTAAAGCACCCCTTGAATTTACTTACCCAAGTATCTCCTTGACATAAAAGTATCATAGGCACATAACTGGGATCTACTCATTGATACTTAGAGGTTTATTGTTCTTCTTGCATTATTTTCGATCTCCCCCTTTATTTGAAAAAGTATCACTGCTTCGAGGATTTAACGGTTGGATTCTCATAATACTTCTCTAGAAGTTTATTTTTGAATTCCGTAGGTTTCATCCATATATCTTGAGTCCATTAATCATATCATTTAAGTGTACCCTACTTTTATTTAAACCTCCTTTTTATTCATCAATTCCACACATTCAGATATTCTCTCTTTACACAAGCAATTTACTGGAGAAACAAGCAAACAAGTTTTAAGCTACTAAGATTCATAAAGAAAACAGAAAATAAAAAACATGATGTAAAAAAAGATAGGAGAATAAGATACATAACTAACCACTAGAAAGAATAACGTTACCACTTTCAATCTTCCTCATCACTATCTTGGGATTTCTTCTTGTTGTATTTTTGTTGCGTTCTAAATCCCTTGTTTTTCTTTAACCACTAATATCAAACTTAGAAATTTGTCAAATTACTAAATTTAAATATTTTAAGTGGTATGAGAATGCATGTATTTACTTGGACAAGAAGGATGAAAAATAGTAGGAAGAATGACATGCATGCATGCTAAGTGGTGGCACATGAAACCAAGCTTGTAATAATAGATTTTGGAATTTTACAGCAAACCTCTCTAAGAATTTGAATTTTTAATCCATTGATGACACATGAAAGCAATAATTCAGAATTTGTGACATTAGTACTTTCTGCATAAGATATCAAATTTTCATAATATGTGATAACTGTACCAAGTTATTTTCGAGTAAAGTACTAAAGCTGACTGAAAGATTATGACAATGACAAATCTAACTATGAAAGAATTAAAACTAACTTGTAACCATGAATATGAGTTTCACTTGACAAAATTACTCAAATCCTAAAAAATATTTAAAATTTTCAAACTATCCCTTCTAACCTAACCTATCTAACCCCAAATTCTAACCCTACTAGTCCACTCCCAATCTCAAACATTTTGATGCCACCACTCCAACCTCATGTCCCAAGAAGCCTTCTTGATCACTCTCTTCGCTGCGTATCAAGGTGACACAGAATAAGCATTAAAAAGAGAATAAACTTCTATATTAATACAATGAAAATACTAGAGCTCCTTAAGCAACAAAATTACAGAAGAGTTCTGAAGAATTTCTTCTTTGAAATGTTTGTACAGCAGGTAAGGCCTCTTTTGTCAAAGCCAAAGCTACTGCAGTAGTATTCTTCAATTTCATTTCATCATTTAAATGAACAACCAAACCTTGTTGTTGTACCTAATTCTTTAAATTTATCAACACCTCCATTTCTTCATAATAGCGTATTCAATTCAGCTTAAATCAAAGAAAGCAATGCACAAAAACATTCACCACTATACACAATTAAATAACACAAGGTAGATTCTTTTATAGACATTGAAATCATTTAAATACTGAAAGCCATCTGGAACGAACCATGAGCGATCGCCTTTTGCAAACTTTTTAGACGAAATGAATAATATTTTTTTGAACAAAACGATATCCTTCGGAGACTGCTGCGGAGCCGATTGTCCTACCGTTGCCGTAGTAGTAACTAGGTGGGTGCTAATGTCATATATTCTCAAAAATTGCAAAAAAAAAAAAAAAAAAAATAATGATGACAAAAAGGGAAAAAGAAGAGTTATTATTTGTTGATGGCAAAGAAAAGAGTTGGGGATTGGATGAGGAAGAATTAGAGTTAAGGACTGGTTAGGTTAAAATGAGTAGTTTAAAAATTTTGGATAATATTTTAAGATTTAGATAGTTTTTGTCAAGTAAAATTTATCTTTTAAAATTATAAGTTAATTTTAATTCTTTCATAGTTATATTTGTTAGTGTCATAATCTTTTATGGTCAATTTTAATACTTTACTCATTTTTTTAAATTCAGTTCACCAAGTCACCACAGAAATTGTAAATGATGATCAATGAAAATACCATTAAAAGAAAAATAGTATAGAATAAAAAAGAATTAATAAGATCAGAGAAAAATAAGAAAAGAATTAATTAGATCAATGAAAAATAAGAAAGAGATAATTCTATGAAAATGGAATTCTAAAAAGAGGAATATATCAATTACTAATTTTTTCTAAGATTGATTATATTATTACCATCTTTATTTATAGTAAATTCTATTACTAATAAAAAGATCTAATTGGGTTCATTTTTATTCGTTACAGATAACTTGCCTTGTTCACCATCTCTTGAGTTCCTTCTCCCCAAATTGTTTTATTCTTTTGGTAGTCTCAAACAACCAACTCTCTGTTGTAAAATAAATAAAGAAAAAAGATATAAATATAAGATATAAAACCCTAGTATTAATATTTATCAATATAATTATCTTGATATAATAAAAGTGATATATATATATATATATATATATATATATATATATATATAAGTAGTATCGTATGTAAAGAGAGAGAAGAGTATAAAGAGAGAAAAAATATTGTCATTGATTGTTATTGTTGTGTGTTGTTTCAATCGTTACTTCTACTATTTATACAGGTGACAAGTTTTTGATTCCAACCTTCATTAATTTTAAACTTGCCTTGAAAAGTTATTCCTTCAGTATAGGAAAGATTAGCCGCCCAATTTCATAAATGGGCATTCAATACGTTCTTATCACAACTACGTTCTTATCACAACACTCCCCCTTGGATGCCCATTTAGGATTATTGCTTCGTTAAAACCTTACTAAAGAAAAATCCAATGGAAAAAAACTTTAGTCAAGGAAAAAGAGTATAATATCCTTTAGTGATGGGGACTGCTTCATTAAAAATCTTGTCAAGAAAAACCTAATGGGAAAAAAATCTGACCAAGAAAAAAAGAGTACAGTCTCCCCCTCTTGTTGACATCATTTAATGTCTCAAAATCGGCGCATCTCAATCTCATGTACCAATCTTTCAAAGGAGGATTTTGGGAGTGACTTTGTGAATAAATCTGCCAGATTGTCACCTGAGCGGATCTGTTGGACATAAATTGTCCTTTGATTTTGAAGATCATGAGTGAAGAAGAATTTGGGAGAAATATACTTTGTTCTATTACCTTTGATGTATCCGCCTTTAAGTTGAGCAACGCATGTTGTATTATCTTTAAACAGGATAGTTGGAGCTATCTTATGATCAATCAGTTCACATGATAACAGAATATATTGGATCAAACTCCTGAGTCAAAAACACTCGCGACTAGCTTCATGTATCGCTAGTATTTCAGCATGATTAGAAGATGTTGCTGCAATCATCTGTTTCGTAGACCTCCATGATATCGCTGTTCCACCATATGTGAAGAGGTATCCTGTTTGAGATCTCCCTTTATGTGGATCAGACAAGTATCCAGCATCTGTATAGCCAACTAGATGTGACTTGGATCCATAGGGATAAAACAATCCCATATTAACCGTTCCATGAAGATATCGAAAGATTTGTTTGATTCCATTCCAATGTCTTCTGGTTGGAGAGGAACTATACCTTGCTAATAAATTTACAGCAAATGATATATCGGGTCATGTATTATTAGCAAGATACATTAGTGCTCTAATGGCACTAAGATATGGTACTTCAAGACCCATGATATCTTCATTTTCTTCTTTAGGACAAAATTGGTCCTTTTCCACATCCAAAGATCTTACGATCATTGGGGTACTCAAGGGATGTGATTTATCCATATAAAATCTTTTCAAGATCTTCTCTGTGTATGTTGTTTGATGAATAAAGATCCTATTTTTTATATGCTCGATCTGCAGGCCGAGACAAAATTTAGTCCTTCCAAGATCTTTCATCTCAAATTCTTCTTTTAGAGTTTTTATAATTGTTGGAATCTCTTCAGGAGTCCCAATGATATTTAAATCATCAACGTACACAGCAATTATAATGAATCCAGATGCAGATTTTTTTATGAAAACACATGGACAGATATCATCATTCTTGAATCCATTTTTGGCCAGATACTCAGTAAGACGATTATACCACATTCATTCAGATTACTCTAGACCATATAAAGATCTTTGCAATTTGACTGAGTATAACCCTTGCGAATATTCATTGGATGATTTAGATATCTTTAGTCCTTCAGGGACTTTCATATAGATATCCCGATCTAATGAGACGTATAAATAGGCTGTTACCACATCCATTAAATACATATGCAGTTTATGATATGCAGATAAACTGACCAAATAACGCAATGTTATCGCATCCACTACAGGAGAATACGTTTCTTTATAATCTATACCGGGCCTTTGTGAAAAACTTTATGCTACAAGTCGAGCTTTGTAGCATACAACTTCATTTTTCTCATTTCGTTTTCTCACAAATACCCATCGATATCCAACATGTTTTACATCTTCTGGTGTACGGACTACAGGTCCAAAGACTTCACGTTTTGTAAGTGAGTCTAATTCAACCTTCATGGCTTCTTCCGATTTTGATCAATCATTTCTTTGTTGACATTCTTCGACTGATCTTGGCTCAAGATCCTTACTTTCATGCATGATATTTAATGCCACATTATATGCAAATATTTCATTGACAATTTTCTTATTTCGGTCCTATTTCTCTCCTGTAAAGACATAATATATCGAGATCTCGTCATTTTCACAATTTTCAGGTACCTCAACGTCTTCTGGCGTTAAAACTATATCAAAATTTTGGACAACTGCAGGTGTCTTTACTATGTCTTTTTTGACAGGAATATTATTTGCCTCTTTTCACTTTCGAGGATTTTTGTCTTTGGAACCAACAGGCCTGCCACGCTTCTGGCGCGTATTTGCTTCGGTAGCAATTTGTCCAACTGGGACATCAATTCGAATTGGGACATTTTCCGCTCTTATATAAGATTTGGTTATCCTCTTTGTATCAGAAAATACATCAGGCAATTCATTTCCTATTCTTTGCAAATGTATAATCTTTTGAACTTCTAGTTCACATTGCCTTGATCGAGGATCTAAATGCATCAACGATAATGCATTCAAATTAAGTTCCTTTTCAGGAAGCTTATTCTCTCCCCCTAATATTGGAAATTTTGATTCATCAAAATGACAATCCGCAAACCGGGCTTTAAATACATCTCTAGTTTGTATCTCAAGATACCTCACTATAGAGAGAGAATCATATCTAACATATATCCCCAATTTTCTTTGGGGTCCCATTTTGGTGCGATGAGGTGGTGCAATGGGAACATATATCGCACTCTCGAATATTCTTAAATGGAAAACATTTGGCTGCTGGCCAAAAGCTAATTGCATAGGAGATAACTGATGGTAACTCATTGGCCTCAAACGAATAAGTGCTGCGGCATGTAAAATAGCATGCCCCCAAATCGAGGTTGGGAGATTTGTTCTCATAAGTAAGGGTCTAGCAATTAATTGGAAGTGTTTAATAAGTGATTCTGCTAACCCATTTTGTGTGTGAACATAAGCTACTGGATGTTCAACACTTATTCCATTAGCCATACAATAAGCATAAAAAACTTGGAAAGTAAATTCACCAGCATTATCAAGACGAATTTCTTTGATTGGATTTTCTGAAAATTGTGCTTTTAATCAAATAATTTGAGCCAGTAATCTCGCAAACACCAGGTTGCGAGAAGACAATAAGCACACATGTGACCATCTCGAAGATGCATCTATTAGGACCATAAAATATCTAAAAGATCCACATGGTAGATGAATAGGTCCACATATATCACCTTGAATCCTTTCTAGGAATTCAGGGAACTCAAATCTAATATTTACTAGTGATGGCTTTAAAATTAACTTCCCTTGAGAACATGTAGCACAACAGAATTCACTAGATTTAAGAATGTTCTGATTCTTTAGTGAATTTTCATGGAGTTTTCAATAATTTTTCACATCATGATTGTTTCCGGATGATCCAATCAGTCGTGCCAAGTTATGAATTCATTTGGGCTAGTAAACTTCTGGTTTACAGTGGCATGTGATTCGATTGCACTAATCTTGGTATAATATAACCCAGATGAAAGTGAGGGCAACTTTTCTAATATAACCTTTTTATTTGAATCATGAGTTGTGATACATAAGTACTCATTATTTCCCTCGTTCATAGTTTCAATATGATATCCATTTTGGTGAATATTTTTTAAACTCAACAAGTTCCTCAGAGACTTGGTAGATAATAGTGCATTATTTATTATGAATTTTGTTCCTCCAGGAAACAAAATTATAGCTCTTCTGGAGTCTTCTATCACATTGCTTGAGCCAATAATAGTACTAACATATTCTTCTTTTGGCACAAGATGGGTAAAATATATATTACTTTTGAGAAGGGTGTGCAAACTTGCACTATCCGCAAGGCATACATCTTCATTATATATCCTTGTCATTTTCTTCAAAGACAAATAATAATAATAAAATGAGTAGTATGCATAGATAAATTGATTATTGATTGGAATTATTTTTCTAAAAAGTACTTTACATAAAAATAATATCATATACTAAAATTTTATTTTAAAACTTGACACATTTAATGATTTCAAAATTCATAAACATTAATATTTCATTATTTATATACATCATATTTGAAACTTAAATACATAGAAAATAAAACTTAACAATAAGTTCTTTTCATTATTTATTTACATGGGTACTTAACAATTTCACATATTAAACTATTCCATCATTGATCAAATGGCCAATATTTCCTTCAGGGTCCTCAAAGAAATCAGAAACATCATAATGAGTGGTGAAATTTTTAGCATCATTTGAAACAAAATTTGTTTCCTTTCCTTTGTCATCCTTTTTCAGAGATGCTTGATAAAGATCGACTAGGTGCCTTGGTGTACGACAGGTACGCGACCAATGGCCCTTTCCACCACAACGGAAACACTTATCCTCTGTTGATTTATTTTGCCCAATATTTCTTTCTTTATTCCACTTCTGGTGAGATCGTCTCTTTTGAACATAATTCCTTTTCCTTCCATAATTTTTCTTGTTATTAAAACCTTGCCATTTACCTCTTCTGGGGTAATTTGCCGCATTCACTTCAGGAAATGGGGCGGCGCTAGCTGGGCGCGCTTTGTGATTCTTTAAGAGCAACTCATTGTTGCGTTCAGCAACAAGAAGGCAAGAAATTAACTCAGAATATTTTTTAAATCATTTTTCTCGATACTGCTGCTGCAGGAGCACATTCGAAGCATGGAAGGTCGAGAAAGTTTTCTCTAACATATCATTCTCAGATATCTTTTCCCCACATAATTTCATTTGTGAGGTGATTCGAAACATTGCCGAATTATATTCATTTATGGATTTAAAATCCTGTAAACGCAAGTGCGTCCATTCATATCGGGCTTGAGGAAGTATCACCGTCTTTTGATGATTATACCTTTCTTCAAGGTCTTTTCAAAGATCTGTAGGATCTTTTAATGTGAGATATTCAAATTTCAATCCTTCGTCAAGATGACGACGAAGAAAAATCATGACTTTGCCTTTATCCTTCTGGGATGCATTATTTTCAACCTTAAGGTATCTCCAAGATCCATTGAATCAAGATAGATTTTAGCATCTAATATCCATGATAAATAATTGTTTCCAGATATATCAAGAGCATGAAATTTAAGATGAGAGAGATTCGACATAATGAAAATTTGTTACCTGAGTTTTCCTAAAATTTGATCAGAGTCTCGTGCTGATAACGTGTTGTAAAATAAATAAATAAGGAAGATATAAATATAAGATATAAAACCCTAGTATTAATGTTCACCAATATAATTATCTTGATATAATAAAAGTAATTTATATATATAAATAGTAGTTTCAATCATTACTTTTACTATTTATAGTTTTATACAAGTGAAAAGCTTTCGATTTCAACCTTCATTAATTTTAAACTTATCTTAAAAAGTTATTCAGTCAATATAGAAAAAATTAGCCGTCCAATTTTATAAATGGACATTCAATACGTTCTTATTACAACGCTCTCAAATGATGTTGCTTTTTTCCTGCAGTTTGAGTACATTGCACTTGTGTTCCAAACCACGCTCTAGTGCACAGGCATAGAAGCAATGCATGTTCTCTAGTCTCTTCCTCTTGTGAGCATATTTGGCACACTAAGTTCTGATTAATCCTTTTCTCGAATATTTTTATTTTATGTAAATGAACTAACACCAAAAAACCCTAAATACAAACTAAATGGGTAAGGATGTCTCTCTTATATCAAATAAATATTGGGCTGAAAATTAGGCTTTACTGAAAATGCGATTTTGGGCTGCTTTCCAAATAAATATTTTGGATAGTGGGGGCATATTCATTCCCCAAATATTTTTTAGTTTTTGGTCAGGAGTTTCCCAAATCTTGAATGGAAAGCTTTTGAACTAAAAAGGATGATTAATAGACACCCACAGTCCGTTACATAGTTCTGCATGTCCGTTAATACAGTTGTTGAGACTTGAAACCGCAGCTGAACTCTAGCTCAACTGATAAAACTATATGACTATGATACTTAAAATGGAAGATTGTCCAATTTATCCGACTAAAAAAAATTCGATACCAACCAGCTGTAACTCTCCGTCAATTTAACAAGAATTCTCCTGATCCCAAAAAGAAAAGGAACATTTAACAACAATAATAATAATTCTAGAAAAAAAATTTAAGCGATGAAAAAGTTGTACCATGTTAATTTTGTTCACGAATTATTTGTGACATTAATTATTTAACTAGTCAGAGTTGATTATTAATTTATTGTGCAGTAGAATGACATTTTATCAAAGCAACGTAAAACAGAATAAAAAGTTGAGGATAAATAAGTTTAATTTTTTCGTATGAAATTTAAACCATTGCCAGAAAAGATTTGTGTGTTTCTTAATTACAAAGGTTAGAGACGAATTTATGTTTTAATTTGACAAAAAATTATTTGTCTAGATGATAAAAGATTGAGACATTTCTTTTTTTCTAAAATGATTAAGATGTCCTAAGGCCTTGCAATAAGGGAAGAATATGGTATAGTTTTATTTTTGGTTCATGATTAATTAGTTAGTGGGGAATATAATGACTAGTTTATTTAGTTAATTTTGACACTTGTCCCAAAATTTAAATGAATATTGGATTCTTAGTACGTAATTAACAGAAAATAGACCTCTTTCGCTTAAGAAGAGAATAGGTACTTAATTCATGTTGTTGTTATATTAAAAAAATATAAATAATAAAAGAAGAGTTGTTAATTCGCGTTGTTCAAACTTGTCAAATAGGAGATATTTATCAATATTTTCAAAAGTACAATGACGTGGGTGTGAGTAGGATGAAGTAGCGCAAACCACACGCTGATCAATCCATTTATATTCTGCATCTGTTCTCTATTCTCTCTGTATATATATATTTAGCAGATTTATTAAATTGGTAAAAAGAAAACGAAAATAAAGAAAATATGAGAATTTGAATATTACTTGAATTCTTGCCATACCAACAAAGGTGTGGTTGATTCATGTATATGCACTGACAGAAGCACGTGGGGGAAACATTCCCATGAGTCAGCAATGAGTAAGGGAAGCATATATAGCTAACAAGAGAAATGATAATATACCTTATAAGTCATTTAAATTTATATTCTAATTAATATATACAAGGTTAAAGTGTTTTTATTTTTTTTAAATTTTAAACAAATTTAATATTATCTTATTATTAAATTTGACACGAATAATTAATAGAAGGAGTGATATGGACATTAACAATAAAAATAGAATAGATAAATAACTCTTGACCAACCAACTTTAAACAATTACAATTAATAATCATTAATTTTATATTTTTAAAAAAATAAAATTAAATAATTACTAATTAATGACAATTAATTAATATAGAATGTAGTTCAAAAATACGTATTAACTTATTATTGGCTAGACCTTTTTTGGTAGTCTAACGGGATTGTTAATAATATTACTAGAGTTAAGTCATATTTTATTTTATGTATTAGAGAAACATAACTAAAACTTATTTGTAACACGTTTTCTTTATTTTTTTCTACAAAATTTCAAATTCTAACAATCAATCATCAATGTTTTAAAATCAAAGGAAAAATTTTTATTGGAACTTATTGATGAATCGATTTTATTTACATTCTAAAATCAAATGCTATTGGTTATTCAATATGCGAATTATTTAGGTCAAATCTAATAATAGGACAACATTAAATTTGCTTGAATTTTTTTTTAAATTGAAATATGACATTTGAAAGTTTTTAAGATTGAAATAAGACGTTTAAATCATTAATGATCAAATTAAAATTTAGCCTAAACATTTAAGAACCAAAATAATACTTTACTCTATATATAAAAAAGAGACTATCAAAGTAATAAAAATATAAAATAAAAATAAAAATTTAATCTGATTTTTGTCTATTTACACAAAAAATAATACAATTCTTAACCAAAAAAAGAAAAAAAGTAGACAATACAATTCATGACATTATTATTTTGAGATAATGAAAACTCTCGGTCAAAATCCATTAAATATTAATAGAAATCAATTATTTGACAGTTTTATTTATAATACGTGAGTTTTAAAATTCTCAACAAAAATTTATACTTAAAAAAAATCAATTATCACTACTTTTTTATTCTCATCATTATAATTTTTACTTTTATTATTTCTAGTGTTATCATATTTTATTTTTATTATTATCTTTTCTATTATTATCAACACAAACACCAATACCAACACCAATATCACGAAAATTATTTTTCATGTGAAAAGAATATTGTGTATTTGCCTAATATTAATAATTGAAGTGTTTTACAGGTTTGTGGGTAGGAACACAATATGGTGAGGACATGTTATCACAGCGTCGTCAATGATTTGTCGAAGCGTGGAACATGTGTCATCACTTGAATAACATGCGGGGTATATGTTTCACCGATTCCTTGCAACTTTATTTTTCAGAGATTCGTCACAGACGTGAAAGCACCCAGACAACACGCGGGAACGTTTGCGTGTTGCGTCAACCATTCAGAGATTCCAAATAGCTTTCATAGAGATTTGTCGCACGTTTCCAAAGAATTGCAGCACGAGAAAAGCATGTTGGAGGTGTGTCTGCATATAAAGAATAGTTCCTTTTTCCAAGAACAAGCGATGCAGGGTGACAATCTCTATAAATTGAGCTCAACCCCTTTTTGCTACATGCATAAAGTGAAGATAGAAGAAAAGATTTTTCAAAAAAAAGATGTTCGGTAATGAAAAAGAAGAGAGTTAGTAGTTTGTTAAAAAAAAAAGAGTGATTATACATAAAAAAAAATTATAAGTTTGTATGTATAAAAAATGGTACATGATTTAAAGTAGTATAATAAATAATTATTTGGTATAAACTTCGTTCATTTAAACTAATAAGTATATTTTTGTTATATCAGCCTAACAAAAATCTTATGATCTGTAAACTTGATCCACTAGAGGCGTGGAATCCGATAGTAGATGATGCCTTACGAGCAACGAGATTCTACCACATTTCGAGAATTGGGATGACAAGAGAACACGCTCCCTTACTATCTGCTCTCGTGGAAAGGTGGAGGCCAGAGACTCACACATTTGTATTGCCGATATGTAAGGTTATCATTACATTGGAAGACATGGCCCATATAATTGGCCTACCGATTGATGGAGAGGTTGTGAGCAGCTGGATAGATAGTAGTTATGACTTCTTAGTCAGCCAGAGCATCGCGATTTTTGGTAGTAAACCCATTGTGAGTGGTTCCTCCAAATTTTATATAAAGCTGGCATGGATTCACCGTATCAGAGACAAAGAGCCACTGGATACTTTGGAATCTATTCAGAGATACGTTAGATGCCAGATTTTCTGTTTGTTGGGTTCGACCATATTCGTGGATAAGTCGACGGCCTATGGCCACGTGAAGTATCAGCCACCGGCAACTTCGCCACTAGCCACCGTTGCCTCAGGGACCACCTCAATATGCAGTATTTGAACCATTTTCTTATTATTTCCCATAGCAACTAGACCACAGCCAGCACAGTCAGCATAGCCAACACAGTCAGCACAGCCACCAGGACAGCCCAGCGACCACGGCCAGCCCAACCATCACAGTCATTACAATCAGTATAGTCGGCACAGTCAGCCCAGCTGTCACAGCGAGCCCAGCCAGCACATTCAGTCTAGCCTACACAGTCACCTATATTCAGACTTTCCATCGATCCCATCACAGATTGTCGTTGATGGGGATGATCATATACAACAATGGGTTGACACTGGTGTGGGTAGTTTTTCATATTGGACACTGCTGATTCACCGCATGAGTCGGGTTAACCATGTCTGGCTTCGATAGATATGGTCTCTAGTTGACCGGGATCTGCTTCTGATCGCACTTTAGAGCGGGCATCGTGTGATTCCTGACAGAATGATTTCATCGCTCTACATATGGTATTCGATACATCTCGTCTCAATCTACCACCTACTAGGCCGAGCACTTTTGAGTTGAACGTGAATGAGTAGGAGATTATTGAGGAATACAACCCTGGTGCATATGCTTCAGCAGAGGTAGGTGGGTCGGCCACCCCAGACATCGGTGATTCAGTTCAGGGTCATCCATATAACTTACGGTCATAAAGAAATTCACCTGATAGGTTTACTCTGTTGCGGTTCGGTCAGGGCTTAATGAGCAAGGAAATGAATTGGATGCTTGGAAAGAAGTAAGCAGGGGTTTAGTAATTAAGCTATGTTATTTATCGTTTCAGATTTAAGTTAATGTAAATTTTAGTTAATCTTTTATAAGTTTATTGTATCAAATTTTAAATTATCGTTTCAGATTTAAGTTAATGTAATTTTTAGTTAATCTTTTCTAAGTTTATTGTGTCAAATTTCAAATTATCATCTCAAAAACTCTCAACTGTAATAACTCAGAAAAGTTAACATATAACTTAAAAATATAAACACGACAACCAACAAAGACATTGATTGATTAACTTAAAAATATATACACAATGACCAACAAAGATATTAATTAATAAAATTAACTTAAAAAATACGAACACAATGACCAACAAAGATCTAAGGACCGCCACTATCACCAACTCCACTTGGTCCAACACGTTGAGGACATCAACTATGACTATGACCCTGTCTACCACAGAGACGGCATATTCGAAGACCACACATTTGTCGTGAATCCATTTCATTCAAGTAGCGGATCAATTTGGAACGACCTTTTGACATTCACCTCAAGGTGGGATTAGCGACCAACTTCGGTCCTGGATAAGAATGTCATGTCTCTAGATCGCCTAATGGTAAGAACTCAATTTTATAGACCTTGCGAATCTCTGTCATCATGTACACATCATTCACATACACCTGCCAGTTGAGGCGTTGGTTAGAGCAGCAAGCAATAACGTGGTGACATGGTAGTTTTTCCACCTGAAAGTGCCTATAGTCAACCATCCGCTGCACAAGATCAACTGCTAACACCTTTTCGTTAGGCATTTCGCACACCTCAAACACCTCATTTCGTCTATCAAACTGATGCACAACTATATTTTCCAGCATGTTGCATATTTTCTTCTATCCCCTGAGTGGCAAATACAGAGTAACTAAATCCAGTAGGCTTGCGATCGTGAGCCTCAACACTCTTCCGCATAAATAGCTCGTTTAACCGATAATATGTTGCTCGAACGAGCACCAACACAGGAAGATTTTGAGCACCATTCAACACTGAATTAATGCACTCGACAAAGTTTGTCATCATGTGGCCCCATCGATGTCCCCTGTCAAATGCCAATACCCAGTTCCTAATTCCGATGGCATCGCAACAAAGGACATATGCCCCATCAATATCCATTGTCGTATGCCAATACCCATTTTAAGTTGTTTCATCGCATATTTTTCTTATCGGGCACTCCTTCCTACCCACGTTGAAAGGTTTTAACGAGGCCCAAATTTTAAATAAAATTCATTTTCTTTCAAAACATTGCCCCATCCGACAGCACGAACTAAACGTGACTACCCCCGAGGACCGATCACCCACGAGGCCAGACAACATGGATATCCACAATTAAGCAAGTATCAAACACGACCCACCAAGAGGCCAACTATATGCACAAATGACCCACCAAAAGGCCACAAATGCATTCTTGAAACCGAGAAAACAACGTAAATGGCTTTAAAATAAAAAGCAAAGTAAACAATAGTGGCCGAACAAACGGCTTACAAAGTAAACAACGAAGTGTTATGCCCGAAAACAGCCTACAAACTTAGAAAAATTACAAGAAATTTCATTCCAAATCCACAATTTGGCCATCCCTGACGGTCTTGAACGCTCCCATTATGGACACGTCTACACCAGGAGCAAGGACCAGGGCTTGAGATCCCATAGTCTCTTTGGCGGCCGAAATTGCGCCCTTCACATCCTCCAGCAGCTCCCCCTTCTCCTTCTTCAGCTTTGCCACCTCGGCTCTTAGAGCTTCCACCTTGGATAGTAGCACGGTGGCCTTGGACTCAGCGTTGGAGGAACGCTTACGCTCATCCGCAAGCTGAGATAGGAGGGAAGTTTCCACCTCAGAAAGGCGGAGGAGCTCGGCGTCGGCATCCTCAGCATCTTTTGCTGCCTTTAGCAGAGCCGTTTCTGCCACCTACAACTCCTCCTTCAGCTTCTCAACATCCGCCTGAGATTGACGAAGCTTACCATCCAGGAGACCCACCTGAGCCAGCACCGTCTCCGCCTTGTGGACGATGATGGCGATACGGAGCAGGTCCCAGTACGCCGACCTCACTTGATCGGTGACGTCACAGTCATGGAAGTACTCCTCGGTGCCCTGGAGGAGGTGTTGGTCAATGAAAGCTGGAGCATCAAAACTCCGATCCATCACGAACAGCAGCAGCCACTCCTCCTCCATGTTCTCACCACTGCTACCTTCCACCGCCCTCCTCCACTTCCTATCTGCTTCGGTGGCCGAGACCACGACCACCTCCTCCTTAAACCCAGGGGCAACTGGCCCAAGCAAAACAGGATCTGTGCTTCCAGCGGAGACCATCTCTTAAGAGACAGTTTGGGAGTCCGCCTGAGGTTGGGATTGAAGAGTCGAAGGGGAAGCTTCTCCGCCTTTTTCCTGGGCTATGGCAGCCTTCAACCTCGCCAATTGGGTTAACCCGCTGGCCATTTGGACTGAAAATGAAAAAGCAAACAAAGCGTAAGTCTCAAACTCGGGAAGAAGGGATATATAAGAAGAAACAAAAAACACACACCAATATAAGTCTGGCACATCTCCAGATCACCCATGACGTCCCAGGGATTCAACTTCCACTCCCAAAAGATCGACCAAAAGACATCGGCGATGTCTTTATTCTCGACAGAGAGCATCTCGTAAGTAACACGCATCAAGTACGACGCACCAACACCGAAGTTCCAGTACGTCGCAAACCGCCGCTCCCCTTCGAGGGTCGACCAAAAGGGATGGTGCCCTCGAGCAGTGTGCACCTTAAAATACTCCCTTTTGAACCCGTGAAAAGAGTCCTCAAACAAACCAAAATACGTCGGTTAGGCTAAGCCCTAAACGACACATACCCATTCTTATGTTTCTCCTCCTTGGTTAGGAGGATACACAAAAAGTAAAACAGGAAGACCTCCACCTACAACCGAAATCTCCAAGTACTCGCAAACCAACTCGAAGGTCCGAATGGCTGCCCAACTATTAGGGTGCAACTGGGACAACGCCACGGAACACCGGTTAAGTAGTGCCTGGACGAATGCCAAAAATGGGAGTCACACCCCTAGCTGCGTGAACATGGATTCCTACACCCACATCCAGTCGGCAACTCGGGGGAGTCGGGGTTTATGTAGCAAAACCTCTCGTTGGCCCTTGGGAGCTCGAGCTCATACTGACGCTCTGCATCACCGCCCTCACAGATCGCCTTCTCGTCGCGGAGGCACTAGAGGTCCACCTCCATCACCTGAGACGGCATTCCCTATACATCAAAGGTCACCCAGTAATACGTACAGAAAATGCCATTGGCCGAGACCACGGGAGCCCCAGCACCCCACTCCTTCGCAGGGCCATACCTAGAAAAGAGAGGGGCACCACCATCAACCTACTAAACCAAATGAAGAGAAAGTCACACAAACACCACGCCCATCTACCTATCACAGACACAAACTACACCCAAAAATAGTGGTGGTCACTCTCTCTAACAATCCACTACTGCTATCTAGAGAATAAACCTAAATGAACGAAACATAGGAAAAATACAAAAAATAGACAGTCGAAACATGCACCAAAAGGGAAGAAGCAGAGAAAATACCAACCTGATTCCCTGAAGTAATCTGAAGTAAACAAGGAAGAAGTAGCGTGTGGCGCGCTGGAGGTCTGATATACTTCCCATTCGGGACATACTGATCATATCGAGGAATCATGACCTTCGTATCCCTAGCCCGATAGGAGACTCCCGTTGCAGATACTAAGTCTGTAACCAACGCAGGAAAAAGGTAGGTTGCCCGCGATCTGCACATGTCCCATAGTCTGCCAGATGAGTCGGGGTAAGTTGAGAGGTTGCTCTGTAAAAATGCACCAGACGAGAACAGCCATGTCAGCAGTGAATGTGGACTCATAAGTGCTCGGAAAGATGTAGTGGGGCATGATCTGTGCCCACACGCGAGCCTCCATGGTCAGTGCTTGGGCGGAGATGCTCTTGGGTTTTGCTCGGTGTTGTCCATAGATCCAGTTGCTGCCAGGTCGGGCAATGACTCCAAGAACACTCCCCCAGTCAAACTGGTATGTCTGGTGCTTAAGCTGGGCCTCTTGATAGATATCCAGCCCCTCTAGGCTAGGTGGAATATCCAGTACTCTCTGAGTGGCACCTTCAGAGACAGGAACTTGCTTTTGGCGAACATAGACAGACTGCAAGGAAAGTTGGAGTAGAATTCAACTACCCAAAATAGATTGGCCTCCCGCGGTTGCCTCCTTAAGAATCCCCACTGTCTCCTTTCAATGCGGGGAACCACAAAGTCAACAAAATGCGTCGGAAGGATGAGGAGGTGCTCATTATTGTAGTTTCTCTCTGCTAAGATGGGGAACATCCGCTCACAGTAACGGTTAGTGAACCGTACGAAATCCCGTGCAGGAAATGCTTTCTCTGCTTCATCAACTTTGATGGTCTTCTTCACCCACTTAGTAGGTGGCTTGACGCTGGTAGATGGTTGCACCTTGGCCGGTGCTCTTTTAGTTCCTCTATTCGCCGGTGTCTTGTCAGATGCCTTCTCTTTTCCTCTCTTGGTGGCCATCCTGAAGAAGGAAGTAAGAGAAATAATGTCAAATATATATAGCTAAGAATCGGGAGAAAGAAAGTACAAGTGATAATAAATGCCAAGGAAAAAGAGAATGTCTTAAATACATGGTAGCTACAACATGCATGGAAGACATCAATTAAAATTATGGAGGCATATCATAACAACTAGATGCAAGAGGGTTAAAGGCATGCAAGTAACAAGCATGAGAAGCATAGTTCAAGCATCAATATCAACAATAATTATCACATATAACACAATAATGAGCACTTATATGTTGACAATTAATGACTAATATACTCAACACACATGGATTGCAAAGGTTGTGAAAAAGAGGTATTAAAGAGTAGGAATAAAATAGAAAAGAAATCAAAATGTCATCAGAGCTTTTTCACAAACACTTGGTGTGCAAATTAAAAATAGGAATTAAGGTAATTAATCCAAGTGTATATGAGACCCAAAATAAAATGTCAATTGTCAAAGTACTCCTCATAATATCCATAAGCTAAAATATAGCAAAATAATCACTCAAATAAAGCTCCAACACCAACATAAAAATGCAAGATAAAAGAATGAAAAAGAAATTATAAATAACTAAGCTAATATAAAAATAAAAATAATCAAATAATCAAATACAATAAATAAAAGAAGAATAAAGGAGTAGAAGGGAGGAAGAAAAGAAACCCTAAGAAGAAGATGAAAATAGGAAGATGAATGGGAGTAAGAATGAGAGAAGAGTAAGAAGGGAGGAAGAAAAGAAAAGAAAATTGTAGCTACCAGAGTTGGTGGTCTTCGGTGGTAGTCCGCCAGTGGTGGTGAGAGAAGGTAGAAGAAAGAAGTAAGAAGGAAGGAAGAAAGAAAGAAGAATAATGAGGAAGAAGGAAGACTTAGGATTGGGGAGGGAAAGAATGCAACAGGCGGCGCGGGGAATTAAGTGACGCAGCGCTTGCTACGCATGCGCGTCGCCCACGCGTATGTGTGGGTGGGTAAAAGTTCAGGTGACGCGTACGCGTGACCACTGGCTGTGCTAGACGCACGGTTCCAGCCCCATGGCCGTACAACTCTATGTTCAAAATACTACTTTACACCGATTTTAATGCCACGTGTACGCATCGCTGACGCTTACGCGCAGATTGACAAAATCGCAGGTGACGCGTACGCATGGGGTGCCTTGTATGCCAGGCACCCCTCCCGCACAGTTCCCGCGTAACTCTCTGTGCAATTTCATAGAGAGCGCATACCTCCATATGACGCGTGTACGTCATTGACGCTTACGCGTCGTATGTTCTTTTTTTTTTTTATATAAATGGCAAAACAAAGGTAATCATGCAAAACTTGAAATTAACACTTCTATAAATAAAATAGAACTAATAAAAAGGGAAGATCATACCATGGTAGGTTGCCTCCCACCTAGCACTTTTCTTTAACGTCCTTAAGTTGGACGGTCCACAAGCTCAGTCTTCTTCCTTTGCTGGATCCACCAAGAGGAAGATCTCTAGCTCCTTATTGTTCTTCATCTTCTTACCATGATATAGCTTCAAACGGTGGCCATTGACTTTGAAGAAGGTGGGGCTTGAAGGGTGACTCAAGTGGAAGACCCATATGGCTCAGCTTTTTCCACCCTATAAGGTCCTTCTCACATTGATCTCAACTTGCCCGACATGAGTCTCAACCTTGAGTTATAGAGGAGGACTAAATCCCCAGCTCTAAACTCTCTTCTCTTGATGTTCTTGTTATGCCCCGCCTTCACCCTCTCTTTATAGAGCCTTGAGTTCTTATATGCTTCTAATCGAAGGCACTCCAATTCCTGTAGTTGCAACTTTCTTTCAATCCCGGCTCCCCCCAATCCTAAGTTGCATTCCTTCACCGCCTAGTAAGCTTTGTGTTCCACCTCCACCGGAAGGTGACAAGCCTTTCCGTAGACTAGGCGGAATGGACTCATTCCGATGGGTGTCTTGTAAGCTGTCCGAGAAGCCCAAAGCGCATCTGCAAGTCTAGTACTCCAGTCTCTTCTATGAGGCTTGACAATCTTCTCCAATATGCGCTTTATCTCTCTGTTAGACACCTCGGCTTGCCCATTGGTTTGGGGATGGTAAGCCATCACCACCTTGTGAATAATGCCATGTTTCTTTAGTAAACCTGTCATTCCCCTGTTACAAAAATGAGAGCCTTGATCACTCACGATTTCTTGTGGTGATCCAAAGCGACAAATAATATTATTTCGAACAAAAGAAACAACAACGTTAACATCATCAGTACGGGTAGAAATTACTTCCACACATTTAAAAACATA
This sequence comes from Arachis ipaensis, assembly GCF_000816755.2. NCBI lineage: Eukaryota > Viridiplantae > Streptophyta > Magnoliopsida > Fabales > Fabaceae > Arachis > Arachis ipaensis. The sequence goes on from NC_029785.2 coordinate 23,912,360, forward strand.
GTCAACAGCTAACAAGATGTATAAGAGACCGTTGGAGTTTGGAAATGGACCCATGAAGTCAATACCCCAAACATAAAAAATTTCACAAAACAACATAAGTTGTTGGGGCATCTCATCCCTCTTGGATATATTTCTAAACCTTTGGCATTTGGGGCAAGAGTCACAAAAAATATTAGCATCCTTAAAAAGTGTGGGCCACCAAAATCCGCAGCCTAGAATTTTTCTAACAGTTTTTTGAGGACCAAAGTGTCTACCACTCTCAGAAGAGTGGCAGGCCTCTAAAATTGACTGGAATTTGGATTGTAGGACACACCTAATTATTTGGTCAGTACCACATCTCCACAAATATGGGTCATCCCATATGTAATACTTGGACTCGCTTTTAAGCTTATCCTTTTTATGCTTAGAAAAATTAGGAGGAAAGGTACGACTAACCAAATAATTAGCTATGGGTGCATAACAAGGAACCACCTCAGATATTGCTTGCAAGCTATCAAGTGGAAATGCATCATTGATAGGAGTGGAGTCACTCTTAATATGCTCTAGGCGACTCAAGTGGTCCGCCACTAAGTTTTGGGAACCACTCCTATCTTTGATCTCTAAATTAAATTCTTGCAATAACAATATTCAACGGATTAACCTTGGTTTTGACTCTTTTTTAGCTAACAAATACTTTAGAGTAGCATGGTCTGAATATACTACCACCTTAGTTCCAAGTAAATAAGCTCAGAATTTATCCAAAGCAAAAACAATAGCTAAAAGCTCTTTTTCAGTGGTAGTATAATTAGACTGGGCACCATATAAAGTTTTAGAAGCATAAGAAATAATGTATGGGTCCTTACCTTCGTGCTGAGTCAGCGCCGCTCCTACCGCGTAGTTTGATACGTCGCACATGATCTCGAATGGCCTACTCCAGTCAGGCCCTCTCACAATAGGAGCTTGGGTCAAGAAAATCTTCAGCTTGTCAAATGCCTCCATGCAGTCTTCACTCAAGTCAAACTCTACGTCCTTCTGCAGCAGTCGGGACAGAGGCAGTGCAACCTTACTGAAGTCCTTGATAAAATGCCGGTAAAAACCTGCATGACCAAGAAAAGAACGGACTTCCCTCACAGAGGAGGGGTAAGGTAAACCAGAAATAACATCTACCTTTACAGGAGCAACCGAGATACCAGTATTAGAAACAACGTGTCCTAGAATAATACCTTGCTTTACCATAAAATAACATTTTTCAAAATTAAGTACAAGGTTTGAACTAGTACATCTTTCTAATACTCTAGATAGACTGTCCAAACAAAGGTTAAAGGAATCACTATAGACACTAAAGTCATCCATAAAAACTTCCATACAATGCTCAAGAAGATCTGAGAAAATACTCATCATGGATCTTTGAAATGTAGCCGGTGCATTACATAAGCCAAAAGGCATTCTCTTATATGCATACATTCCAAAGGGACATGTAAAAGTTGTTTTCTCTTGATCTTCTGGAGCAATATGGATTTGAAAATAACCAGTATAACCATCTAGAAAATAGTAGTGTGATTTACCTGACAGGTGATCAAGCATTTGATCGATGAAAGGTAGCAGGTAGTGATCCTTGCGAGTAGCCTGATTCAAGCGGCTGTAGTCAATGCACACCCTCCAGGAATTCTGCACTCTTGTAGCCATGAGTTCTCCATGCTCATTCTTCACTGTTGTGACACCAGACTTCTTTGGAACCACCTATACTGGGCTAACCCATTCGCTATCCAAGATTGGATAGATGATGTCGGCTTCAAGCAGTCGGGTCACTTCCTTCTTCACAATTTCCAAAATGGTGGGGTTCAACCACCTTTGAGGTTGATGGATAGGCCTTGCTCCCTCCTCTAGAAATATGCGGTGCTTACAGACTTTAGGGCTTATACCTACTATGTCCGCCAAACTCCACCCAATAGCTTTCTTGTGTCTTTTCAGCACACTAAGCAAACGCTCCTCTTGTTGGGAAGTAAGCTCCTTTGCAATAATCACTGGGAGCTTTTGATTGTCCTCAAGATAAGCATACTTGAGGTGAGGTAGAAGGGGCTTCAACTCCATTTTCAGCTCATGGCTTGGCACTTGATCATCAGGAGCTATCGGAGGTAGCAAGGTGTCTTCAATATACTCAGAGGGCTTCTCCACACTTGCACCTTGCTCCATGTTCTTCTCTTCTATTGCCTCTTAGTGAACTTCAGCCACAGTCTCATCAATAATGTCACACTGGAAGATAGAGTTGTCACTCTTCCGGTGGGTGCTTCATAGCTTCATCAAGGTTGAAACTCACTGCTCTTCCATCAATCTCAAATGAATATGTACCCGAGAAGGCATCCAATTTAAACCACGAAGTCTTCAAAAATGGCCTTCTAAGCAAGATGGATGAAGGTCTTCTTGAGTCATTAGGGGGTATCTCTAAAATATAGAAGTCAATAGGGAACGTCAACCGCTTAATGCTCACCAAAACGTCTTCCGCAATGCCACTAACTAAGATTATGCTCTTATCTGCCAAAACAAAACGTGCTGCCGACCTTTTCAAGGGTGGGAGCCTCAAAGCATCATATACAGATAATGGCATAATACTAACACATGCACCTAAATCACACATGCAATCAACAAATTGTACACCCCCTATAGTACAAGTAACCATGCAAGGACCGCGATCACCACATTTCTCCGGTATAGCACCCATCAAAGCAGAAATAGAGCTACCCAAAGGAATAGTTTCTAAATAATGTATTTTATCTTTATTCATGCACAAATCTTTTAGAAACTTAGCATACTTAGGAACCTGGCAAATAGCATAAAAAAGGGGAGTAGTTACCTCAACCTTTTTGAAGATCTCCACCATCTTGGGGTCTAGCTCCAATTGCTTTTTAGTCCTCCTAGCAAGGTGTGGAAAAGGAATGGGAATGGCTTCTCTCACAACATCATCTTCCTTAGATACTCCATTCCTTAGTTGAGCAACTTCTTCTTCAACCGCATCCTATACCTCATCCTCTTCTTCAACATCTTCTACCTCAACAATGTCTTCAACTTGCATATCTTCTCTTGAGCTTGGCTCCTCGGGGCTCCTCTCTTGCAATGTAGTTCTGGACCTCAAAGTAATGGCATTAATTTCACCTTTGGGGTTGGGTAAAGGTTGAGAGGAAAGTGTACTAGAGCTTGAAGGTTGATTTTTGAGGGTAGAGGGTGGTTCCATACGGGTTATAAGGGCTTGAAGAGTGGAGGTAAGACCAGTAAGGCTAAAGGTAAGTAAAGTTTGAAGCTCTTTTTGTCCTTGAATGATAGAACGGAGTATTTCATCTTGGTTAGAGGAAGAAGGAGGGTAGGTAATTTGAGGGGCTTGTGGTTGATTATGTTGAGGTGCTTGAGCTTGCCTTTAGTGAGGTGTCTGATAACTTTGGACTTGGTTCTACTGTTGGTATAGAGAATTTTACTGATACCGATTCTGTTGATAGTTATTGTTTCACCTTTGATTTCCACCATTGTCTCTACCTCCTTGGTTGTAGTTGTCTCTCCATCCTTGGTTGGAATTGTCTCTCCATCCTTGGTTGGAATTGTCTCTCCATCCTTGGTTGGGATTGTCTTGCCAACCTTGGTTGTAGTTACCACCTTGATTATAATTACCGCCTTGTTGACAGTACCCTTGATTCAGACGGTTGTAATAAACATTACTAGCTACAAAGGTGTTGTCCTATTGGAGTTGTGGACATTCATCAGTGTAGTGAAAATAGCAAGCGCATATTCCACACACTCTCTGAGGGACCAACTGTTGACAATGTTGTTGTGGAGGAGGCTAAGGTTGTTGTTGATTGAGCTGGAGCTGCTTCAGTATATTGGTCATCTCTCCTAGAGTCTTGGTGAGAGCAGCGATCTCACTACTAGAGGAAACTTCCGCAATAGTCTTGGAATGATTATTCCTTTGCCTTGCATTTTGGGTAGACTCAGCTAGATCGGTGATCAGTTGCCACGCTTCTGTCGCCGTCTTATACTTCGTCAGAGAGCCATTACTTGCAGCATCTAAGATGGTCTTGTCTTGAGGCTTCATGCCTTGGCAGAAATAGCTAATCAACACCAACTAGTCAATTTTGTGATAGGGACATAAGTCTAGGAGATTCCTGAAGTGTTCCCAATACTCATAGAGAGTCTCTGATTCGCCTTGGATGATGCAGGAAATTTCCTTCTTCAGTCTATCTGTAACCTCTGCTGGAAAAAACTTGTCTAGGAATTTCCTTCTGAGCAAATCCTAATTAGTAACAACAGCTTTCAGTTGAGTGTAGAACCACTCCTTTGCCTTTTCCTCAAGAGAAAATGGGAAGGCATATAACCAAATAGTAGCCTCATCCACACCATGCCGCCTAGTAGTTGAGTAAGCTGTCTGAAAATCTCTAAGGTGCTTGATAGGCTCTTGAGCAGGTAGGCCATGAAACTTAGGCAGTAGATTAATCAATGTGGCCTTCAGTTCAAAATCCGCAGCCAAATTCGGATGACGCGCTTGATATGGTTGCAGTATAAAGTCTGGAGCTTCTGCTTCCTAGAGAGTAATCCTTCAAGACTCCGCCATAGTATCTGCACTTAAATCAACAGAAGAAGCGTCAATAGAATCAGTAGAAGAGGGACTAGTTTCTTCCTCAAATGATGGTTCAGACTCAACCTCAGATAAGACTGGTGAATTGGGCGAAACCCCTTCACCACCCTCAGAGGCTAACCGATGCCGAGTTCTCCTAATACATGAAATAGTCTTTTCAATCTCAGGATCAAATGCGGCTAAGCTCGGATCCGGTAATGAACGTGTCATTCAATGAAAGAAATATAGAGCTCATGGTAACAAAATATATTAAGAAAATTAAATAATAAAACGACTAATAAACAAAAAGAACACAAATAAAGGAAAAAAATTGCAATTATATAAAAAATAAAAATATTTATACCAACCAATAATTTAGCACACTGTTGCAACTCCTCGGCAACGGCGCCAAAAATTGATGGTGGAAAATGCCGGTTAAGAGATTTTTAATAAAAGCAGTGTTGTCAGTACAGTCTTAACTGACAAAATTCCCACTACCAATTTAATTTGTGTCACAATTAAGATTAAATAACTAGAAGTAGAATTCCCAGGTCGTTTCCCAAAGAGTTGACACAAGGTGTAATTTATTGGTCAGGAATTTTCTGAGAAATTTTAGAATTGAAAACGGAAAAATAAATGGCGATCAATTAAAGCAACAAATAATGACAAGAGGTATTAGATATTTGAAATAAAAGGCCTTGGCTAGGAGAAGATTAATTGGAGTTTCTATCCTTGTTGACATTCCCAGGTATAATAGTAAAAGGTTGTTGCTTCCACTTAGTGATCCTCTAACTAATAAAGGAAAGTCAAGAAGCAGGTAACACTAACTCTGATTCACAAGTCCTAATCACTTCACAGGGAAGGATTAGAGTTAGTGAAAATTGAGTTAGCCAGCAATTTCCAATTACAAATTAATACTTGAGTATTCCAACTCAAGGGTTTCCAATTAATCAACTCCAAAGTTAAATTGGGAGCTCTACTCCATTAACATGAATGCCATTTTCACAAACATGTAAAGGGAGTAGATAGGAGACATGGTAATTAAAATTAAATTAATAAAAGCAAAATTGAAGCTGATAATTAATTGAAAGAAATCAAACAAGTAATGGAATTAAATACAAAAATAGTTCATTGCATTAATAAATTCAAAATTAACAATATCTAAATATGACCACAAGCAATTAAATGGAAAACAAAAGAGTAGAGTGATAGAAAGACAAACTATAACGATAAAGACTTCAATCCAAGGTAGTAGCAACTCTCTCAATATCCAATCCAAAAGCAAAAACTAAGAATGCTAAGAATCCTAGTAGAAGTAGTGTTTCTCTCTCTAAAATTCAAAACAAAAAACTAAAACTAAGTGAAAGTGAATGTATCTTGAGTCTCAGCTTGCCCCCTGCCTCTAGTTTGTGTTTTGGGGCTGAAAATTGGGTCCAAATCAGCCCAGAAATCGCCCCTAGCGAGTTCCGATAAGTGCAGCACGTGACGCGCTGTCACGCGTACGTGTCGGCTACGCGTACGCGTCGCTCGTCTTCTGCGCTTGTCACGCGTACACGTCGATGTACGATGCGCCAATTCACGCGCACGAGTCAGCCATGCGTGCGCGTTGATCCTCGCTGCTCAACTCCTTGGTTTCTTGTATTCCTTCCACTTTGACATGCCTCCTCTTCATCCTTTAAGCCATTCATGCCCTGTAAACATGAAAACACCTCACAAACACATCACGACATCGAATGGTAATAAAGGAGAATTAAAAATTAACGATTTAAAGGCTTAGGAAGCAAGTTTTCAATCATGGAACAAAATTAGGAAGGATTTGTAAAATCATGCAGTTTGTATGAATAAGTATGCGAATAATTAATAAAATCCACTCAATTTAGCACAAGATAAACCATAAAATAGTGGTTTATCAGGCGCAGGACAAGCAACTACACAACACACGAACGAACTAGAAAATCAAAGTTACGGAGAGAAGAATGCGAAATAGAGCGAAAGAAGAAGGGAAGAACCACGAGCGAGGGAAATAAAAAGAAATGGGAACGGTTACAAAATAAAACTAAGCATTTCAAAAAGAGATACAAAGAGACAAAGGGCAAAAATGGAAAGAGAAACCAAAATATCCCTTCGCATTAAATGTCATTATGACGCCTGAGAGAGCGCAACTGACAAATCCCCTTCGGGAGAAGCAACGAGCATGTAATGAGACGCTAAACCACTCCGCACTTTTCCGATCTCACATGCGACGATGCGCCTCTGGTCTAACCACGGAACTGCCTGGCGCCCCCCGAATCCCCAACATCGACCAGGAAACCCAAATGGCGCACTCCTCAAAGTCACGCAAACGAAAACCGAAAAAGCTCCCTCAGCGACGAAAACGAGCACCCTCACCCTCTTGCTTCGAGGGTAACTGTTACAGACTCAATTTCTGGGTTCCTCAATTCGGCCCAACCTCTTACCCGGATAACTGGGCCTTGACGCCTTCTGCAATCGGCCCTACAATTGCTAACCAACATTCAAATACATTATCTTATCTTAGCAGATAAGACAAGATAAGATAACTACTACCAATTATATAAACGGAAGCCAGAAGCTCCTCAAGTACATCACTCATTCTACACACCTTATATCTCTCAGATTCATTCTGACTTGAGCGTCGGAGTGTCTTTACAGATACTAACCCCACTACTACAATTAGACGATCCGACAATCGCCTCGACTCACAAATTCTCGATCCATTTCACTATCCCTACTAGAAACTTCCAGTACCACTGGAAATGAAGACAAAGTGACAAAGACAAATAAATTTATGTTCTTATTTCTTAGAAATACATATATAATTTGATATGTTTTAGATAAAATAAGAATCATATATTTATCTGTGTCTCTTTAACCAAACAAAATTCTATATTTCGTATTTCTATATTGTTAACTCCGAAAAAATATTTCAATATGTAGAAAAAAGTAATATTCAAACATGACGTTAAAGATAAAAAATAGTTGTTGTTTGAATATTTATTTTTTGGAGATTTGAGCCCCCAGGGTGTTGGGTGCAGGTTGCAGGGGGAGAAATGAATTAAAGAATGGTCAATATAAACGGCGCGGCGTTTTCATCGGATAAGTTGTTCTCTTAGCCTTTGTGCTCATGTGCTCCGTCGTTTTTGGGCACACCACGTGAAGAGCCACGTCGCTTTGGCTGTCTCTCGATCAAGGTCCCCATATATGAATATGATATGATATCATGTATCGCATCTTTTACCAATGCTTCCAAGCCTCCCATTTCGAGAATGTCCCTTCTTTGTACTTGTTGTTTACCTCTTTTCAACTCAGCTCAACTCATCAAGTAGTAATAATCACAAATAAGGATGGTTCATAGATAAAATACGATAAAGTTTAACCTTCATTTTGATTTTATTTCCGTGTTTAAATTTTTCAATCTGAATTTTATTCGCACCTTAAACCTTTCATTCTGATTATATTCAATTTGATTCGAATTTTTTTTAATTCAAATATAATATTTAACTTTTTCATGATTTGTCAAATTACTAATATAAATTATATATGAAATGAAAATGGTAGAGAGAAATAGAAAAAATAGAGAGAGGTAGATGAGAGAATTTAGGAAGGGAGTTTATTAATTTTTGAGAAAAATATTTTTTCTCAATTTTAATAAGAGAGTGTCATGTGAGGCTAAAAAATTTAGATATGAAAGTGGGATGAGTGATATACTTTAACATTGTAATTTTTGGTGATTTTTAAAATTAGGCGAGGTACACAAATCGGAGGGTCCGATTTGTGTTTAAAAAATTAAAAAAAATTGGGGTACATAAATCGGACAGACAAATCAGACAGTCCGATTTCTGTACCTCTTAAAAATTGGACGGTTCGATTTCTATTTCCTAAATTAAATTATCTCACATTTTAAAAAATACCACAACAATTCACAATTAAGAAAAACACCATTATTAATCCAATATTAAAAATAAAAATGTGGTCATGTGACACATTTGGTTATTAAATTAGATAATAATATATGATACATAATAGAGGTATATTTCAATTTCAATTTCAATATTTTAATTTTAATTTTAATGTAATTAAAGAGTGTCATGTTGCACATCTTGATTGTCAAATTCATAGTTAGTCATTGATAATGATATATAAAAGAGATAGAGTGGTTGAAAAAATGAGAGAGATAGAGAAAGGAAGAGGGAGGAGCGGAGAACTCTTTAATTTTAGAGGAAAAAATTTAATTTCAATTGCAATGAGGGAGTGACATATGATACATTTTAGTTGTAAAATTAGTAGGAAGAATGGAAGAATTCTTTAATTTTAGAGAAAAAATTTGACTTTAATTACAATGAGCAAATGACATGTAGCACATTTTGGTTGTAAAATTAGTAAGAAGAAACAAAATTCCTTAATTTTAGAAGAAAAAATTTAATTTCAATTACAATAAAAAAATAACATATAGTACATTTTAATTATAAAATTAGTAATATATAATAGATCTAATTCTATCTATTACGGGTCGTATTGTCGTGTATATCTATAGATGCCACTTATCGCGGTTAGGGATTTTTTTTTATTACAAGACATATTGTTGCTACTTATTATTATTTGGAATTTTTTATGGAAAAAAAATTGTGCCCTACAATTTTTTTGTAAAAATAATTTAATCTTATAAATCTTTTTTTGCCATAATCTATAATTTCAGGATAAAGTTAATATAGTTTCAAAAGATTTATATTCTTATAATAATGTAATACAGACAAAAATACTAATTGTAACTAAACTTTTAGAAAAGCATATACTTTACATGGTGTCCTTATTTTTGTAAATAAAACAATCTTTACCATAGCATGCATGTGTTGACGTTATTTTATTTTTTTTAGGCTATGCTACGTGTATATTAAAATCAATCTCTAAAATCAGTTATCAGTATAAAATACATGTTAAAATATTAATATACATTAAAAATAAATTAAACTACACATATATTTATACATAAATATATATAATGGTGACTAATTTTGATGTACGAATAGCATTTTTGTTTTATTTTAAAAGAAAAGAGTATATTGTTATTAGGATTTTGCTAACTTGTGCTCTAAGGACATATGTTAAGCATACTATAAAAAGAAATATTTTATAAAGGTTATTGTAAAAATTAATTTTTTTATGTTTTTAGAACATTAAATACATCCAAAATATTAAAAGTTTCTATTATTATATTTTTAAAATGTATTTTTAAGACACAAGTTAATTAAATTGTTATTATTATAGCTTGAATTATATGAAACAATTCCAACCCAAATGATTAGCTTATAAAATGAGGGCCTGCACTACAACAAATTCGACAGATAACGGCAGAAAATTTGCGGCGATTTTACAAAATCGTCGCGAAACGACAACCTGCGGCGCATATAGCGGCTGTTCGGGTTTGGTGCTGCAATCAAGCCAGCATTGTATGTCAATTAGGTATGTATTTAGTGGCGTATTTTCGAAAACCGCCGCTATATAAACCGCCGAGTGAGTTATTATTTTACATTTTGCAGCGGTTTCGTTTAAACCGCCGCAAAATGTATATTACCACATATTGCAATATTTTCTTTAATAATAAACCATCTGGGTATAATCTAGTTAAGTAAAGACTATTATCTTAAGCTACATATGTTTGAATCATTGTTACTTAAACTCGTAACACTTTTTTTACGTTCGTTTTACGTAAAAAAAAATTCACAAGTTAAATAAGCTATATATGTTAACTCATGTGAACAAATTTACCAATAAGATTTTTTTTATTACGTTATTGGCGTTTAAATTTGCTTTCAAACATGGATGTAAAAGAAGAAAATAAAATCATAATCTGAATTTATAAATTTAAAATAAAGTTCTAGAGAACATAAATCAAAGTTACTCCTCTTCAAAGTTATGCCTTACTAAACCTAAATCAAGAAACTCTAAAAGTAGAAAAACATGTACAACGGCGACCCAAATCATTAAACTAAGGAAATCAGCATAACTGTTATAATAAAAGATCAAAATTTCTCTCCAACATTGTATTGACCTAGCGAAAAATACTTTGTTATGAATCTATGGGCTTCAAGTTTTAGAGGATCTGATATTTCATCTCCATACCATGGCATTTTATTAAGATCAAAGCACCTTTTCTTAACATGTATATCATCTTGTTTATCTTGTTGGTCTTCTAAAGTTTCATTGTCTTCTTCCTGAACCTTATTCAGATCAAACTGCATGGATCTGTCGACTGCGACAGAGGAGATATCATCTAAATCGTCTTCTGAATCAGACTCTTCTTCATCTTGACTGTCAGGAACTATTTCTTTGGAATATTCAGGTAAGACTGAAAATATCGACATACACATAACAGATTGAGTATACATAGAAGAAACTGAGAACTCCGGAGTCATTAAATACTGACTTAGAAAAAAAAAATCAAACTACAAGATGGTAAGACAATTTTAAAAATAAACTCAAATTTTCGACAATTACCATCACCCTTGTTAGTAGTTTGGCCAAATTTCTTAAATAGAAACTCTATAGTAATTGTTGTGCTTGCAGAGAATGACGAAAAATCCTTAGTTTTCATTGATCCTATTCTACCGTCATGTTATGTTCACTATTGTTTTCAAAATGTAACACTAGTGAAATTATATTGCGTAATAGATAGCAAGATTATGAAAAATTCAACCCTAAGAAAACAACAACTATAGAAGGAATAAAGATTTAACGTAAACTAACTTCTCCGTATTATAAATTATAGTTATTATACG
>NC_029785.2:23924145-23929331 GCF_000816755.2 Arachis ipaensis
CCATAACATTAATGTTTTTTATTTTTATTAAAAAAAAAACTCCTAAACCTAATGAACTACCCGCAAGCCCCACACTCCTCCCAGGCCCCAACTCATCTCCCCACTTATATGAAAATTGAAATGACAAAGAAACAAACCCTAGCAGCCACCGCACTCTCTTAACCCCGTACCGCAGCCATCGCCCATCGCAACCACCGCAGCCCCCACCACCCTGTAGCACTGCGTCAACCTCATCGCTGATTGGGTTTGGATCTGTGTTTGTTGGCGTGGTCTGGTCATCGGTAGCAAGGTCGAAGATTCCCCACCGTCGCCGTTGTCGAGATCTCTCTTCTCCTCGCCGTCGCCGCCAAGTTCACTCTTCTCCTCGCCGTAAGCGCCAAGTTCTCTATTATCCTCACCGTCGCCGTCGAGGTCTCTCTTCTACTCGCCGTTGCCGTCGAGCTCGCTCTTTGTCTCTCTGTCCCTTTCTCTGGTTAGCTTAAAGACTGCTTTGTGAGTTTGGTTTTTCTTGTTTTGTTGATCTGTTCTTAATAATAATGAATTACTGATTGAGTTACTGGGATAGTACACTAATATTGAGTTGCTGAGATTTTGTTATTTTTTGAGTATTGTGAGTTGCTGAGATTGCCATAGTAATATTGTTGAGTGTTTTTCTGATGTCTCTCTGTCCCTACCTCTGGTCATCTATTCAGCATTAAGCACTTTTTGAAAAATTTGATACTGACTATTTGCTTGATTTATTCTGTTAATTTGTTGTTGATAATATTATTTGAGCTGCTGGGTTAAGGTATTGATCATGACCGGTATCAGATTTTGTGAATTTTGTTAATTTTTATATGCTATTGTGAACAGGTTTTTTAGTTGTATACTTTTTTCGGTTAAAGATTTAATTTTTCAAGGAGTGTTTATTTTGATTTAGACTGAAATTAGAAAAACTATAAAAAAAAGGTTTCAAATAGTACATACATAAGAAGTAGAAAAACAATGTTACTTACCTCGTTGAAGATCCATATAATTGGCTTTTGGTGTGAAAATTAAGGACTTCAACAAATTGAAAAACAAAAACCAAGTTTCATCGTGAGAAATAAAAACAATTTAATGTGAAACTGTTCAAGATAGCATATAAAAAAATATTTAGATAGAAACCCAAAAAGAAGATAACCAGATAGGTGAGTTTGGCTTTAGAAATAATTTGTGCTGAACTTGTGTAAACTGATTGTATTGCTTATCAGTGTAGTTTATTTAATTCAATAAGCACGTTTATATAGCTTTGAGAATCACAGATTTTTATAACTGATTATTTCAACAAACATTTGAAATTAAACCAATATTCTCTACTTTTTTGTTAACCTAACAGTTTAAGTCCATTTAAATTATGCAGGTGGTTCAGTTTACTTTTTTAAAAAAGCAATAGTTAACTTGTTTTAGTTTAATCCCGTAACTTCATAACAGATTTGGTGCAACAATAAAGGAACAGTGATACATTGTATTATACAAATTTAAAAGTGATTTGAAAACACAAAAACAAACTATTTGAAATAATTAACGTTAAGTCAATTTGTCAAATATTGTTGTGATCTCCTCTTATTTCTAAGCATTTGCTATTTTCTCCATACTGACCAACATTTCTATAACTCTCAAACTCTCACATCAGTTGCACGTCATTCTTATCAGGTGAGAGACTTCTCCATTTCAAACCACTTACGTGAGTTCAGTTCCCTTTTTCTTCGAGAGTTTTTTCCGTTGTTGGTTAAATATAAGATTGTCTTTCCAAAGCTAAGGTACTTTGTTTTTCTTCTTTTGTTTATCTTATTTTAGTTTTCTTTTTCACATCATTCATCTGTAAGTACTGTATTGTATCCAAATTACTCTAATTTAGCTCTATGAACCTCTCATGTTAACATTTCTGAATTGTTAAACTTTTTTTTTTGTAATATAAAAAATTCATTTTTTTTAATCCTTAACTTGTATCAATCTTGTTCACTGCTTTTTGGGTATATTATAACTTGTATTAATCTCATATTAATTCAACTTTCCATAGGCTACGAAGGACAAGAAAATTGTTTTCTGTCCAAATGTGTTCATGTCTGTGGGTTTTTTTGTTTGAACTGATTTACTTTGTTTACGTCATTTTTTTGTTTTAATTATTTAAGTGGGAGCGAATTTGATAATTTGACAAGTTTTGATGACTTTTGCGTGTTCTGTTGATCTTTATCTTTGTACATGCTTTATGTTTACACAGTGCACCCCTGTTTTGTACATTCTTCGTTTTTATTCATTAATTACATAACAGTTTCACTTTTTATATTCTTTAATATTTACTTAAATTTATTCGTAGATGATATTTAGGAAAAAAATTATACATTATGCAATTAAATCTGGAAACATATGAAAAGTAAAATTAAATGGAGTGGAAAAATTTACTTTGATAAAAGCTGAATTACCTGCTGTTAAAACGATTTTCGAGAATGAATAAATAATAAATTAGCCTACAAGTAGATTTTTCTTTGCTGTATCCGTACGCCATTAGTAAACCCTTTATTCACTTTTCGAAGACCTTTAAATTCTTTTCAAGCTCTTTTCTTCTTTTATTTACAATTAATTTATTTTTCTTTTATATATCATTTAGCGGTAAGTAATGTATACTACCCAAATTACTCTAATTTAGGTCTATGTACCCCTCGTGTTACATGGCTAAATTGTTAAATATTTTTTAAAATTATTTTTTTAACTCATTAACTTGTATTAATTTCATTCACTGCTTTTTTGGTTTATTATTACTTGTTTAGGGAAAAAATAATGTTCTAGAATAACAAAAACAAGGAAAATAACTAAAAATAATTTTAATCCCCCCTTTTTTACTATGATTTGCTGCCCAAGAAGTTGAATGTCAGCACCAAAACGGGAAACGCAGAGATACAGATTTCTGGGAAGTTACTGTTATCGGTAAACTTTTTTTCATCCTAATTTCGTAAACAATTATCTTTAAAGTTCTTTACTTCTATTTTCCTTTTTTGCAATGATTAGATAGTAATTTTGTTTTCCATACACTTCTTAGAGGACAGCGTGAGAAAAGCTTCTAGGCTGAGCGTGAGGGAGACTATAGCGCTCCCTTCCAATACAAAGATAGTACTCCCATTTAACAAAGAGCTGCAATCGATTGGTCAAGCAGCTGGATTATTAAGTGGTTTCTTAGGGAGTTTGGGTGCGGATTATTCCCAGTTCCCCATATCTGCAAAAAGTTGGAAGCATGTGAACAAAGCTAAGAAGGAACATGCTTACGACATGATTAAGGTACAACTTTAAGCTTCAACAATTTAAGCAATTTTAGTATTCGATTTTTTTTTGGTAAGGGCTTTTGCATGGGTAAATTATATGGTTCGTAAAATTTTCGTATTTTGTTTTTCACATCATTATTTAAGCAATTCTCATTTATACGAAATTGCGACTACTTGTACTGGATTTGAGTGTCATACTTTAACAATTTAAATTAGCCTGTAATGGTTGTGGCATTTCTTCAACTAATTGCAGCGGGTCTTTCATTATGAGGACGATGCCGGAGGAAAAATAAAGCGCGATATTATGAAGAGGATAGAAAAGAACTGGAAGGATACAAGGCACCACTTGTATCATAGGTGTTAGAAAGAAATAATGACTTATGAGAAAAATCTTGAGCATCGCCCGAAAGGAATAGAAGAAAATGAATGAAAAAAGTTTATTGACTATCGCCAGAAGGAAGAAACAATGGTAAGCCTTGGTATATTTTATTATTTCCACAAAAATATACATGTGTATACATATTACTCCTCTTACATTTTATAATCAACATCTATCTTTCTCATTTACATTTGTTCTATTATTTGTTCATAGAAAAAGTGTAAACAGAACGCTTTAAATCAGAGCAAGTAACTTTACACACATATTGGAGGCTCCAAAACATTGGCAAGAAAAAAATGAAGTGGTAATAAGTCATCATTATTTATTAAGATTTTGATTAATCTTCCTGAGTATGTTGTTGTTGTTTACTAAATTATGTCGATATCAACGATGTAGGAGAAAGAGCAAGGAAGGTGCATTGGTAAAGGAGAGTTGCTTATCATGACTCATAAGAAAAAAGATGGCACGTATATCCACCCCGATGCGCGTGTTGTTACTGTGAGTCATGTTTGAAAATTTCAAACAACTTAGCTTACTGTATATATCGTGCTACTGTTAACTCATGCCTTTCCAATATGTTGTATATTTGTAGAAAGCAATTTCAAATGTTGAGAAGTAGGATGGATCCTCTAGGCACTTTTCACAAAATGATTCGCTAGCACAAGTTCTCGGAAAGGAGCACCCAGGACGAGTTCGTGCCCTAGGTGCTGGACCATGTCCCACCCAAGTCTTTGGTAACGCTGCTGGACAACCGTCGAGTTCTGCAGGGTCCAATGAAGAGTACGAGAGGAGGATTGCGAAATTGACGGCTAAGCTAGAAGAAGAGCAGGCGAAGAGATAGTCGATACATAAGGTCTTGGGATATCTAGTCCAACAGCAAGGAGACAATTTGCCAGCTGAGGTTGCTGCAGAGTTGGCTTTTTTGGGCGGTACACCGGACTCGTCAAGCGCAGGGCCATCTTCATCTGCCAATCACGACCTGAAACAAAAATTTTGAATTCCAATCAATGTTCTTAGATACTTATGCATTTAAGTTGGTTTAGTGCTTTATGCTTATTTTCTTCAACTTAAGCATTCTTGCTTTATTTTGGATTAGTTATGACAATTTCATTATATATGTTATATTTTCATATATTTAATTTGGTTTGTTATGTTAATTGAGCTGTTTTACTTGGTTGCAGTTTTTTTAAATTAATTGAAAAAGAAAAAAAATTAAGATTAATAAACATACTTTTTCAAAAGAGGCAAAATAATAGAAAACCTAAAATTTTAATGGAAATTCAAATTTAGCGACGGTTTTTAACCGCCGCAAAATGGTAATATTATCTATTTTCATGATATTTAGCAATCGCCAAAAAATAGCACCGTTTTCAAAACACTAGCATTTAGCGGTGGTTACAAACCGCCACAAATTGAAAAATAAAATTTACCATCCACATATTGCGGCGGGTAATAACCTCCACAAAATCCAAGTTTCATTTCGTGGCGGGTATTCCAGCGGTAGAAGAAAACCGCCGCTATCCGTTTTG
>NC_029785.2:23929755-23930060 GCF_000816755.2 Arachis ipaensis
ATATATTTTACGGCGATTCAAAACCGCCGTTAAACGGTTCCAGCAACCATCACTATCTGTCAGATTTGTTGTAGTGCTGGTTAATGTTAGATAGTCAAAACATTGTAGATAATAAATAAAAATACATAATTAATAATATTTACATTAATAAAAGAGTGTAAATCATTCTTCTAACTTAATTGACATAATTAATTTCTTTCTATAACTATCTTCTCTCATTTAATTACACCAAAAGTCAATTCTAAATTTATTGTGAACCAAATCTCAAATCATTTTTTCATTATTACATTCATAATTCTATATTT
>NC_029785.2:23930153-23931144 GCF_000816755.2 Arachis ipaensis
TGACCCTTAGTGTACATATGAGATAATTTGAAAAATACAATAAGACACATAGTTTGAAATTTGGTAATATTAATTATAAAAATTTATTGTTTATGGACATCATATGTATGAAATTATAAATGTTATGAGTACGAAATTATGGATGTTATAAATATAAAATTATGGACGTTATGTGTATGAACTTATAAATGTTATGAGTAAATTTATCATCTGAATAAATTAATTTAAGGATTTGGCATTTTTGTCAAATCCAATTATGGTAAAATTTGAAAACATCTATGTTAACTTGATAGTTACTTATGTAATAACTAAAAAATGATATATGTATGAATGTAATAACTAATAAACATTAATTTAATTTTTGGATGTTAGTTGTATGTAATTATAGATGTTATGTGCATGAACTTATAGATGTTATGTGTATGAACTTAGTTAGTACAGTATAATTATAACTGCACATAAAAATACATAAAAAAATATAAATCAATTTATTACCATAGCTCTGTGTGTGATTTTTTATATTCTTGAAAATTAGTTGTCTGACAATAAATTCATCAGATGAGTCCGTCTGTTCTTTAAATTCTTCAACTCCTTTTAATTTAAATACCGTGTTAAGGTCGAATTCAAATAACATACTATTTAAAATGATAACTAAGACTTGTTGTGAATTTCTTTATTTGGCATATCCCAATTGTAATTCAAATTGAACTAAAATCGTGATTTTTAGGTACTTAATATCAACGTTCCGGATTGTACTTCAATTGCACTAAAGTGATTTTTGCCTGAGCCTATGCAACTTTTATGTTTCTTCTAGAAATGATAATGAAATAAAATAAGGGCTTTACTTTTCTTCTACTCCTTTTCAATGATACTAAAATGAAACAAAAAAATTACAAATCAATTACAATTAAAGTCACTTAATGAATATTATTATTACAGCTTTTTATTATTATTAGTCTTTATTTTATTCTTAAATATGATATCTAAATTG
>NC_029785.2:23932212-23936744 GCF_000816755.2 Arachis ipaensis
AGTGATAAAAGAGTGAAATAAAAAATTAAAATATTATTAAATTATATAAATAAAGTAAATTTTAAAAAATTTTGACTAGTTATAGATAAAAAAATCCCAAATTTTTTTCCGTTATTATATCCTGTAGTTTATGGAGGAGGTATGGCTCTAATGTACAATCATTCATCGGTAGATCACTCTACTCTACTACTCTAGTGTGAAACATGATATCATAGATATTTAGTTACAACACTAGAATTCACTAGTATATCACTTGAGCAATTGTTTTCGTCGGGTGTGTCTGTAAGACCCAAAATTTTTGAAAAATTTAATTATGATCAAAGTTCAAATCATATAGTTATCTACAGTTTTAAATTCAGAAATTATTTTATCAAAGATAATTAAGGCAAGTTTCAATTAATTGAATTTGAAATAAATTAAGGTTATTATCTAATTTTATAATTATTGAATTATTTTCTATATTTAAATTATAAAGTTGGTAGTTATGAAATAACAAGAATTTTATATGATTTGGACTAAATAATTAATATTTTAATACTGCTGTTTTAGAAAATAAAGAAATTAAGTATATTATTTCTAATTTTTGGATTTGAACATTTTATTAGAACTAATTTGTAAAATTGATGAACAAATAGTATTTTTATACATTATTATTGTTGGATTAAAATTTATTGCGCGTTGGCCAGGAAGGGTGCTGTCGCTGCCAGCTGGTCGCCGTCGATCCCATCACTTGCGTCATTGCCAGCCGTGCCATCACAGAGAGATATCGAGCAAAAAGGGGGAAACAAGGGAAGGGGCCGTAGAGAAGGGGAGGAGGAGAGGAAGAAGATCGCGCCGGCGTGCTGGGCTCTACCGCCGCCATCGTGTCGTCGCCGTCGACCCTGCGAGTTGCCATCCGCGTCACTGTCGTTGAAGCTCCGCGCTGCTGTCCAACCCGCCGCGCCTCGCCGCCAGTTGCCGTTCGTCTTCATCGGCGCCAGCTAAAGGGGGATTGACGCGCGAAGGAGGAAAGGTCGTGGTCAGCCTCGTCGCATTCGCATTCGGCTTCCGCTGCTTCTGTGTCTCCCAACGGCACCGCTGCACAGGAGCCGGAGGAACTCGTCCCTACTGAGCCGCCGCCGCCACTGCTAGGGTTTGTCGCCAACAAGGGTTGGCCGCTGTTGAGGAGAAGACGCTGCCGCATCTTTCAGTCGTCCCTAATGCCGCCGTGCCGTTGAGAAGAAGGTCGTCTAGTCACACAGAGTAAGAGAGAGAGAAGGCACGGGAGCAGAGGAAAGAGAAGGGAGGCCTGCGCCAGCCACCGCCGCTCCTGCTGCCCAAAACCCCACTGTCGTTGCCGAAAAATTCTGCTGGTAAGGGATTTAATTGAGGTTTCTATCTTTTTGGATTTCGAGAAGGTTTTGATGTTGCGTGGTTATTATAGTTGATCCACCGGAGCTTCTGGCCGCTACCGAAGCTGTTGCCGAGTCGGTTTGGAATCGCAGCTGCTTCATTTTGTTATTTCGGTAAGTAATTATGTTTTGAAAGCCCTGCGTTAGTGTCCCATACGTGTATTAAAGCCTTACGATATTAATGTTCTTAGGATTTAGTAACTGAGGTTGCTTGTTGTGATTTAGAGCTGTTTATGCTGCCGCGAAAATGTGTGGGGCTGTGATTTGAAGCTGACGTTGATTTTGGGTCGAGTCAAAAGGATTTTTGAGAGGCGTTTGGACTATAGTTTCAATTTGTCGAGGTAGGGGCCTTTTCAGAAACCACATTTTGTGAAATAGAATTATTATATATGGATATTGACATGAGAAAATGTATCTTTGAGTGATTGTATAAGTCTTATGTAGTTGTTGGTTGTCTTGGATGAATATGAATGCTTGATTGGCTGGGTTGTTGTTCGGTTTTGTGAAACGGACAGTTTTTGAAATGCTTCTTTAAAGTTAATTTGTAAAAGCTTGAAATCGAGTTTATCCTGTTAAGAATTGATTTGAATTTGATTTGGTGTTCTTGAAATCTGGACACGATGCATCTTTGGAAACAACTTGATTTTGAATTGATTTGGTTTTGAACCCCTTGAAGAGGGTTGCGGAATGATTTGGTTGGGACCCGAAAAAGGTGGCAAAGTTCAAGTTTTAGGGGAGGTGCTGTTGAAATTTCTATAAAATCTGGGACTTTAATTGGAAATGTTATTCGGAAAATATTGAATTTAAGGCCTTTAACTATTTCACTTGGAGAATTGTGAATTTAAGACTTTTATTTTCTTCACTTGAATTATTTATGAAAGTGTTAAAATTATGTTTTAAAAAGAATCTTGGAAAAGAGGATTATGCCTTAGCTTTGTTTCCTAAGAAAATCACTATATTTTGGGGCGCAAGTCATTTGGAAGAGAATTATGTTTTTAAGGCTGTTTAAGGGGTGGAAGGACTTTAGGTTTCCTTGGATTTGACTTAAACACGGTTTATGTTGTTTGAACTTGACTTAAAGGTTTCAATTATAGAAGTTTTAGTGACTTGGAAAGAACTTGGATTTTGATTTACGAATTTCAATTTTCGACATTTTAGGGAAGGTTTAAAGTATTCTTTGAGTTTTGGTTTAGCAAAACTAAAATGATTTCCGAGTCGTTAGAAGCGCTTCAAATTTTAACATATGGGGTGGAAATTGGTTTTAGTGTAGACCAAAGAAAAGTCTTTAAAAATGTGGTTGGAGTAATTGATTACACGGCTTAGCCTGGCTTAGATTCTATTCTTATTACTCAAATCAGGAAGCCAATGTTTTAAATATTTTGAACGAATTTGAGGAAATGAGTTATGTTATTCTCCCCTAAAACCTTGAGACTTTGCTGAGGAACCTTTGTCACCAAATCCTATTTAAAGATGACTGATTTTGAATCTCTCAGAAAAGACTTTTGATTTGGTGTGGTTTTTGAAATGTTGTGGAAAGATGTTGAGGAATGTGATTTTTTTTAAAAAGAGAAATTTACGTTTGAGGAAAAGTGGCTTGTGAGCCTGTAACGATTTGAGAAATGGAGAGTTTAAAGCTAAGGCTGGAAGGAATTGATTTTGATTTCAAAGAAAAGAGATTTGAGAAAAAGTGATTTATGGCTTGAATGATGATTTTATGAATTTGATGATGTTGGATAGTGGAAGTGCTATTATGTTATGAGCCGGAATGGTTGTATATGATAATGAATTACTGCTGATTGTGGAATATTTTATGAGCCGGAATGGCTGTAAATGATAATGAATTATGGCTGATTGTGGAGTATGTTATGAGTCGGATGGCTAGGTATGAATATGAATGATTTTGAGCTGATAAAGTGATTGTTGCACTTCTCATTATCTGAGATACGAGTGTCCCTGTGTGAAAGCAGAGGCTAGCCACCACGTGTTCCAGGTTGAGACTCGATACTCTGCTGACCCTATGTTGTAAGTGTGACCAGACACTGTGAAAGCTCCAGATGAGCTCGGCCCCGTGAATATACACCAGTGAGGGTGTTGGATGTGAATTATGATTATGATTGTGAATAACTCGAGTTGGGGATGCACGACAGAGGGACAGTCCAATGGTTAGCTACCAGGACTTGTCGGGTTGGCTTTATAACCGACAGATGAGACTCATCAGCCACTAGGACAGGCATTCATCATATGCATCTATGTGACATTGTTTGGGTGTGCATATTGTACTTGGTTTGCCTTTGTGATTACTTGTGATTAACTGCTAATTGTTCTACTTGTAGTAACTGTTTGTTTGTGCTTGAAATTTCCTATTTGTGTTTGCGACTGAGACTCTATTGGACTGTGGTGATTGGTTGTTGTTTGGGTTGTCTGGGTCTAGAGCCGTGGTTGATTATGAGGTGGGCCGAAGGCCATGTCTGGTTGATGTTTCTGGTTTGGAAAAGTATGAAAAACTAATTTGGTACAGTATAGATAAACCTTTTGAAAGGCTTTTGAATTTTTAAGAAATGAATAGTTCCTCTTTTGGAAAAGATTTCAGATTTTTCTTTTATAGTAAACCTTTGCTTTTGAAAAGATGCATAAGGCGGTTATTAATCACTGTAACAATCTTATCTCGCGTATCCCATTATAGTAATTCTGCAACCCTATAGTGAGAACCCTTTCGAGGATGATGTTCTCACTCCCCTACAGGTCTTTTCTTTTTCAGGTTACGGACGATGAAGTTCGGAAGAGTTTATTTCTTTTCTGGTAGACGATATTTTTGTATTGTTTTAGTATTTATGTTTCCCTCGCCTTTAGTTTTGCAAGTCTTGTAAAAGGGATAGGATTGTGATATGAGATGTTTGTAAATTAATATGTATGTATATATATATATTTCCTGTGAGTATTGTAATTTATACTGTAAGTATGAATGTATGTTTTTGAAATATTCTATTTAAGTTTTAAACAGGCTAATATTTTAGTATTAAATATTATAAGAGTCGTCGGAATACCCGAGCTATCAGAGTGGCGCAGCCGGAAGTGTAACATTATGATAGTTAGGGTGTTACATTATGGTATCAGAGCAGTCTTTCCTGTAGAGCTTGAGGG
>NC_029785.2:23944355-23957805 GCF_000816755.2 Arachis ipaensis
AGTGATAAAAGAGTGAAATAAAAAATTAAAATATTATTAAATTATATAAATAAAGTAAATTTTAAAAAATTTTGACTAGTTATAGATAAAAAAATCCCAAATTTTTTTCCGTTATTATATCCTGTAGTTTATGGAGGAGGTATGGCTCTAATGTACAATCATTCATCGGTAGATCACTCTACTCTACTACTCTAGTGTGAAACATGATATCATAGATATTTAGTTACAACACTAGAATTCACTAGTATATCACTTGAGCAATTGTTTTCGTCGGGTGTGTCTGTAAGACCCAAAATTTTTGAAAAATTTAATTATGATCAAAGTTCAAATCATATAGTTATCTACAGTTTTAAATTCAGAAATTATTTTATCAAAGATAATTAAGGCAAGTTTCAATTAATTGAATTTGAAATAAATTAAGGTTATTATCTAATTTTATAATTATTGAATTATTTTCTATATTTAAATTATAAAGTTGGTAGTTATGAAATAACAAGAATTTTATATGATTTGGACTAAATAATTAATATTTTAATACTGCTGTTTTAGAAAATAAAGAAATTAAGTATATTATTTCTAATTTTTGGATTTGAACATTTTATTAGAACTAATTTGTAAAATTGATGAACAAATAGTATTTTTATACATTATTATTGTTGGATTAAAATTTATTGCGCGTTGGCCAGGAAGGGTGCTGTCGCTGCCAGCTGGTCGCCGTCGATCCCATCACTTGCGTCATTGCCAGCCGTGCCATCACAGAGAGATATCGAGCAAAAAGGGGGAAACAAGGGAAGGGGCCGTAGAGAAGGGGAGGAGGAGAGGAAGAAGATCGCGCCGGCGTGCTGGGCTCTACCGCCGCCATCGTGTCGTCGCCGTCGACCCTGCGAGTTGCCATCCGCGTCACTGTCGCTGAAGCTCCGCGCCGCTGTCCAACCCGCCGCGCCTCGCCGCCAGTTGCCGTTCGTCTTCATCGGCGCCAGCTAAAGGGGGATTGACGCGCGAAGGAGGAAAGGTCGTGGTCAGCCTCGTCGCATTCGCATTCGGCTTCCGCTGCTTCTGTGTCTCCCAACGGCACCGCTGCACAGGAGCCGGAGGAACTCGTCCCTACTGAGCCGCCGCCGCCACTGCTAGGGTTTGTCGCCAACAAGGGTTGGCCGCTGTTGAGGAGAAGACGCTGCCGCATCTTTCAGTCGTCCCTAATGCCGCCGTGCCGTTGAGAAGAAGGTCGTCTAGTCACACAGAGTAAGAGAGAGAGAAGGCACGGGAGCAGAGGAGAGGGAGGGGAGGCCTGCGCCAGCCACTGCCGCTCCTGCCGCCTAAACCCCGCTGCTGTCGCCGAAAAACTCTGCTGGTTAGGATTTTAATTGAGGTTTCTGTCTTTTTGAATTTCGAGAAGGTTTTGATGCTATGTGGTTATTATAGTTGATCCACTGGAGGTTCTGGCCGCTACCAGAGCTGTTGCCGGGTAGGTTCGGAATTGCAGCTGCTTCATTTTGTTATTTCAGTAAGTAATTATGTTTCGAAAGCCCTGCGTTTGTGTCCCGTACGGGTATTAAAGCCTTTACGATATTAATGTTCTTAGGATTTAGTAACTGAGGTTGCTTGTTGTGATTTAGAGCTGTTTATGCTGCCGCGAAAATGTGTGGGGCTGTGCTTTGAAGCTGCCGTTGATTTTAGGTCGAGACGAAAAGATTTCTGAGAGGCGTTTGGATTATAGTTTCAATTTTTTGAGGTAGGGGCCTTTTCAGAAAGCCACATTTTATGAATTAGAATTATTATATATGGATATTGACATGAGAAAATGTATCTTTGAGTGATTGTATAAGTCTTATGTAATTGTTGGTTGTCTTGGATGAATATGAATGCTTGATTGGCTGGGTTGTTGTTCGGTTTTGTGAAACGGACAGTTCTTGAAATGTCTCTTTAAAGTTAATTTGTAAAAGCTTGAAATTGAGTTTATTCTGTTACGAATTGATTTGAATTTGATTTGGTGTTCTTGAAATCTGATCATGATGCACTTTTGGAAACAACTTGATTTTGAATTGGTCTGGCTTTGAACCCCTTGAAGAGGGTTGCGGAATGGTTTAGTTGGGATCCGAAAAGGGTGGCAAAGTCCAAGTTTTAGGGGAGGTGCTATCGAAATTTCTATAAAATCCGAGACTTTAATTGAAAATGTCATTCGAAAAATTATGAATTTAAGGCCTTTTCCATTTCACTTGGAGAATTGTGAATTTAAGACTTTTATTTTTTTCACTTGAACTATTTATGAAAGTGATAAAACCATGTTTCGAAAAGGATCTTGGAAAAGAGGGTTATGCCTTAGCTTTGTTCCTAAGAAAAGCACTATATTTTTGGGTGCAAGTTATTCAGAAGAGAATTATGTTTTTTTTAAACTGTTTAAAGGGTGGAAGGAGTTTAGGTTTCCTTGAATTTGTTTCCTTGAATTTGACTTAAACACAGTTTATGTTGTTTGAATTTGACTTAAAGGTTTCAATTATAGAAGTTTTAGTGACTTTGAAAGAATTTGTATTTCGATTTACTAATTTCAATTTTTGACATTTTAGGGAAGGTTTAAAGTATTCTTTGAATTCTGGTTTAGCAAAACTAAAATGATTTTGAGCCGTTGGAAACGTTTCAGATTTTTTTAAACATGGGGTTGAAATTGGTTTTAGTATAAGCAAAGGAAAAGACTTTGAAAATGTGGTTGGAGTAATTGATTACATGGCTCAGCTTGGCTTAAATTCTATTCTTATTACTCAAACCAGGAAGCCAAGGTTTTAAAGATTTTGAACGAATTTGTGGGAATGAGTTATGTTCTTCTCCCCTAAAGACTTGAGACTCTGCCGGAAAACTTTTGTTATAAAATCTCATTGTTGGATGGATGATTTTGAATATTTCGAAATAGATCTTTAATTTGCCATGGTTTTGGAAGTTTTGGAAATAGGATGCCAATGGTGGCTTTGTTTTTAAAAAGGGAACCTACTTTGAGTAAAAGTGTCTTATGAGCCTGAGATGATTTGAGAAATGGGAAATTTAAAGCCAAGGCTGAAAAGAGTTGATTTTCTTTTATTTCAAAGTGAAGTGAATTGAGAAAAAAGTGATTTATGGCTTGAATGATGATTTTATGAATTTGATGATGTTGGATGGTGAAAGTGCTATTTTGTTATGAGTCGGAATGGCTGTGTATGATAATGAATTATGGCTGATTGCGAAATATGTTATGAGTCGGATGACTGACTATGAATCATGAATTTAAGCCGGATGGCTGAGATGAATGTTGATTTATGGCTGAGAAGGATAAATGCATATATGTTGAGTTATTGATATTGTGATTGTTGCACTTCCAATTATCTGAGATACGAGTTTCCCTGGGTAGAAGCAGTGGCTAGCCACCACGTGCTCCATGTTGAGACTCGATACTCTGCTGACCCTATGTCGTAAGTGTGGCCGGACACTGTGAAAGTTCCGGATGAGCTCGCCCCCGTGAATATACACCAGTGAGGGTGTTGGATGTGGATTATGATTATGATTGTGAATAACTCGAGTTGGGGATGCACGACAGAGGGACTATACAATGGTTAGCTACCAGGACTTGTCGGGTTGGCTTTATAACCGACAGATGATATCATCAGCCACTAGGACAGGCATTCATCATATGCATCTATGTGACATTGTTTGGGTGTGCATATTGTACCTGGTTTGCCTTTGTGATTACTTGTGATTAACTGCTAATTGTTCTACTTACAGTAACTGTTTGTTTGTGCTTGAACTTTCCTATTTGTGTTTGCGACTGAGACTCTATTGGATTGTGGTGATTGGTTGTTGTTTGGGTTGTTTGGGCCTAAAGCCGTGGTTGATCATGAGGTGGACCGAAGGCCATGCTTGGTTGATGTTTCTGGTTTGAAAAAGTATGAAAAACTAATTTTGATTAGTATAGATAAACCTTTTGAAAGGCTTTTGAATTAATCACTGTAATGATTTTATCTTGCGTATCCTATTATAGTAATTCTGCAACCCTATAGTGAGAACCCTTTCGAGCTTATTTCTTTTCTGTTAGACGATATTTCTGTATTATTTTAGTATTTATGTTTCCCTCGCCTTTAACTTTGTAAGTTTTGTAAGAGGGATAGGAGTTTGATGTGAGATGCTTGTAAATTAATATGTATGTATATATATATGTGTGTGTGTGTGTGTGTGTGTGTGTGTGTGTGTGTATTCCTGGTGAGTAATGTAACTTATATTGTGAGTATAAATGTACGTTCTCGAAAAGTTTGGTCTAAGTTTTAAACAAGCTCATATTTTAGTATAAAAAAAATTATAAAAAGTCGTCGTAATACCTGAGCTATCAGAGTGGTGCAGCCAGAAGCGTGACATTTTGATAGTTAGGGTGTTACACTATCTATAGTAAGTTTAAGTCTTTTGAGTTTTTTTAATGTACATAAAACATAATTTACAAATATGTCTTATATGGGAGTTTAATAATAATAATAATAATAATAATAATAATAATAATAATAATAATAATAATAATAATAATAATAATAATAATAATAATAATAATAATAATAATAATAATAAATTCTTTTTCTTGTAAACTCACCGCACCCTCCAATTTATCCAGAACTATCACCACCCACTCCACTCTTTTCTTGTCTTTGTCGTTACCGTCGCCGTCTAATCCAGCACTTGCTACTGGTCTCAGCCCATCTCTCGGCATCGTTCCTAGGCTTTTTCTCCCCGTCTCCTCTTTTCTCTTCACTTTTCGAGTTGTCGTCAGTGCCGTGGTGCTCCGTCTTCCCCTTCTTCTCCACTTCCAGATTTCCAATGGAACCTCAGTTTCAGGTATGAATTTGCTTAATTAATTTCATTTTTTTGTTCCTATTATTTGGTTGTTTGAATTTTTTGGATTTTCTTTGACGAGAGTTAAAAAATTTTAGAATTTATTTTTATGATTCTGATTTCAATTTCTGTGTTTTTATTCTGTTCATGATGTTCTAGTTCTATTTTTTGTTCTATTTTTTATTTGTTATTATTGTTTAATTTTTGTAGTCTGTTTGCAAATTCAAAAATTATTATTGTGATTCTGTTTGCAAATTCACTGGTCATTGATTAGTTTGATTATTTGATTATAAGTTTATAACTAATTTGTGCTATTTTATTGGGTAATTAACTTAAGTCACCATAAATTATAAGTAGCATCGAATAGTCAGACACACAATGGATGAAAATAGGAATAATGTTAGTGATCATGTCGATGAAGATGCAACGTCTAACGCAGTGGATATGGATCAATATCATATAAGCTCTTGGGAAGATATTAGTAAGATCGATTTTTCGGGCCTATCTATAGAAAATATTTATCAATTTCACTTTGTTGATCTTGGCTTGGCATTCGAATTTTATAATTCATATGCCAAGACGAGGGGCTTCAGTGTGCGAAAGAGTAGGAGTAGAAAAGTTGATGGAAAATTTAGAGAAAAAAAATATATGTTTGTTCTTGTGAAGGCTATAGATTAGAAAAATGGAACAAGTTGGAAAATCGAGTTAGGGAGCCAAAACCAGAGACAAGATGTGGTTGTATGAGTAGATTTCATGTTTTCTTGTATGTGATAACTGAGAGTTGGGTAGTGAGAGATTTTTGTGATGAACACAACCATGAGTTTGTTGTCCCAAAGTTAGCAAGAATGTTAAGATCTCACAAGAAAATAACTGATCTTGACATAAGCAAATGAACCATATGAAAGAGGTGGGGATTAGCATACTAAACATATTTGGGTCATTAGCTAGCCAGTGTGGTGGGTATGAGAATGTTAATTTTTTAATTAAGGATATGCATAATCAAGTTGCAAAGCAAAGAAGACAATTACCTGATGATTTAAAGTCTACAATGGCTTACCTGAAAACGCTAGTAGAAACGGATCAAAACTTGTTCTATAGTGTTAGAGAATGGCAGAGAAGGTGTGTTTCGGCAAATTTTTTAGTGTGATGGCCGGTGTCAGTTGGACTACGATCTATTTGGGAATATGCTAGCATTTGACGCCACATATAAAAAGAATATATACATATTGCTGGCGGTAATATTCTCGGAAGTTAACCACCATCATCAAACCGTTGTATTTGGTTCTACGATAGTTTCGAATGAGAGAAAAAGTACATATGTGTGGTTATTAAAATAACTTCTCATAGCAATGAAGGGAATTAAAGACACCAACTTTAGTATTTACGGATGGTCATCCATCGATGGCTATCGCTATTCAGGAAGTATTTTCCAATACACATCATAGGTTATGTGCATGGCACTTGATGCGTAATGCAACAAGCAATATTTACAAACCTCAATTTACGAAAATGTTTACAAGGTTAATGCTGGGTGATTACAAAGTTGATATGTTTGAATAAAAGTGGGAGAAAATGGTTGGATGCTTTGGAGTGGAAGATCACGAATGGATCATAGATATGTATGGCAAAAGAAACATGTGGCCTACTGCTCATATCTAAGGAAAATTTTTTGCTGGGTTTAGAACAACTTCGAGGTATGAAAGTCTACATGTTGTCCTAAAAGATATCTTAAATCACGCCATAATTTGACAAAATTTTTTTAACACTTCTAGCTTTGTTTGAGCTACATACTACACAGAGAGGATTTGGTAGATTTTAAATCATCAACTGGACAACCTGTGATGTAGACACACTTTCAACAATTACAAAGGTCAGTAGCCACCATTTATACCCGAAAAATTTTTATGTTGTTCTGTTCAATGCTTCACAAGGCCAGCACATTGAAGGTTATATATGAAAAGGAAACGGGTTCTTGTAAGATATATCAGGTGTCAAAATCTTACAAGCCTAACATGATATGACATGTATCTTTTCATGGAGAGCAAGATGAATTTAAATGCTCATTCATGAGATGGGACTTCATAGGTATTCCATGTAGTCATATACTTGCTAGAGGATATGATGACATAGGCGGCTTGATGAAGGATTCCTTGGCTATCAGTCGGCGTGCATGTTTGGCACATTGGTGTAAACAAGTTATGAATGAAAGGAGCCTAAAAGGGGATGTATTTAATGAATCACGAGATGTATTGGTAAATATACTTTCATAAATTAGGGCTCATACTAGAAACAATAACATGATGGAAGGGCATGCGGAATACATATATGAAGGCCTTGAAAAGAATCAAAGTATTGAGATAGAGACCACAAAGAAGCCTAAGCATTGCAGCTATTGTCGCAAGGGAGGTCATAACACAACTACGTGTTCCATGAGGAAAATGGATGAAAGGACTCCCCAATTTGATGGTGACGATGTGGAGAATGGTGAGGGTGAAGACTACTCCTTCATAGATGCTGAAAGTGATGAGTATGTTAACACCGAATGGTTTGATGATGAATATGTAAGTACAATAAATTTGTTGAGTATATTTTGTTACGTATAATATTGTTTGGTAGCTCATTAGCCTTCGTATTTATAATTATGATCCAGGAATATTTAGCTTCCTCAACATATTACGAAAAGAGTGGTGGTGAGACTGAGTCCTCAATGGATTTCGATTTTGATGATATAAAATGTTTTAAATTTTATTTTTTATTTTTTACTATACTTACTTTCCTTTTTTATAAATTTAAAAATATCTCTTAAATTTTATGGGCAAATGATGACGATGACGCAGAGTTGTGAACCATCCATTGCATCAACCAAAGAAGAGTTTAAATTCCTTTTTTTTCCTGTTTTTTATTTTTATTTTTTAGATTTTGCTTTTGGAACATGTTTACATCACTTTGAATCTTTTAAATTTTAGAACAGGGTGAATGAGTTATTCATGTGTTTAATAGGGTTAATGAAATTCATTTTGTACTAGTCAGATTTGGTGCTGTTGGTGTTATTGTTTCTTAAATTTTCTTTGTTTTCTTTTCATTATTAGATTGCTTTATCTGTTTAAGAGATATCATTTAGTTATTGATAGGTATAGTATGGTATTTTAAGATGGTATGGTATTTTAAGTATTAGATATGAAAAATTGAGGTGGTTGGGTATGTGAAATTCTCTATACTGGGAGCTCAATTATTTTCTAGAGTTACTCTACGACCTACCTCTGAGGGTAAGACAGACTTTTATGAGGTTAATCATAA
This sequence comes from Arachis ipaensis, assembly GCF_000816755.2. Taxonomy (NCBI): domain Eukaryota; kingdom Viridiplantae; phylum Streptophyta; class Magnoliopsida; order Fabales; family Fabaceae; genus Arachis; species Arachis ipaensis. The sequence goes on from NC_029785.2 coordinate 23,952,492, forward strand.
ATTGGAGAGTGGGGTTTACATGTGCAATTGATTTGTAGTCATATAGTTAATTATAAGGGGCTATATTTTTTTTTCTCCTTTAATTTTGTTATAATGAGATTGTATAGTTTGGTTGGGTTGTATTCATATAGCATTCTCACACATTTGATCTTGTACTAAGTCTGATATAGTAAATATTTGATGCTGTAATTGGTATGTTGTTGATGACATTGGGGATGTGAAGTAGAGGAAACATCAAATCACCTGCTAGTGCTTTTCTTAAATTTTTATTTTTAAATACTTTGTTTACTCATCGACATCACTTCGAATACTAGAGAAATTACCTATATTTTTTTAGGTTTTGCTTAAGAAATGTTGACTAACAACAGTGGAACATTTCAACCCCATCATTTTACTTCAGTAATGTCCATTTAAAAAGTACAGCCAAGTGTATAATATGATCCTTTACAATCTTTTATGGAGTGTTTTTTTTATGTCACTTCTAATTTGATAAGATTTTGTTGTAGATGTGCTTTATATTGAGAGTTAAATCTCCTATATGGAAGTGGTATTATCAAATTGATCCTGTATAAACATAATGATTATCTGTCTTGTGCTATGGTCTTCAAGATAATTCTAAGCTTACGAGTTTGCTAACTGGGATCCATTTACAAGCATAGGAAGAGACCCTTGGGTATTTGAAATTCTAAACTTGCATTGGGATGGGGTTGATAAAAGTTGGAAAGTGCAACACATAGTGAACTATTTTTTTGTCCTTTCATATTTTCTTTTCTAGCAGTTTCTCCCCCACAATTATATAATCTTTTGATGAATTCAGCAATAGCTAAAGTATGGTAGATCATGTATTATACTATTGAGTTCATAGCACATATGAAGAAATGAATAATGTCCTAAAGGTGGAACCAATTAAAATACAAACTTTTCTATAATACTGAATACTCCTTTCATCTTTAATTAACTGAACATTTAAATTTTTACTTGATTAGAAAAATAATTGAAATATAATACTGAATACTCCTTTCTTAGCCTCCATGTTGATACCTACACTTAATCAGCAATTCTCACAGTTCCATTGTCTAGGCCTTCGTCTGGTAATTTAGCAACTAGCTCAGTTACCCTTCCTCCACAACCAACTACATAATCACCTTCACCTCCACCTCCATCCACTTGTACATTTAATATGCACACCATGTAACGAATGGAGCGCTTCCCTCTTTAGAACTCCAGCCTCTTCCTCAAGATACAACTCTGTTATCTGGTATAAAATGCACGTCACCATCACCTTGTGTGAATTCATCTAGTAATGGGATCGTTTAATAGTCGTTGTTCAAAAAATCATCATTTTATCTCTGCACAACTTGCAGATAAAAGCCTAGTTTCTTTCATACCCAAATTCCAGGCACTCTCAACTATGATCCAATTATTGTTAAACAACTCGATGAAATAGGCAAAAAAACTAGTATCAATTTCATACTGGAATAATATCATTTGATGAATTGCCACAATATTTCATAAATGTTAAGCAACTAAATAATCTAAAAACTAGTATCAAATAATATAAATTGCAACAAGCATTTAACTATCTCAAATTAACACTATTAAAATTAGATACTGCAAACTAGGGCATATAAATAACAAATAAACTATGGTTTGTTGAGTTCGTTGAGTTGAATCCAATGCTCACTAGTGTTGTCCATAATTGTTTTTCTCAATTTATTGGAGGGTCCCAAAACCAAGTCTATGATAATTGTGATTAGTATCTGATTTTCAGAAATCTAAAATCAATAAACAAAAAGAGAAAAAACAAATTTAAAATCAAGAGGTCACTAGAGAACCCAATAAAAGAAGCAAATAACAAGGTTTTACAAAATTTTTAAAACATATATGAAATAAAATGATTGACATTGTCACCTTTGCTGGTATCATGGGATTGAATGAATATTCCATATGCAACCAGCTTAGTACCTATAAGGCAGAATCTTCCTGGCGTGTTGGGAGAGGTTGCACATCATGATCTACTTCAATTGTTTGAGAAGACCAACCACCAGAGAACTCACCATGTTCAAAAGGACAAGCTTCAAATATGATAAAGAAATAATCTAAGACAAAACAATAGCCTATAAAAAGTGAATAGAATTATTATTTGCAAGGAGGTATCATTGACACAGAGCCACATCAATTGGAATGGTCTAGATCAAAACCAGAGTATTAGTAGATTCAGTCCGTGGTTCCTTGCACTCAGGTCTCAGGTAGCAGGTTAGAGTTCAAATGGAAAACAACTTTTAGTTCCAAGCTCATGACCATTAGATACCAATGATCATTATCTTTAATGGGAATGTAAATCTGAATAAATGCATTATTCAATAGAGGTGTCAAAAAATATAAATAGTTTTAAGCTACCTAAAAAGATAAGAACAAGAGCTTATATATTGAAGTGAAAGGTATTTTCTCATATAATCGGATACACATGTATCAATTAACTCTTTTATTTGGAGATGTTCAAATACATTAACCTGTTTTAAATGTCATAAAAAATGTAAATAAAAAGTATAAAATAAAAAATATTAATTATGTTAATTGTTAAGAGCACGTACCAGAGTATTAGTAGATTCAGTCCGTGGTTCCTTGCACTCAGGTCTCAGGTAGCAGGTTAGAGTTCAAATGGAAAACAACTTTTAGTTCCAAGCTCATGACCATTAGATACCAATGATCATTATCTTTAATGGGAATGTAAATCTGAATAAATGCATTATTCAATAGAGGTGTCAAAAAATATAAATAGTTTTAAGCTACCTAAAAAGATAAGAACAAGAGCTTATATATTGAAGTGAAAGGTATTTTCTCATATAATCGGATACACATGTATCAATTAACTCTTTTATTTGGAGATGTTCAAATACATTAACCTGTTTTAAATGTCATAAAAAATGTAAATAAAAAGTATAAAATAAAAAATATTAATTATGTTTATGTTTATTATTTTATGTTATCACATAAATAAAAAGATAAAAACATTCATAAAGTACGGACTAATCTCAATCGTCAAGCATTTCGAAATCCAAACACCAAACATTCATAACCATAAAAGACGTACTGAAAATGAGGGAAGAAAGCACCAAGTTGTCTTTAGTGTAATGCTTTTTTTGTCCCAAGTACATTTCCTAGACCAAAGCTCGATTATCTAATTCAAGCATAAATATGGTTAGGAATTGATCACGTTATTGGGCATATAGATGACTAATTTAGATTGATATACATTTACCTTATGAGTAACTGTATGATCCTTGTTCAAGCAAAAAATTTCTTGACGTGTTGTGAACAAACCTCCTATCTTTATAATATTCTCACGGATAACAAGTAAATATAGGTTCAATGCGAAAATAATAGCGAATGAATATTAACCATATTTAATAACACAAAAAATGTATACCTTGGTAATAAATCCAGATAAAAAACATATGCAAAGATATCTACCTGTCCCTTACTTAAGTTAATGTCGCTACCCATCTTAAAATAAGTTGTTATTCCCTGTTTGAGTTCAAATAATCTTTATTAAAGCATTCTATGCATATCACTCAAAATTAAAATTTGTAATCTATCAACCAGAATGTTTAAAATAAAAAAAGAAAATAAAAGAAAAAAGAATATTTGACCTTTGTTTTTCTTTGCACAAGCATATTTTATTGTCAAAAAAAAGATAGTGGTTTCAATTCTACGCGAACACGTGCAAGAACTGGCATGCTTGATGCTCGTACTGCTTCTATATGGGATACTTGTGCATCTACTTCACACGTTAGCATCTAACGTGGTCATTGCACACCTTAAACGCCTACATACAAAATTTGGGCATTATAAACTCATTCATTTTATAAGAATATATAAATACATATTGATGTGCAATGATTTTGCCTCGACCGTATTTTGCTCCTTTCACCAAGTATGGGGAACCATGGCTTTGATATTGGTTTCACTTTTCCTTTGCCATTTGGCTCCAGTGACATTCTTTGATATTTGACAGAGGGATTGCTCTGTTGGATAGCAACTTTGCATGGATCTTGGCATGTTATGGTTGTTCGAACTAGTTCCATGACATCATCGTCATCATCTGACATCAAGACATATATTTGGGTCCATATCCATATTAAACATTGATTTGGGATCACTCTTTTTGTGATTTTTCGTAATTTTGCATATCTTATAAGGGGTTGTGATAGGATTGATTTTGCTATTTTTCGAAAGTCTTGCAATCTCTTTCAACTTAGGGTTGAAATAAAGGGAATTTATGTGTTCAATCATGAATTTCAGTAGAATTTTCTCATCTCGAATACTATTGTTTGCTCTTTTGATGTCTTGCAGGTAACAGATACAACATAGGTAATTTAAAACACAAATGCATTGAAATTTAGAATAGGACATAAATATTTGTTAGTCTTATATACCTCTAAATCAACCATAACTCTATTCTCAAACGAGTTTATCGAAGCACTTGGTGGTGCACATGAATCAAGTAAACTGAAATAATAATGAAAATAATAAGGTATAATTCAAATAATAATTGTAGAAAAAATAACAATACAAGTAATGAATTTAGTATAGACATTTACCTATGGCTATTATTAGTTGCCATTGATCAAAGCAATTCTCCCCACTGATATTTTTTTTCTTTGAACAGACTCCTTTCTTCAAAGATCTCGTCACATACACGCCTTTAACCCGTGCATCGATACTATTTTTACTAATTTTTTTCAATATCAGTATAGAGATATGACAGAATCAGTCTATTAATAGAAATTGATTTGATTTCATAAATGTAAATTTTCTTTTTGATTTATTTTTGAAAATCTTTTCGAATTAAGGTAACCAATCAATAAAAGATAAATGTAAATGTGTGATTAAAGGAGCTGAAAATTTGTAAATACCTGACAATCAGAATTTCGTACAGCGCTATCCCTATGGCGATGATGACTTGATGCGTCGTCGTCGCCATCTCCCACGCCGGCCTTCTCCATTGTTGCGGTGCTTCTAACTTTTCTTTTTGATCTCGCGTCAACCATTGAAGAAATTAGATAATTATCTTCTATTTGGTCTTCACACTAACTTGTTAGTAATTTTTCCCATTTAACGCTGCAAGTATTTGACTAAGAAAGGACATTAACTTATACATTTGGTCTCACATTTTTAAAGTTTCTTTGTTTGAGAGGTTGTAATTAGTAATTATGTTTTGTTCTTTGGATGGGTCCTTCACTACTAAAATAAAATAAAATAAGTAATAAAATTACTTTTAAATTTTCAAAATTTAAAATTGATTATAAGC
>NC_029785.2:23962032-23976926 GCF_000816755.2 Arachis ipaensis
AGAAAGGTAGTCAGTCTTTTAATTATTTTATAATTTACGTTATCACATAAATAAAAAGATAAAAACATTCATAAAGTACGGACTAATCTCAATCGTCAAGCATTTCGAAATCCAAACATTCTTATTTCATAACCATAAAAGACGTACTGAAAATGAGGGAAGAAAGCACCAAGTTGTCTTTAGTGTAATGCTTTTTTTGTCCCAAGTACATTTCCTAGACCAAAGCTCGATTATCTAATTCAAGCATAAATATGGTTAGGAATTGATCACGTTATTGGGCATATAGATGACTAATTTAGATTGATATACATTTACCTTATGAGTAACTGTATGATCCTTGTTCAAGCAAAAAATTTCTTGACGTGTTGTGAACAAACCTCCTATCTTTATAATATTCTCACGGATAACAAGTAAATATAGGTTCAATGCGAAAATAATAGCGAATGAATATTAACCATATTTAATAACACAAAAAATGTATACCTTGGTAATAAATCCAGATAAAAAACATATGCAAAGATATCTACCTGTCCCTTACTTAAGTTAATGTCGCTACCCATCTTAAAATAAGTTGTTATTCCCTGTTTGAGTTCAAATAATCTTTATTAAAGCATTCTATGCATATCACTCAAAATTAAAATTTGTAATTTATCAACCAGAATGCTTTGGATAAAAAAGAAAAAATAAAAGAAAAAAGAATATTTGACCTTTGGTTTCCTTTGCACAAGCATATTTTGTTGTCCAAAAATAGATAGTGGTTTCGATTCTGCGCGAACACGTGTAGCAACTGGCATTTTTTATGCTCGTACTGTTTCTCCACGGGATACTTGTGCATCTACTTCACATGTTGGCATCTGACATAGTCGTTGCACACCTTTGAACGCCAACATACAAAATTTGGGAATTTTAAACTTATTCCTTTTATAAGAATATATAAATACATATGGATGTGCAATGATTTTACCTCGACCATATTTTGGAACATGTATATCCTTTCACCAGGTTCAGAAAGCCATGGATTTGATATTGGTTTCACCTTTCCTTTTCCATTTGGCTACGATGATATTCTTTGGCGTTTGATAGAGGGATTGCTCCGTTGGACAGCAACTTTGCGTGGATCTTGGGGGGTTATGGTTGTTCGATCTAGTTCCATGACATCATCGTCATCATTTGACACATCTAGACATATATTTGGGTCCATATCCATATTAAACGTTGACTTGGGATCACTCTTTTTGTGATTTTTTGTAATTTTGCATATCTTATGAGGGGTGGTAATAGGATTGATTTTGCTATTTTTCGGAAGTCTTGCAGTCTCTTTCAACTCAGGGTTGAAATAAAGGGAACTTATGCATTAAATCATGGATTTCAGTAGAATTTGCTCATCTCAAATACTATTGTTAGCTCTTTTGATGTCCCACAGGTAACAGATATAATATAGGCAATTTAAAACACAAATGCATTGAAATTTAGAATTGACACAAATATTTGTTCATCTTACGTACATCTAAATTAGCCATAACTACTCTCCTCTCAAAGGAGTTCATCGAAACACTTGGTGGCGCACATGAATCAGGTAAACTGAATCATGGTAGCAAAAATAACAATAAAAGTAATGAATTTAGTGTAGATTCTTACCCATGACTATTATTGATTGCATTGATCAGAGCAATTCTCCCTCATTTATTTTTTTTCTCTAAACAAACTCCTTTCTTTCAAGATCTTGTCACATACACACCTTTAACCCATGCATTGATACCATTTTTGCGAATTTTTTCAATATCAGTACAGAAATATGATAGAATCAGTCCATTAATGGAAATTGATTTGATTTCATAAATGTAGATTTTTTTTATTTATTTTTGAAAATCTTCTCCAATTAAGGTATCCAATCAATAAAAGGTGAATGTGAATGTGTGATTAAAGTAGCTGAAAATTTGTAAATACCTGACAATCAGAATTTTGTACAATGCTGTCCATATGATGATGATGACTTGATGCATCGTCGTCACCATCTCCATGCCGACCTTCTTCATTGTTGCGGTGCTTCCAACTTCCCCTTCTATTCTCACGTCAATCACTGAAGAAATTAGGGCATTATCTTCCATTTAGTCTTCACACTAACTTTCTAGAAATTGCCCCCATTTAATGCTGCAGATATTTGGCTAAGAAAGGGCATTAGCTTATACATTTGGTCTCACATTTTTGAAGTTCCTTTTTCCTGAGATTGAGAGGTTGTAATTAATAATTAGGTTTTATTCTTTGGGTGGGGTCCTTCACCACCAAAATAAAATAAAATAAGTAACGAAATTGCTTTTAAATTTTTCAAATTCAAAATTGATTACAAATGTTATTAATAACTTGCAAATTATAACGTAGAATTATTTATTGTCAATAAATTTGCATCATTTAATTCTATGATTTTCCATATTTGTAATTAATATAATAAATTAATATCAAATAAAATTATATCTATTTTTTTAAACAACGTTATATTTAAAAATTCTTAATAAAACGATAAAATAAAATATTTATATTACTGCCCTAGTAAATGACTCATGTACATCTTCATGGCTAAGTAAGTCATGCTAAGACGAACCAAACCAAGGTCAAGTTCGACTTACTAAAAGCTCAAAAGTTGTCTCAAACTTTTCTCATCTGTCATAGTTATATAAATGTATATATAATACATTTATATAAATGTTATAGAGCTCAACTTCAAGCTCAAACATAGTTCACAAACTCATGAGAATAGCGTATCGAGTTGTTAACAACTTGACATCTCTCTAATACATAAGTTTGTTTTGACTTACTTGCAGTCCTAATTAGTATTAAGCAAATGCGCATGCATGTTCTTAGGTGCTACATGGATTCTATCTCACGCACATCACAATCATAAAAGTGGACTTTTTTATTTATATACGCATGGAAAAAACATTATTTCCCATAATGCGCATGCCTCAAAAGTGTTCTTGAAATGCGCATGGCTGTTTCATGCCAAGCATTCACGAAATGGAATTAGCCTCCATTTCGAGGGTGGTGCACTCGAAATTGGTGAGGAGTACTGTGCACGTCAGAGAATCCATTTCAAGGGAGGCAGGCACGAAATGGAGCAATTCATGTATACCAGCCACAAAATGGAGCAATTCGTGACTGACACACACAAAATGGGGACTTCAATGGAGCTGAACACGAATTGGCCACTCATATATGGGTGATGGGTCATACATTATTCAGCTACGTGCATAACTCATTCTACAGTTAATGTTCAATCTTAAATCAATTGAATTTCTTACTCCATATATGCAATAAAATGTGATGATGATTATAAAATTAAAATTTTCCAACATTATGCCAATTTGATGAGCTTTATTACGATTATCCCTATTATTATATTGCACATTCTCATGCTCTTAATGGATAACATTATCAATATTATATAAATTTAATTTTGGATCATTTATATAAATAAAATAAATGAAGCTCAAAATTATACATACTTCTATATATTGAAATCGAATCAACTTAATTCGATTTATACAATATATGATTTTAAAAGTAATTAAAATATTATATCAATTAAATTATCATCTAATTTGTAAAATTAAGTGTAGAACAAACGTTTTGATGATATTATACGTTACTTCTAACTCTGAAAAATTCAAGTTTTAATTCATATGCCACTTTGAAGAGCTATACCTTATATTAACTTTTTCAACATCGAAAGTCTCATTTATGACTCTTTAGATACTAATGCGTCAAAGAATAATTTTTAATGAATTTTTAAAAATCATTTATTGTTTCATTTTGAATTTATAAATTCATAAAAATATAATTTTTTAGAATTTGAACTAAAATACGAAATTTGAATTTATATTTTTATTTGTTTTGATTTTTTTTATATTTTATTTGAATCTGCGTGTGTCAGTCACGGATTGCTCCATTTTTTGGCTGGTGTACATGAGTTGCTCCATTTCGTGCCTGCCTCCCTTGGAATGGGTTCTCTTACGCGCACAGTACTCCTCACCCATTTCGTGTGCACCTCCCTTGAAATGGAGGCTAATTCCATTTCGTGAATGCTTGGAATGAAATGGCCATGCGCATTTCAGAAACACTTCTGAGGCATGCGCATTATGGGAAATAATGTTTTTTCCACGCGTATATAAATAAACATGATGAATAGCATCTTGTGATGTAGGTCTTGCAACTCTGGGTGGTGAATCAGTTCTTAAACTGAATTATTGAACTTTGAAATCTTCTTGTCACATGTCCTAGATGGAAAAAAAGTTATAAATTACTAGAGGATAGTAATTTTTTATATCTAAATTTTAAAAAAATTTACCTGATGAATGTTTCGGCGAGATAAGGGGATAGAACAGAGATGAAAAGGAGGACATCCAACGACCAGACGACAAGAACAGACAAACAATGATGAACATGGGACAAATCAGAGGGTGAGATAACAGGAAAAAAACAAATATGATGAGGCGAAGCGGCGGTGAGGTGATGATGAAGGAGGTGGCAGCGAGGCGATGATGAAGAAGACGGCGAGAGGCAACGAACCACAACGTGAAGTGCTGTCGACAAACTTCGCAAAAGAGAAGTAGAATGACAACAAAGAGAAGTCAAACGACGAGTTTCAAAAGAGGAGGAGTGCTAGCGGTGAGAGGTCCGGCTTTGGCGTAGTAATTTTTTTCTCTCTGAGAAGTGAAGAAAGGGAGTGGGGGAGTGGGGTGAGATTTGAAAGAGAAAGAGGCACCGTTTAGAACCAAAAAAAGGATGTTTAGGAAATTAGGGTTGCTGCTATATTAGTGTGTGTGTGTGTGTATATATATATATATAATTAATTTCTTTTTAATTATGAGGCACGAATCTGTGGATCGGATCCGCGAATACAGGTGTGATATTTATGATTCGATCTCATTGGAGTACATATCAAATAATATCCGCCATTTGCGAATTGGATGCGGATAAATACCGCAGATCTTATCTGATCCATGTTCATCCCTGGTAATAAATTAACTGTTTAAAATGCACTTCAAGCATGATACTTATATTTAAATAAAGGGTTAAGTACGATTTTGGTCCTTAAGGTATAGGCTGAAAATTTTTTTCATCCCTAACATTTTTTTACATACAAAATCATCCCTAAGGTTTAAAACCAAGTTTTAAAATCATCATTTTTACTTAAATATTAAAATTTTGGACCAAGTTAGTCATAATAAAAATTTTATAAAATAAAAAAAAAAAGAAAAAAGAAGAGCAAGAGAGTGTTTTTGCTCATACGAAGGGGAAGGGAAGAAGAAAGAGGATGGGAAGAAGAAAAGGTAGCTATCTGCGATCCGCCTCTGCCTCCGGTTAAGTCGTCACCTCCGTACAATTTTGGTCCCTAAGGTAACGACAATTATAAAACCAAGTTAAGTCTTAAGGACTATTTTCTATGCAAAAAAAGGTTCGGGACGAAAAATATTTTCGACGTATACCTTAGGGACTAAAATCGTACTAACCCTTAAATAAAATATGAAGAGAGATTTATTTCATTTATAAAGGATGACATCCACCATAGAAAAAGCATCAAGACAACAGTTTTTTGGTTGGGGTTGTGGTTCTAACACCACCCACATAAATGTCATAATCTCAATTAGATGAATTGTTGGTGAAGTATCGACAAAGGTTTTTTGTAACCACTGTTAGAAGCACTCAATCTTTACTAGCAATTTTTAATTATCACAGAGTATGATTTTCGCAATTTTTGTGGTGATTTCAAACAGTCAAAATATAAGACGTAAAAAAGGCAAAAGATAATTGTGATGTTTATCACCGTCCAATCCTTCTGGTAGAAAGCTTTTAATCGTTATGATGATCTCCACTCCAATGTTCCGATATAATACCTGAAATCAAGGTGGTATGGGACTAGACGTGAGGTTCAAACTTTTTGGGAAAGGTTCTGACTTGTTCGCCAAGACAGTAGTCTATCCGACGTCCTCACCTTGATGGTGGTGGGTGGTACCTGCAAGAGACTCTGATGCTTAAGTTGGCAAGATTTTAAAGCATGCTTAAGTGATCAGGATTGAGAAATACCTGAATTTGATAGGATATTTATAAAAGGGAGGTGATGACTTGACCATTACTCCTGAGTTTCTCCACTATTAATAGTGAGTAGCTTCTTCCTTAGTATTTGGGAAGTTATCTGATGCAAACAAAATTAACCTTAGGGTAAACTTTGAAGAGCATGATACAAAAGGATAGGAGAATTCTGTTATAATTGTGGATGACATGGCAATAAATATGAAAATTGTGGTAACAAGAAAGAGCAGCAAAGCAAAGCAACTACCTACAAAGTTGAAGGATTACATTGTAGGAAAGGCATGAGAGTGTAAGCATCTAGCTTCTTCTTTTGGTCTTATTCTTTCGTCAAAATTCCTCTAATTCCTTGTTCTATTCTCTGTATTCCACGTGACAATCAATTCCAGAAATTTTAGAGAGCTTGCATAGATTATACATAGCCCATACATATGGTTTTCATTTTGTAGTTCAAACATAAACCAAAGATACTAAAAAAATATTTCTATTTTGCTAATTTTGTTACTCTATATTACTATAATTTCTTCTAGCCACAATTACTTGTCATTTTCCATTATTATCCAATGTTGGTGTTAGAAACAACAGACTAAACTAAGAAAAGTATGGTGTAATATTGAGTGCGTTGAGAATGATACAATGTACAAGGGTATGTATATGTACTAGAAGAATCAAAGCAATAAAAGCGTAATATCCTATAATAAATATATAAATATGCTAAATAATGCAAATTAATCTAATTGATCCTAATTATACTCTAACATTCTCCCTCAAACTCAAGTGGGAGCTAAAGATACCATCTTGAGTTTGGACACTAGAGTCTGAAAATGAGTAGGATGATGAGCCTTTGTGAAGATATCAACAGTTTGATCCAGAGTCCCAACAGCTACGAGACAAACAACATCAATAAGAAGGCGTCGCCGGACAAAATGACAATCGATCTCAATGTGTTTGGTGCATTCATGAAAAACATCATTATGAGCAATCTGAATAGCACTGTGGTTGTTACAATAAACATCAGTTGGAGATGATTGAGGGGCACCCAAGTCTTCGAGAAGCAAACAAATTGAGACAACCTCAGCAATAGTGTCAGGGGAGAGCATGGTATTCAGCTTTGGTGCTTGATCGAGCAATGAACGTTTGTTTCTTGGCTTGCCAGGAAATGAGAGAGTCATCAAGAAACAAACAATAACCAGTAGTAGAATGACGATCAGTGGGATCACCAGCCTAATCAACATCTGAGTTCGCTTGAAGGGTTAAGGATGAATGGGCAGAAAAATGAACACCATGAAACAGAGAACTGCATCATAGTGAATAGTACGAGGAGCTGACAAGAATTGGCTAAGAACATGAACTAGATAGACGATGTCTGGTTTTGTGATAGTCAAGTAGACGAGTCCTCCAACTACCTGTCGATAAAGAGTAGGGTTATCAAAAACAGTGCCATCCATATAAGTAAACCGAACATTAGGCTCAAGAGGGGTAGACTCAGTACGACTATCTGTAATTCCGGCTCGAGCAAGAAGATCAGAAGCATACTTAGCTTGAGAGAGATAGATGCCATCATCTGAGGATATGACTTCAAGGCCAAGAAAATAACTGAGTGAACCAAGATATTTCATCTCAAAAGTGTGGTGAAGAGATGCTTTAGGATTAGAGATACCATCAACATCATCTCTAATAATGATCATGTCATCAACATACAAAAGTAGAAGAACAAACCCACGTTCACTTTTATGAATAAAGAGAGCATTCTCATGAGGGTTGTAAGTGAAACCGAGATTGCATATAGTGGTGCTAAACTTTTCAAACCATTCACAAGGAGCTTGCTTAAAGCCATAAAGTGCCTTACGAAGGAGACAGACTTTGCTACAAGGATATCCCACGGCGTGGTTTCATATAGACCTTATTTTCCAAATCCCCAATAAGAAATGCATTATTCACATCCATCTAACTGAGAGATCATTTTCTGACTGCAGCAATGGCAAGGAAAGTGCGAACTGATGTGAGAAAAGCAACAGGAGCAAAAGTCTCTTCATAATCAATACCATACTCTTGCGTACATCCTTGAGCGACCAATCGTGCTTTATAACGGTCAATAGAACCATAAAAGTAATTTTTGATCTTGTATACCCATCTACTAAGCACAATTTTGTAATTAGAAGGAGGATCAACCAAGTCCAAATGTGTACTTTTTCAAGTGCCTGGATTTGTTCCTGCATTGCTTGCTACTAATTTGGATTTGTGGAGGCATCTCGGAATGACTGAGGTTCATGGTGATGTAGAATAGTGGAAAAATAATGATAATCAAGAAGATGAGGAGGTCGATTTATTAACCTAGATGAATGATTGGAGGGAGAAGGCATGACAACAAAAGTAGGATCATCATCTGGTCTAGAACCATCAGGAGATGGAAAAGATCAATATAAGGGTTAGTGAAAAACAGTGAGTGAGTACAAGGAATGGACTCAAATAAGGAGAACTTAGAAAATTGTGATGCTCTCAGAATACAACATGATGAGGTATACGAATACGGCTAGAAAGAGGATTCCAACAATGATAACCCTTGTGTTCAGTGCAATAACCAAGGAAACAACACATGCGAGCCCGAAGTTCAAGTTTATTATGTTCATGAGGCTGAAGAAGAACAAAACAAACACAATGAAAAACTCGAAGAGAACTGTAATCTGGATAAGTATGATCAAGACGCTCAAAAGGAGTAATGTTACTAAGGACAGAAGAAGGGAGTCTATTGATAACATGGACAACAGTAAGAACAGCCTCACCCCAAGTATGCTCAGTACACGAAAAAGAAAAAAGCATTGAACGAACAGAGTCAAGAATGTGACGGTGTTTGCGTTCAGCCCGTCCATTTTGTTGAGACGTACCAGGGCAAGAAAATTTAGACAAAGTACCCTATTCAGCAAGAAAAGTTAAAAGTTTGGAGTCACGATATTCCATAGCATTATCGCGTTAAAAAACTGTAATGACCTTGGAAAACTGAGTTTTAATCATAGTGGCAAAGTTAACATAAATCTGAGTTAGCTCATGGTGATTAGTCATCAAATAAACCCAAGTAAAGCGTGAATAATCATCATTAAAAACTACAAAGTATAAACTCCCTCCCATAAAAGCGGTGGGAGCGAGGACCCAAACTATGAGTGGAGAAGATCAAAAGGAGAGAAAGCAATAGATGAATTATTGTGAAAAGATAAAGTAGGTTGTTTGCCGATTTGACAAGAAATGCAATCAAAAGACACATTATTAACCTGACCCAAAACACCCAAATACACAAGAGGATGCAATTTTTTTATAGAGCTGTGGGCAAGATGGTGATGCCTCAAGTGAAGGGTAGATGGAGAAGAAACAGCGCAGAGATTTGATAGAGGAATATTAAGATTCTTGAGCTCAAACAATCTGCCGACCTTACGTCCAGTCCCGATAATCTGGCTTGTCCGATGATCTTGCACACGACAACCAGAAATAGAAAATTTGTCATCAAAACCAAGTTTAACAAGTTGACCAATAGAGATTAGATTAAAGTTTAATTTTAGAATAAAATAAGTATCATGGGGATTAAGATTGGACTGTGAAATAAAACCCTTATATGTCGCGTGCAAGAGGGAACCATCAACAGTGCTAAAAGAAGACGCAATTGTAGTGGTAGATAAAGATGGAAAAGGATGACGCAAAGGAGACATGTGATTAAAGTAACCAGAATCAAAATACCATTTATAATTATCCAGAGGAGTGGAAAGAGCATTGGAGGTATTACCAGAAAAGGAGAGAAGTAGCTTAAGAAGAGACTCAATGTTAGATGGAGAAACAGAAGGTGGATTGAGAGAAGAAGAATAGGTGGAGTTAATAGCAGTAGTAGAAGCAGGCATATTCTGATTAGTGTAGTTAGAACGAGAATGATACTTGTTCTGATCTGAGCGTTGTGGGCTTGTAGGACAGGTAGTAATCAAGTGTTCCAAGAGTTTGCAATAATTGTAGATAAGTGTTGGACAATTGGAGTCAATGTAACCTTTCTGTTTGGATTTTTGACATTTAATAGAAGGACAGTTTGAGAAAAGGTGACCAAATCGGTTACAGTTGCGACAGAATGTACCTTTACTGTCTGTGGTAGCAAAAACATTTGATTTTTCCATGATAATAGATACAAAGACAAGAAAAAGAAGAAACTACAAAATCAGGGCAGAAATTAAGGAAACAGAGGACATAATCCAAAAAGAGCTCACCAAAAAACCTTAGGAGGGGTCCCACTGTTTGCCACGTCAGCGAATGAGGACACATGGCACATAAGAGAAGGAGAATTACACGTCAATGCTAACGCAGCGAGGATGTGGTACGCGGTCAGGACTTGGGTCGGGCTGGGCTGGGAGGAGTGTGGGTTGAATAACGGGTCCGTATAGCACTGTTGCATGACACGTGGAACGCTGCTGGGCCGTTGATCTTGGGCGTAGATCCAATGGTGTTGGAGGCGTCTGGAGGGAGAAAGAACTTGAAGCGAACAATGTGCTTCAGGCGGCGCGTGACGGCGCATTTGGTGGTTGCTGGAGATCATTCTGGACTCATTGAACTCGTGATGATGAGACGAAGATGGTGATAAGGGGCAATGACGAACCAAAGCGTCGAAAAAGAAACAAAAATCAAGGACAAAGAGCATTATCGGGAGAAAACAGAAGGGCTATGGACTAATTTCCATAGGGAAAAAAAACTATGCTCTTGATACCATGTTAAAAACAAGAGATTAAAGTAGAGAAAGTATGGTGTATTATTGAGTATGTTGAGAATGATACAATGTACAATGGTATATATAGGTACTAGAAGAGTCAAAGCAATAAAAGCATAATATCCTATAATAAAAATACAGATATGCTAAATAATACTAATTGATCTAATTGATCCTAGTTATATTCTAACAGTTGGGATAATGGTTGAACTATTGATGGTATCTGAAGTAGTGGATGACAAAGTCTTGCTTTCCATAAAAGTTGGGCCAAACACGGGTCGAGGCATCCATGCCTCGAGTAGGTCAGATAGATTAACCCATGTAACTTTTAAATTGATCCTTTTGGCCTGGACAATTTTGAGTACCATCAAGAATAGACTAGCTCTTTTTGAACTATTACTTTAGTTATTTGGGTCATAGTATGAATAGTTACCATCTAGCCACACTTAAAAAATATGCTAAAAGGCTCCCATCTAAGCACATTCTTAAAGTGTGACCACAAGTTCCATCTAGGTGCGTTTTAAAAGTGCAGAGACAAGTTAAATTCAATTGTCATGTTTTTAAAAGCGTGGTTCGGTCTCCACCAATAGCTATGTTTTAAGTGAGGTAAAAAGTATAATATGACAATTGATCACCAAAAGTGTAATACTAGTAAATAGGCCACAGTCAAATAGGTGATGTTCTAAATAGGACTCAAATGAGGAGAACTTAGAAAACATGTGATGCTCCCAGAATACAACATGATGAGATATATGAATACGGCTAGAAAGAGGATTTCAACAATGATAACCTTTGTGTTCAGTGCCATAACCAAGGAAACAACACATGCGAGCCCAAGGTTCAAGTTTATTATGTTCATGAGGCTGAAGAACAAAACAGACACAATGAAAAACTCGAAGAGAACTGTAATCTGGATAAGTATGATCAAGACGCTCAAAAGGAGTAATATTACTAAGGACAGAAGAAGGGAGTCTATTGATAACATGGACAACAATAAGAACAGCCTCACCCCAAGTATGCTCAGTACACGAAAAAGAAAAAAGCATTGAACGAACAGAGTCAAGAATGTGACGGTGTTTGCGTTCAGCCCGTCCATTTTGTTGAGACGTACCAGGGCAAGAAAAATCAGACAAAGCATCCTGTTCACCAAGAAAAGTTAAAAGTTTGGAGTCACGATATTCCATAGCATTATCACGTTAAAAAACTTTAATGGCCTTGAAAAACTGAGTTTTAATCATAGTGGCAAAGTTAATATAAATCTGAGGTAGCTCATGGTGATTAGTCATCAAATAAACACAAGTAAAGCGTGAATAATCATCAATGAAAACTACAAAGTATCAAGCCCTCCCATAGAAGCGGTGGGAGCGAGGACCCAAACTATGAGTGGATAAGATCAAAAGGAGAGAAAGCAAGAGATGAATTATTGAGAAAAGATAAAGCAGGGGTTTGGAAATTTGACAAGAAATGCAATCAAAAGACACATTATTAACCTGACCCAAAACACCCAAATACACAAAAGGATGCAATTTTTTTAAAGAGCTGTAGGCAAGACGGTGATGCCTCAAGTGAAGGGTAGATGGAGAAGAAACAGCGCAGAGATTTGACACAGGAATATGAAGATTCTTGAGCTCAAACAATCTGCTGACCTTATGTCCAGTTCCGATTATCTGTCTTGTCCGACGATCCTGTACGTGACAACCAAAAATAGAAAAATTATCATCAAAACCAAGTTCAACAAGTTGACCAACAGAGATAAGATTAAAGTTTAATTTTAGAATAAAATAAGTATCATGGAGATTAAGATTGGACTGTGAAATAAAACCCTTATGTGTCACGTGCAAGAGGGAACCATCAGCAGTGTTGAAAGAAGATGCATTTGTAGTGGTAGATAAAGACGGAAAAGGATGACGCAAAAGAGACATGTGATTAAAGTAACTAGAATCAAAATTCCATTTATAATTATCTAGAGGAGTGGAAAGAGCATTAAAGGTATTACCAGAAAATGAGAGAAGTAGCTTAAGAAGAGACTCAATGTTGGATGGAGAGACAGAAGGTGGATTGAGAGAAGAAGAATCGGTGGAGTTAATAGCAGCAGCAGCAGTAGAAGCAGGCACATTCTGATTAGTATAGTTAGAACAAGAATGATACTTGTTCTGATCTGAGCATTGTGGGCGAGTAGGACAGGCAATAATCAAGTGTCCCAAGAGCTTGCAATAATGGCAGAAAAGTGTTGGACAATTGGAGTCAATGTGATCTTTCTGTTTGCATTTTTGACATTTAATAGAAGGACAGTTTGAGAAAAGGTGCCCAAATCGGTTACAGTTGCGACAGAATGTACTCTTACTGTCTGTGATAGCAAAAATATTTTATTTCTCCATGATAGTAGATACAAAGACAAGAAAGAGAAGAAACTACAAAATTGGGGCAGAAATTGAGAAAACAGATGATAGAATCCAAAAAGAGCTCACAAAAAAATCTTAAGAGGGTCCCACTGTCTGCCACGTTAGCAGAGGAGGACACATGGCGCATGAGAGAAAGAAAAGTACACGTCATCGCTAACGCAGCGAGGATGTGGTACGCGGGTCAGGACTCGGGTCTGGCTGGGATGGGAGGAGTGCAGGTTGAAGAACGTGTCCGTATAGCACTGTTGCATGACACGTGGAACGCTGTTGGGACGTTGATCTTGGGCGTAGATCCAACGATGCTGGAGGCGTCTGGAGGGAGGAAGAACTTGAAGCGAACAACGTGCTTCAGGTGGCGCGTGACGGCGCATCTGGTGGTTGTTGGAGATCATTCTGGACTCGTTGAACTCGTGATGATGAGACAAAGACGGTGATAAGGGTGGTGACAAACCAAAGCGTCGAAAAAGAAACGAAAATCAAGGACAAAGAGCATTACCGGCAGAAAACAGAAGGGCTATGGACTAATTTCCATAGAGAAAAAAAAAACTATGCTCTTGATACCATGTTAAAGATAAGAGACTAAAGTAGAGAAAGTATGGTATATTATTGAGTACGTTGAGAATGATACAATGTACAATGGTATATATAGGTACTAGAAGAGTCAAAGCAATAAAAGCGTAATATCCTATAATAAATATACAGATATGTTAAATAATGCTAATTGATCCTAATTATATTCTAACAGTTGGGATAGTGGTTGAACTGTTGATGGTATCTGAAGTAATGGATGACAAAGTCTTGCTTTTGGTCTGGACAATTTTGAGTACCGTCAAGAATAGACTAGCTCTTTTTGGGCTATGACTAGTTATTTGGGTCATAGTATGAACAGTTACTATCTAGCCACACTTAAAAAATATGCCAAAAAACTCCCATCTAAGCACATTCTTAAAGTGTGACCACAAGTTCCATCTAGGTGCGTTTTAAAAGTGCAGGGACAGGTTAAATTCAATTGTCATGTTTTTGAAGGCGTGGTTAGGTCTCCACCAATAGCTATGTTTTAAATGTGGTAAAAAGTATAAGATGACAATTGATGACCAAAAGTGTAATACTAGTAAATAGGCCACAGTCAAATAGGTGATGTTCTAAAAAGCGTGGTGACAGCTCTAAAAACGTGGCAACAGGGCAATTTTATTGTAGTTGATGGAGACGAGAATAAAGATCGCGCTGGTTATGTTGGTTCGACTTATCCCGAAGAGTATGAATTATTGTCAACATCCACAATGTTGTTTTATTTCTAAAATCGTTACATGTTTTATTTAAAAATTTGATAACTTGACGTTTAAACTCAATTTGTAATTTTTTTAATTATTATTCTGTGAGAGTCAATTAAAAAACATTAAATTTATTTTATATTAATTATAATAGATTTGATAGATTTTTTATTGAACAAAATAATCCATACGAAAATCAATGGAGTTATATATCTGGTAAAAAATGAAAAATGTAAAAAAATTTTACGGTTTGATTTGTATTTTTGTATTTTTTTTATGATTTTGTGCAAAAAATTAAAATTATGTTTTTTATTTTCAGCTTTTATTTTTATTTTTTCACAAAATCTTAAAAATATAAAATATCAAAAATAAAAATAAAAAATAAAAATATAATTAAATATATGC
>NC_029785.2:23976974-23993734 GCF_000816755.2 Arachis ipaensis
TTTTAGTTGTTCAGGATATTTTTAATCGACAAATCAAAAATTAATTCGTTATAAATCGCAAAATTAGAACTTTTAATACTTATCACTTAAGTGAATCAATAAACCACTAAATTAATTTAAAATGGTTTAAATAAATGCACAATTATATTTATCGTGTGATATATACAGTAGTAAGTTTTTTACTTCAAGATTTATTATATTGCTCAGCTTCTTTAAAAATTTACGCTGATCAAGTGACATAACCCCTCAATATGATCTCCTTGTTGATCAATAGGAAAATGCCACCTTCAGAAGGAATACATTTTGATAATTTAATCCGTCAACATCCATTATATTATAAATTATAATTCAAATATGTAATTGCGTGGTTCTGTTTGCCACCTTTAATCTACATATAATAATTTACACATTTTTTATTAGTTAAATATTCATTTTTAAAATCATCTAAGTTAATAGTATGATTAACTCACACGTTCGCTTAAATAACTGTTAATAAATTTAAATATTACATATATAATATTTTATTAATTAATAATAAATTTTTAAATAAAATTTAAATTTAAATTTTATTAGTCTAGAATATTATGAAAAATTAAAAAAATATATTTGTTTTTAAATAATCACCTGATTTAAAAAAAATTATTGAAATGTGTCAAGAGTTCCAAAATAGTTGATCTATGTCAGCATGCTTGATCTATGTCATGACATACAAAGTGGTTGAAAATAAATTTATATAATTATTCTTAATATTAGTATCGTAATTATTTTCTGTAGTTACTTTATTTACTAATTTCTCTATTTTTAATTTAGTAAAGGGTGTGACCAAAAAGGATAATTAATGTTATATCAATTTGTATGTTAAGTTTTCTCTTCTCGGAAAACCTTTTGTCCCTTTTCTATTTCCTCTTTACATCCAAACAAAATAAAAAACTAAACCTATCCCGTTATCTTTAATTTCTTCTTTCTTTCCATCATTTCGTCAACCACTAATAATGACTAAAAGACAAGATCATTGGATAATCTAATGTAATACTTGGTAACTGTGGAACTTAGCGTTGTATTAGGCATCCAAAGGAATCTAAAGGGCAAAAAAAAAAAGGTGAAGATCAGATGAGGAGCAAATTAGTGGAACAAAGAAATAGGAGAAATATTAGGTGATCGTTAACAATTTTCTTTTTTCATGTATTTGACTTAATATTAATCAATTTTTTATTATTTTTTTAATATTGGCGGTCTAATATTTCTCAAAATTTAATATGATAGTAGAATTTTATATATATGTAACTCAATTCGAGTTTTCCAGTTCAAAATGAACTGAAAATAATTTCTGTAAAACGGATTGAAGAATCAAATTAAGTCCGAAATTGAATAAAAAATTATATTAAAATCATTGATAGAATTTGAAAGAACAAACTAGTTCTTTACTCCAAATTAGAGTGTGGCAACGTCACATTTGGGATCTCTTTTCAAGGGGTAGACCCAAGATTGCAACTTGCTTGACAACTTGTAATATAAGTATATAACTCAGAAAAAGTTGAAAAAAAAAAAAAATTTCAAACACTGAAAAAAGGACCATCTGCCGTACCTTATAGCTTTATAGGCAGTTAAGCGTATTCTGCTATCTGACCATTATACACACAATCTTGTGAGTGAAGAATTGGAAGACCTATAATAATGATACGAGCGTTGATTGGATTCCTACCATTCACAAAGGTATCTCGATCCCATGATGTGTGATGTTTAAAAAGGGGTATTCATCCCTAACTCTTCATAAAAAAATTAATTAAAAATTTTAGTTTAATTTTTACAGAAATTATTTTTAATATGGAAAGAGAGATGGTGTTTTGGTTGAATATTGATATTTGAAGTATATTACAGTAGTATGGAAATCATTCAACACGCCTCCCGCGTGTTGCAACACGCCCCCACGTGTTGGCTAAGAAGCTGCCACGTGTCCAACACGCCCCCCACGTGTTGGCCAGAATGCTGCCACGTGTCCACCACGCCCCCCACGTGTTGCAATACGCCCCCCACGTGTTGGCTTTCCACCCAAAAAATCCACCCATCTGTAATTACACCAAATACTCCCATTTTCAACAAAAACACCAATATTTTTTCCATACAAAAAAAAATTAGCCTAATTTTTAATTATTTTTCTTAAATTTAAAATTGTTAATACAATTATTTGACATTCTGTATGATTCAACCCTGATAAGAAAAGTGTTGATTGCAATGTGACTTAGTTTGGTAAAGTTTTTTACTTTTAAAAGTAGACTTTTTAAAAGTTGTAACATTTATGTTTGGTAAATCAAAGAAAAATAGCTTTTAATAAACACAAGCAACATTAATTGCGTTTGGTAAAATAGCTTTTAAAATTTAAAATACTACAACATTTTTAGATTGAGGCAACATTTAAAAAGGGTTGCCTAAAGGCTGATAAAAGGTTGCTTTTGATCTATGGCAACACTTTTGGACCTAAGGCAACGTTTTTTGGCGGCGTTGCAGATGCAACCGTTGCCTTAGATCAAGGCAACACTTTTTTGTTTCAAAAGCAATGCTTTTGAGAGCAACACTTCAAAGGTGTGTTTGAGACAACACTTTTGTAATGTTGTCTTTTCTCATATTTTGGCCACTACTAAAAAATGTTGCCTATTTGCAATAAAATTCAATCCTTTTATGTGTTATTTAAAAGTTTGAATTTGCAATACTTTAAAGTGTTGCCTATTAGTTTTGAATATGCAACCTTTTAAAGCATTGCCTTTTCTTTTGAATATGCAACCTATACAAGTGGTGCCTTTTCTTTTGGATATACAACCTATACAAGTGTTGCTTTCTCTTTTGGATATGCAATCATACAAGTGTTGTCTAATATTCAAAATATACAAAAAAATAAATTTTACAATAAAATTTTTTGTTCATATATGTGTAATTATTTTAATTAATAAATAAATTTGTGCACAATAGAAAAAAATTATAAAAGAGACAAAATAACTAATAATAAAATTTTAATTAAAATAGATATTAAAAAGTTCAATTAGTATTTCAAATACATGTTCATCAATAATTCTCAACAAAATAATAAAATTCTTGTCTAACAATAATTGTCATAACAAAATAGTAATTAATATTTATCAAAAAGATGTTAATCTACTTACATATTTTATATCCATGCTTGACTTGTCCCATATGCTAAATCTGCAAATAATACACAACAAAAAATAAGCAACTTATCATTAAAACTGAAAAATTTCTTTATGATATTAAATACTATAGATATAAAAGCAATAAATAGGTCTAAAAAACTCCTTCTAATGTGGCCAAGGTATAGGACGATAGGATTCTGTTGAAACAAAAGAGATATATTCAGAGACACAATCAATGCAAAAAATGAAAGCTTAGCTGCAAACACCATTTTTGGTGAATTAATATACTCCAAAGGCACATTGTGACTCAAAAAATATGAATCCTGTTCGAAGTTAGTCAAAAAAAGGAGATAATTTTAGTCAAATAGATGGAAGTTAATAATAAAGCACCTTTGTTTTCCTCTGTTCGTAGAGGACTTTTAGCAAACACTTGGTGGGTAGCCAAATAGATTTTGAGTTATGATCATGTGTTAATCATAATTCAGCTGAAAGTAAAGAAATCAGAACACTTAGACAAAGAAAAATCACTTTTTGTGTATAAAGTCATATAACATCATCATCGATACAAAATCAAATAATCATTAGTGGTCATCCTCCAAAATCCCATTTTGCATAATTTGCAAGTAGCTCACCTGAAAATAATTGCAAATAATTCACTTCTTACATACTTACATTAGCAACTAATGAAGTCATTAACTCATGAATACAGATATAGAGAATATAGCTAACAACACCAATTATATATATATATTCCCATGTTTATTCTTTCTTTGATTTTACTTTTGAACTCGTGCACGGTGCACAAACCTTAAAAATAATTGAAGCAAATTAAGATGCAACACAAGAGAGGCAAAAAAAGGAAGAAAAAGAAAAAAAAGGAATGAATGATTTCACGCTTCATCTGTCCAAAGCTTTCAAGATAATAACAAGGTCTCATTAATTGAAAGACTTGCCAATTTTCCAGCCTACTCCCGTGGTGTTATTTGGTACGACTCGATGCAATTGCCGATCTTTTGTGGTTTTATAAAATTCGCATCAAGAGCCAGATCATGAGAAAGAGAAAAATAATCAGTGATTTAGCATCATTGCCTATAAATAGGAGAAGTTTAGAAGAATGAAGGGACTTTAATCTGAACACTTCATAATTACACTGAAGCTTTGCAATTTTCAAGTGACTCTGACGTCAAGGAGAACCATGGAGTACAAGTGCATATGAGTTTCTGGAGTCAACTTTCAATTTTTTTTCTTTTCTTCAAGTATTTTACTTTTGTTTTCTTCAAACATCTTACTTTCTCTTCAGTTGCTATTTCACTTTTATATTTATTTAAAGTTTTCATTTATTTTATGTGTTCTTCTTTATAATTGTTTACATTATCTGTTATAATTTGATATCGTAATTTCATACATTTCCTATCCAAGTGATCTTTTGACACACACACATAGTAAATTTCGGGTCGAGTTTTCTCTTTTAAGAGGAGTCGTATCTGCTCTCCGAATTGAGATCTTGATATAAGCTTGATTCGACACCCTGTATAGATTAACAAAAGTCAAGAAAAACAAATTGGCACGTCCATTGTGACCCTGGATTGAGTTAACATGCCAAACTGTGCATGCGATTACGCAGTGACAAATTAATAGTGTCCTATAGAGCCTCTACTTCGACTGATACGTTGAATAATGATACTGGAAACTTGGGAAAATATATAAGAGGCCTAGAGGTAGAGGTTGCTCCATCAATAGAAATTGCAAGTCAAAGGATGAATACGTTAATAACAGAAGGAATATCTTCGACTATGGCTACCACATGACCTCCGTATGGATTGACCCAAATTACTCTCCACCTATGAAAAATCGCAACATGGGAGGTATAAGAGGTGCATCCACCACAACAAATAATCCCTTATATAATCTTGGACCTCCCCCATGATATCCGCCAATGGGTATACCAAGTAATTATAACCCAAATATGACATATTATAATGCTTATCAATATTTGATGAATAATCCTCCATATTTAGGGTTAATACCCATGTCTTTATAACCTAGTGTAATGATGTCTAATGTCATTCCGACATAAGTCATAGGGGCAACTACTACAAGGTTGTCCACGAGGGCGGGACGAGGATCTATATTTCCAGAAATGTCGAGACAGATTCCTGTTGGAATAATATCTCCTGATATAGTCAAATCTTTATCTGTGTTTAGGCAACAAATTGAAGATAGTCATCATGATTTAGTGAATATGCTTACTCAAGAGATGGATACAGTTCCAAACCCAATAATAGAAAATAATAATGCAAGAATAGAATAGATAGCTCGAAGTGTCAATGATATTACAGGAGCAATTAATCAACTATTCGTGTAATGACCCATCTTCTAGCACGTCATGACCAATGCTAGCCGCCAAGCGTTACTTCACGGCTTTCCTTAAATATACACATATGAGATGAGCCTGTAGTGCTAGTCAAGAGAATAGGTAATAGTTAAACAGATAATGTACATGAAGCATAGAAAATACAAAAAACATAGTAATATTATACATATATGACCGAAGGCTCATTTAGTACATCATAGTTCACACAGGGTTACGCCGTTGCTTATTCATGTAAACATTTACGAACTCCATTATTTATACTAATAGGCCCCGACTTATAAGAGTCACCCTAGTCTGGAACCCGTTGTAACTTATTTATATAGGTATTTACAAAAGCAACTAGCCCTTTAAAAGTCTATATAGAGTGAGGACAAAGATCACTACTACTATTGCTACTATTACTGCTGCTACTCATGGATATCTTGGTAGTTGAGAAAACACTATGTTGAAGTAAGAAGAAAGTCACGGGACACACCCATAATGTTGCTACTTGCCTGTCTTAATGCGGAAAACTGAAAGAAGATCACGTTAGTTCCTATCTGTGGAAGGGAGAAAGTATGGGGATGTGAACCTAAGATTCCAAGTAGGGTACTAAGCAAGAAACTAGGGATTCCGCAGCCTAAGTCTAAGAGTTCGCACAGCTGTGTCAGTAGGTTATTATGCAAACAGTACAAGCACAAGTATATAGAAGAATAGTAAACAAGCACAGAATACAGGAAACATAGATAAATCACAATCATAGAGAAATATAGCTACCAAGTATAATGCATGCCTGTACTACAAAAACAATGCTGAGTACCGTTGGATTTACCATCAGATTTAGTGTCAAACGTTAGCGGCGAGATTTCCGTCAGATTTACCATCAGATTCGATGATAAATTCGTAACCCTAACAAGTTACTGTCGGCACATAATTTTCGACGGTAACATCGACAGTAATATTTGGAGGAAAAAAGAAATTTTGGTGCCCTCCGTACCATCGGATTAATACGACGGTAACGTTGTTTAGTGAAACATTGCGTTTAGGGCACGCGAAAATGTTACCGTCGGATGAATCCGATGGTAAATCTGACGGTAGATTTGGGGCTAAATTCAAACGTGAAACCCTTCCCCCTCATATTAACATCGCGGTTCTCTCTTCTCTCTCTATCTCTCTCTCTCTCTCTCTGTCTCTCTCTCTCTTATCTCTCTCTTTGTTTGCTCACTCCTCATATGGCAACTCGCCAAATCTGCTGCTATAGTGCCCGTCGCATCTTCCGCCACAGTTGCTGTTCACGTCGCTGTTACTGCCGCCTCTATCACCACGATATTAAAGAGAGACTGCCACCACTATCATCAGATTGGTTTGATGTTATGGTTATTATACTTTTTCATATATTTTTTGAGTTTAAGATTTTGTTGGAGTTGTTGCTAAATCAGTGGTAAAATTTTCTTAATGAAGTATGTTATTAGGAGTTGTTGTGTTAACTTAATGTAAGTAAAAATTAAATTTGTGATGTTTCTTATTGGTTTGGTTCAATTAAGAATTAGATTTTAATTAATTAGAGTGATGAGTTTTACCTATTCTTTTAAATTAGTTTTTCTTGTGTGTTTAACATTTTGTTTGAGTTATTGTTAAATCAGTGGTTAAATTTGCTTAATGAAGTATGATATTAGGAGTTGTTGTGTTGCTTTAATTTAAGGTAAAATTAAATTTGTGATGCCTTTTGTTAGTTTGGTTGAATTAAGAATTAGGTTTTAACTAATTAGAGTAATGAGTTTTACTTATTCTTTTAAGTTAGTTTTTGAATTAGTTTCAACTTGTGAATTTAATAAGTAATCCTTTGTATTAGGATGGTGCTATTTCTTCTGAGCTCAATTGGACTTTCCTTCTTTTGTTGTCTGTGCAGTAATATTCTAGATTGGTTTTCTATATCTGAATAAAATGCATTGTTTAAATTTTATGTTAGACTTACTTTTTCTAGGATTGAGTTTTAGGACAGAAGTGGGAGAAGGTCACGTAGTGGCACCTTCTCGAAACCCTTGTTTGTTGGAAAGTTGTGGAGTTATAAGGGATTGCGCTCTAGAACGGTTAGGATTTAATATCTTATTAAATTCCTGTATGTAAATGATTTATGCCTGCAGTTGTTTCGTCTATGAAGACCGTTGTATTTATATCATGGATGACACTGGATTAAGGAGATATTCTGCCGAATTATCGTTTAAATTGTTTAAAACGTGTTTGGTTTGTTAGAAAATGATAATTGTATGCGGTGGGAGCTTCTAATTATAGGGGACATTGCCAAATTTTCCAAAAACTTAAATTATATTTCTGTTGTTTGTTAGATTCTAGGATGTGTGTTTCGATATAATTCCAAATCATCATCTAAAACACGAATTCTTTGAGGGGTTGACGCATTTGTCACACATGTTTTTAGCATAGAACCGTTTATGTCTGAAGGGGTTTTTAGGTGTCCGTGTCAAAAGTGTCGGCTGACTAAGTGGTTAGGATTTGTGGATATAATGCTTCACCTTTATTGTGACGGGTTCAAGGATGTGTATTGGATGTGGACAAAATATGGAGAAGTAGATGAGCAGGGAATTAACCAGTCTGCCTTTAATTTGAATAGGTCCAAATGTCAATCAATGAGAGTTTAGGTGGTGAGAGACCTAAACATGGATGAAATGACTTGGGAGGCTAACCAGGAGAGATACCACGAGATAGTGTGTGATGCAACAGGTGAGAGGGAATTAGAAGATTCTGAAGAAGAGCCTAACCTAGTAGCAAAGAGGTTTTATCATCTGCTAGAAGTTGCTGCGAAACCTTTGTACGATGGGTCCGCTCATTTAGAGTTGTCTGCTTGTGTTAGAATGATGAGTATTAAGTTAGAGTCAAATTATATTGAAGAGTCTTTTGATAAATGGGCCACCCTTTGCAATGAACTGGTACCTATAAGGTCATCTAGCATCCCCCGAAACCATTACGAAGCAAAGAAGCTAGTTTCGAAATTGGGTCTAAATGTAGTCAAAATTGATTGTTGTTTGAATGGTTGTATGATGTACTACAAGACAGATGCAGACCTTAACTAATGTATATTTTTTATATAACTGAGGTACCAAGTCGAGAAAGAACAGATTGAAAAATGTCGGTTAAAGAGAATTCCTGTGAAATGGATACACTACATGCCCTTAATCCTGAGGTTGAAAAGATTGTATGCATCGATAAGTTTGGCCCCTCACATGACCTGGCATAGTAGCAACAAGAGAGATGTTGGGATCATGACACATCCGTCATACGGAGAAGCTTGGAAGCACTTTGACTAGATCTATCCTACATTTGCGAGCAAGCCCAGAAACGTTAGACTAGCATTGTGCTCTGACGGGTTCGCACCCAATTCTAATTTTGGTAACTGATACTCTTGTTGGCCTGTGGTCATGACACCTTATAATCTGAGACTCGAAATGTGCATGAAGGACCCGTACATGTTCCTAACTTGCATCATACCTAGTCCCAGCAATCCAAAAGCCTAAATAGATGTCTCCTTGCAGCCCTTGGTGGACGAGTACAGGAGTTGTGGATACATGGTGTACAAACGTATGATGTTTCGACGAAGACAAACTTCCAACTGCGGGCTATGTTAATGTGGACAATTAACTACTTTTCTGCATATGGCATGTTATCAGGTTGGTCCACCTCGTGCAGAATGGCATGTCCCATTTGTATGGAGGATACAAAGACATTTTTCCTGACGAATGGGGGTAAGGATTTTTGTTTTGATTGCCATCGAAGATTCCTCGACATAGATCATCTTTTTGGCGCAATAAGGACTTGTTCAAAAAGAATAAGGTTGAACACAATGAGGCACCCGTCGTGAGGTTGGTTGGTAGGCAAGTTTGGTAGCGTGCCAGAAGAATCCTAAAGATCGTCAATAAAGGGATAGGTCTGAGACATCTGGGATATGGCAGGGACCATAATTGGACGAAACAGAATATATTTTGAGAGTTGCCTTATTTGAAAGACAACTTGATTCAACATTGTCTTGATGTGATGCATATTGAAAAAATGTGATTGATAACATTGCACATACCGTAATGGATGATGAGTGAACGAATGACAACGATAAGGCTAGGTTAGACTTGATAGACATTTGCAGGTGACCAGATTTAAACTTAAAGAGACTTGATAACGGGTGGTGGGCTAAACCAAAGGCGGTGTTCTCTCTAATGAAGTTCGCGACAAGAAACACGAAAGCACAAGGGCTACGATATCACTAAAGTTAATGTAACCTAGAAATATAGGCACTACGATCCTTTTTTCTACCTCAAAATGCACGAAAGGTATACTATTTGCCTTATCCGTGGTCATGCAAGTCTAGTTGGGTGGTTGTGGTTAAGACTAATCGAAAAGATCGAATTGAGTCTGATGATACGATAGAGGGTCAGAAACCTTACCAGACTGACGACCCAACTCCTTTGAAAATGATGCTTGATATTGGTGAGCCAATTTCCCTTAGGTCTGCTGATATGGATGATGACATTGTTGATCTTGGACTAGATGCCGACGCACTTCTACCAGAGGACAACGATCTTCAAAAAGAAGATGGGGTCAATGGCACGAAGAAGAGGAAGATGAGTTCGATGATAATCAGGAAACTACATTTGAAGAGGAGGATGGTGAACCAAAGGAAGAAGATGACGAATCTGATTAGGGTTAATGTAAACATAGTTTTGTGATACATATTTCTTTAAGAAATTATGAGCATTGTAATATATGTTTCAGTGAATGTAAACATAGTTCTGTGAATGTAATATAGGTAGCATTGTTTCAGATATTTCATTTACCATCATTTGGTATTTGTAATTTAAATTTTTCGTACTTCACATTAGCTTTGAAGCACTGTTTCAATTGTTAATTAACAAGGTACTCTAGAAATGGACGGAAAACGATAATTTAAAAAAAATAAAAATAAAAAATGCTACCATCGGAATTACCATCGGAATTATTTTTTAAAAAGTTTTATATAACATTTCCCGTGGTATTACCGGTGGATTAATATGGCAGGAAAACGAACGAAGTGGCGCCAAAATGTTACCGTCAAATTATTCTGACGGTAACGTCGACCACGATCTATTTTTGTATTTCTTAAATTCTGTCAGAAAATTCGACGGTAATTACCATCGGACGAGAAAAATCCGACGGTAAACATTTACTGACGAAATTTATACCAGCTAATATTTTCCGATGGTAAACCGATTACCGTCGGATTCATCAAATGAATCTGGCACTAAATTCGACGGTACTCAGTGTTTTTCTTGTAGCGCTGGTCCTATGCAGGTCATAAGCTCATATGTCGGTTGACTACTCGCAACCTGACGTTACTTAGGAACTAATCCTAAATATGGTTTCCCCAACTGCGTACGGTTTGCATACATGCCTAATGGACAAAGCCACGTGCATTCTGGCAACTGGCAATCATCGCATAGCTTGGCACCATAATATGCTAACAGTTGGAGGAACAGGTTTCAACATAAAGTGGGAGTCCCCACAACGTATGGTTTTAGTTTCGTTGGAGCAGAAACTCCTCCTTCCTAGATAATCTCTTAGCATAGTTCTGGTTCCGTCGGAATAGACACTCATCCTCCCCTGATAATCAATTAGCACCTTAAGATTTACAGTTTTCATTTTCCACGACACTTTTCAAATAAATTTATCTCTAAGGGACTTCTTTGTCCTTCGCTTTTATAATAACTTGTATCTGGTCTCTTCTCTTTAAATCTCTCGGCCTTTGTCACCTTTTCTATTTCGTCCTTGGGACTTTCATATATTTTCAAGTTTTGCCCTTTTTACTGTTTTCTTTAGGCTTTTAGTGATGCTTTCATCACTATTGTTATTACTTTACCATTTTATCATTATATCCTTCCTTTAATACCTTTTTACCCTTTATTAAGTTAATTAACCATTTTTACATTTACTTTATGTCCAAAATTATCATTGTACCCCTAAGTGCTCTAGTTTTTTCGTTTAATTTTATTTAGCGTCAAAACTTTACCGAATTAATCCTAATATTTTTCTACGACCAAATTGCCCCTAAGAATTTTAATTAATTCCAATTTTACCCTTGGAAACCTAAAAGACTATTTTTACCATTTATTAATTTATTTACTTATTTTAGTTACCACTTTTTATTGTTTTACTTCTAACTTTTAGTAAAGCTTTTATTTAGATCTAAAAATTTATTTTAATTATAATTTTGACCCAATTAATTTATATAATTACAATTTTATCCCTGATAACATTAAGTTTAGAATTGTATGAATCTTTCAATTATACTATATTTTTAACCTTCTTTTTATCCGAAAATGACCATAACACTCTTTATTTTTACCCACTTATTCCATAGGATTAAAACTATTTTCTAACCTTTTTTAACTCCTTGACACATTAAGTTTCAAGTTTACAGGGGCTAGAATTTTCAGAAACACACTTTTGCAGTTTTATCCACTTTTAGCGACTTTTAAGGCTTGAAACTTACACTCAAAATGCTCTATTAATTTTTGATTGTTCCATACATTTTTCAGATATAAATAAGCTTCATATATTACTCAAATAATAGTCCAAAAATAGAAAAGCATCACTAAATTTTCAAATCATAAAATTGAACACATAATCACCACAAAATAAATTATATGAACACCGAAACAAGCACAAATACATTCTATCTAATTTTAACTCTTACCTCTTATTTAATTTAGTTCTTAGACCTTTTACACACCAAAAAACACTCATACAAAGACAGATACACATGTGGTGGTGGTACAGTATTTTTTTTGGCCAAAAAGTGTCACAAAAAGTGATGAAATTAACCACTTTGGGCTTGAATTTCTCTAGCTTTTTAGGCATGCTCCATATTGGCTTCAAGAGGGGTTTTTTAGACATGGAAAAGAGCAAGAATTCATCATAGTCACTTTTGAACTTTTGGAAAAATTGAAAAGAATGGAGAAGGAGCAAGAGCATACCTTGTTGAAATTTCGATAAAAACGCAAGAATTAGTGAAAACGTAATGGAATTTACGTCAAAAATTAAATTTAAAAAAAATTTATAGCCCATGATTTTCCAATCTAACAAAAACAAGTAATCACAAAACACAAATAATAATCAACAAGTAAGAATAAATCCTAAATTAATTTAACCCTGAATTAACATGACAAAAAATTAACATGATCCTAAATCCTAAATTGCAATTAAGCACTGTATGTTCTGATATTCTAATATAATAATTAACACATACAAACATAAAAACCAAGCATGATTCCTGAATCAATATTCTCAGACATCCTGATTCTTAAAAAAATACATAACACTCTAACTAACTTTGAATCATTCAACAGCCACAACCTTCACTAATCAAATTCCTAACACTAATAAAATAACAAACAAACAGGTAACACACTAACAATTAAAGAAATTCTATTTCTAATTTTGAAATAGATGTCATGGGGATGGAAAGTGAGGAAGTACCTGAATCTGGAGCGGCGGCGAAGGGATTGGGTAGAAAAAGAAATGGAGAAGTGGCAAGAGAGCAAAGCCGGCAATGGCAGTGCTAGAGCAGCAATGGTATCTGGACTAGCAGCAGTGCTGGAGCGGCGGCGAAGGGGGCTGGGCTAGGTAGAGAGAGAAACTGAGAAGAGGATTTGAGGGAGAGAGAAGGTTTGAGAGAGAGAGTGAGAGGGTTTTTAAAATGAAGGGGGGAGAGGGTTTGCGCTCTCAATTTTAGACCTGATTACTATCAGATAAATATGGCGGTAACCCACTGCGAGTCATGAAAACCCCCAACGTTTAACCAAAATGTGTTACCATCGAAATAATTCGATGGTAAATTCGACAAAAAAGTTCGCGCCTATTCCATACCTTTTCCCTCCAAATTTTACCCACGAATTTACCATCGGATAAGTGAATCTTCCTGTAACAATTTGACGTAACAAATTTCACAACGAAACCCTACATAAATCTATCTGTAAAATCAACGATAACTCGAGACGATAAATCTGACGGTACTCAATATTTTTCCTGTAGTTTTTCCCGACACACGTAAAACCGTCACTAACAGTGAATTCCCAGCTCCAAAGGTCTCTAATGAGAAAAATAAACTAATGGCAAGCAAATGTTTACTTTTTACTAGTCAAATTTGACTTAGAAGAATTAATTACCCTCGTAATATCAAGTTTGACCTATTAATTACCATTTTCTAGTTTGTTTCATTTTTTTTTGTCATTGGGCCTACTTACCTAAGAGTTATTAGGTTGTGATTCAAGGTTTTGCGGAATAATTTACAAAATAGGCAGAAAAGTCGGTTTATCAAAAATCAGGTTCTTACAATTTGCACCACGGTAGGTGGAATGCATGCAAATAATCCCCCATTAATTTTGAATAGGGAGATTATCCAAATAGGATTTTAAACAAGGTAAGAGCGAGCAATGCTGTCCAAGCTTATGGTCAAAATATAACCAAAGTTGTTGAACAAATCTTGAATAGGGCAGGATTTAACATAGGGGTGACTAATCAACCCTATTTTATCTCTTCTTTTTTCAGATTATATTTTGTAAGATGAACTCCCCAGAGGAGTCAACCCAAAGTCCCTCACTAAATTTGTAGGTGAGAGTGAAGAACCGACTGTCGAGCATGTAGCTTGCTATACAGGTGAAATTGGTGAACTAGTTGGTACTGAATATTTGAAAATGAGATCTTTTTTCTCTTCTCTCACAAAAAATGTATTTTCCTGGTTTTCAAATTTGCAACCGAACCCTATCCATAGTTGTGTTCAGTTAGAGAGAAGTTTTCATGATTAATTTTTTAAATGAAAGTAACTTTATCTAATTTATTTACAGTAAAAAGGAAAAAAGCATAATCAATCGATAACTACTTAATACAATTAAAGAATATGAGAAATAAATATTTCTCTCCTATTCATGAAGCTGAGGTAGTCAAGATGGCGATTGGCTCAGCTAGTTAACAAGATTCAATAGATTGAAAAATTAAATAAAAAAAAAGAACATGAGTCAAGTAAAAAAGAAAACTTTCTTTAATAAAAAAGTAAATTATATTGATTGTATGAGTAAGGAAGAGTTGAATAATGAGTCTGGCTTTGCTGCAAATTAAAGGATAGACTTCCTTATGTGTGTCGATCTCTTAATCCAGCAAAAGACAAAACTCCTTTGTCAGGAGAAAGAAGTTATTCTTTTGACTTGAAAAGTAGAACAAATATTTGACATGCTTCTAAAAGATAAAGAAATCATATTTCTTGAAGGGAACAAAATATCATCTGTTTCTAAAATTAGAAATAATAAATTTTGTAAGTTTCATTAATCTTTTGGCCATTATACTAATAATTGTGTTCGTTTTAGGGATTTGATACAAAAGGCCATTGAGGATGGTCGATTGAAGTTTGTAGACAATTGACGAACGGATTTTCTGTCGGTAAAGAATTTCACAAATAAGTTCTCGTTGAAAGTATAGTTTCTAAACCAACAAAGAATCCTTTCGTACAGAAGTTTGGTTGTCACAAGTAACAAACCCCTAATAAAATTGATAACCAAAGTATTTAAACCTCGGGTCGTCTCTCAAGAAATTGCAGGGAGGTGTGATTAATTATTGGTTATGGAAGATTATCTTTTTGGGGTTTTTGAATAATGAACAGGAAAAGTAAATTGCAAGAATTAAAGTAATAACTAATAAAGCTCTTAGCAAGGTATGAAAACTGGAAATCCTATCCTAGTTATCCTTATCAATTGTGATGAGAATTGTTCATTACTCCCACTTAGTTAACCCTTACTAAATAAAGAAAAGTCAAGTGGACTAATCAAATTGATTCCTCAAGTCTTAGTCAACTCCTAAGGAAAGACTAGCTTTAGAGGGATCCAAATCAACCAGTAAATTCCAATTATCAATCAACAAAGGAGTTTGATAACTCAAGTATCACCAATTAATCAATTCAAGCTAAGAACATAAAAAGCTAAATTAAAATCATAAATCTGAAATACCTCAAATTGCATTAAATATAAAATCAAATCTAACATTGGAAGGTTCATAACCCAAATTGGGAAAATAAGTAATTAACAAGTGAAATAGATAAACCAAAGCATTAGAATAAATAAAAGTATAAGAGAAATTAAATTAAAGGAACATTGAACCTGGAATTGAGACAAAATAAACCTAAACTAAGAGAAATCCTAAAACCTAAGAGAGAGGAGAGAGCCTCTCTCTCTAAGAACTACATCTAAAACCTAAAATTATGAATATGAAAGTTGTCTCCATGAATTAATGAATTTCCCAATTTTATAGCCTCTAATATGTGTTTTCTGGGCCAAAAACTGGGTCAAAAACAACCCAAGAGAGAAGATCTCAAACCAGTCGCCAGAGGATGGCTGGACTTCATTGGGCATTCTCTGTTGCCTACTAGCAACCGTTCTGAAGTCACTATTAAAAGAGCAGTGATGATCCATTGCATCATGATGGAAAAAGAAGTGGAAGTTCATCAGCTAATCTCAGCTGAACTCTACAAAATTGCTAACAAAAATTCTAAAGAGACCAGGTTGGCTTATCCAAGCGTGATTTCTCTGCTCTGCAAGGACGCCGGAGTAAGGATGGGAATAACTGAGTATATCCCAGTTGAGAAACCAATCACCAAAGCATCAATGGAAAAACAACAAGCACAGGATGACCCCACCAAGAAGAAAACACAGGAATTTCTCCCAGAAATCCCTCAATCTGAATACTGGAAGTATCTTGAGACGTCTGTTACCAAGATACGGGAAGCTATGGAACAAATAATAAAAGAACAGAAGGAACACAGTCAAATTCTTACCTATATGTTTAAAGAACAAGAGGAGCAAGGGCGTGACTTAAGGGAATTGAAGCGCCAGAAGTTATCTCTTGAAGGACCAAGCACCCCAAGCACCCCACGGATCAGAGGAACACCCATTTCCCAGAACAAAGGTTGTTAAATTCCAATTCCTGCTTTAACTCTGTGATAGTGTCATTAGAGAAGTTCACCTTAGGAGTCATATAGTAGTAATTAGTATCTATTTTGATTTTATCTCCAATTAACCCATAGTTTATTTTTCTCATCATCAGCAAACATGAATAAAATAGTAGATCTTTTGAATAAGAGGTAATAAAATTTTGAGTTTTAATAAGAGAAATTCTAATTAGTTACATGTGGTGGCAATACTTTCTGTCTTCTGAATGAATGCTTGAACAGTGCATAT
>NC_029785.2:23993749-23997630 GCF_000816755.2 Arachis ipaensis
AAAGTGCTTAGGGCCACGGCCAAGACTCATGAAATAGCTGTGTTCAAGAATCATCATACAAAAATAGGAGAATCAATAACACTATCTGAATTCTGAGTTCCTATAGATGCCAATCACTCTGAGCTTTAATGGATAAAGTGAGATGCCAGAACTGTTCGGAAGCAAAAAGCTACTAGTCCCGCTCATCTAATTAGAATCTGAGCTTCACTCAAAAATTCTGAGATATTATTGCTTCTCAATCTATTAGTCTCCTATTTTATTTGTCTAGTTGCTTGAGGACAAGCAACAGTTTAAGTTTGGTGTTGTGATGAGCGGATATTTTATACGCTTTTTGGGGTTAATTTCATATAGTTTTTAGTATATTCTAGTTAGTTTTTAGTTTATTTCCATTAGATTTTAGGAAATATTCATATTTCTGGACTTTACTATGAGTTGTGTGTTTTTCTGTAATTTCAGGTATTTTTCTGGCTGAAATTGAGGGAGCTGAGCAAAAATCTGATTCAGGCTGAAAAAGGACTGCTGATGCTGTTGGATTCTGACCTTCATGCACTCAAAGTAGATTTTCTGGAGCTACAGAACTCGAAATGGCGCGCTTCCAATTGCGTTGGAAAGTAGATATCCAGAGCTTTCCATCAATATATAATAGTCTATACTTTGCTCAAGGATAGATGACGTAAACTGGCATTCAACGCCAGTTCTCTACCCAATTCTGGCGTCCAGCGCCAGAAAAGGATTAAAAGTTGGAGTTCAATGCCAGAAATGGATCCAAACCTGGCGTCTTACTCACGTAAGGTATTACTTGGACGACCCAGTGCACTTGCTGGTTAGTGGTACGAGTTGTGAAAAGTGTGATTCTCAATTCGTGCACCAAGGAGCACATTCGAGGCATGGAAGGTTGAGAAAGTTTTCTCTAACATATCATTATCAATTATCTTTTTTCTACATAATTTCATTCGTGAGGTGATTCGAAACATTACTGAATTATATTCATTTATGGATTTAAAATCCTGTAGACACAAATGCGTGCATTCATATCAGTCTTGAGGAAGTATCACCATCTTTTGATGATTATACCTTTCTTCAAGATCTTTCCACAAATCTGCATGATCTTTTAATGTGAGATATTCATTTTTCAATCCTTCATCAAGATGACGACGAAGAAAAATCATGGCTTTGGCTTTATCCTTCTGGGATGTATTATTCTCCGCCTTAATGATATCTCCAAGATCCATTGAATCAAGATAGATTTCAGCATCTAGTATCCATGATAAATAGTTGTTTTCAGATATATCAAGAGTATTAAATTCAAGATGAGATAGTTTCGACATAATAAAAATTTGATTAGAGTCTCGTACTGATAACATGTTGTAAAATAAATAAATAAGGAATATATAATAAATATTAAATAGAAAAATATAAATATAAAACTCTAGTATTAATGTTCACCAATATAATTATTTTGATATAATAGAAGTAATTTATATATATATTACTTAATATAAGTAGTATCCAATGTAAAGAAAGAGTATAAAGAAAGAGAGAAAATATTGTATTAATTGTTGTGTGCAAAATGCATTAGAAGTGATATATATATATATAAGTAGTATCGTATGTAAAAGAAAGAGAGAAGAATATAAGAGAGAGAGAGAGAGAATTTTATTGATTATTGTTGTACATCAATTCTCTGAGACCTCGCTATTTATAGAGGTAAAATATTGACTTTTTCAAACTTCATTTAAGTTCAATTTGACTTGGGAGCTCCATTCTTTTATAGAAAAAATCAATTGTCCATATAATGAATGGACATCCATAACATCATATTTATCACAACAATATCAATAATTTTTGTCTTTTCTATCTATTTAAACTCATTGAATAATCAAAGAATTTTGATTATTGTTTAACAAGTGATTCCTACTTAAAAATTTTTTTTATTCTAATCTGAATGCTTAAATCGGCAAATCTTGAGGAACCTATTGCATATTACTAGTGTGCTTCATGTTTTATGTTTTTATGAGTAGTCTGTTTCTAATAATAATAACATAAAATAAAACTTTAACGGTAAAACTATATATGAATGTATCTTGGAGTTGAATTAAATTTGAGTACTTCTGAGCAGGGACGGATCCAGAAATCTAAGAGTAGAGAGGCCGAAAATTAAAATATTATATAATTAAATATAATGTTATATATTTGATAATAGATATAATTATAATTAATTTTTTAATTTAAAAAATTAATAAATACTTGTCAAATAAAAGAATTATCTCAGTTTTTATAATTTTTTATAATTTTTTTATGGTTTTATATCTAATAAAATATAAAATTATATATTTTTAAAATATTTTGTTAATTAATTTACTTTATTAAGTATTTATGTGACAGTAAGTTATATTTTTATGTTTTATATCATTAAGAAATATTTATTGGGAGAGTCAAGACCACTACTTATCCTTCTTGAGTCCATTCTTAAATATCTTTTTAGTATTTAATTTTAACGTGACATGAATCATATTTAGATTAATCGATAAAAATTGGCGTGAATTAACTCATTAATTGATATTACAAAAGATAAAATTAAAAAAATATATATTTTGTATTGGATTTAATTAAAAGTTCGTGCATCAACAAATAATTAATCTGTTAATTTATTCTGAGGTATATAAGTTTTGATTGGATCAAATTAAAGATTTTTTGAGGTACATAAATTTTGATTGGATCAAGTTAAGGATTAATTCATCCTCACATTACTCAAATGGTAAAAGTTGAAATTTAAAATATTTTGTCGCTTGAATTAGTTAGAGATTGTTAGGCTTATTAATTAGTGAATTTATTCTTACAAAAAAAAAAAGTTATTATTATTCATAATAATATCTTATTTGTCAAATAATATAGTTTGCGGATTTCTTTAAAATTTAAATAACAAAAGTTGTAAGCTTATGCTCATTGTGTTGATAAATTTGGATATTTTTAATTTATTAAAATTTGAATAGAACTTGTGTGGTCATATAATTATGCTAAATTTAAATTGAGTATATTTACAGATTTATATCTTATTTTTTTAAAATATAGTCAAATATTTTTAAAATCGTAAGAAATTTGATTTTATTATAAACACTTATTTAGATAATAAAACTCTTACCTTAATTGATGACTAAACATATAGTCATTCTTAGTGGAACCCTGTACACCACCAACAACTGCTTTTAAAACTGTTCTAAGAATGTTATATATCCCAGAGGTTGTTTAACATGTTTTATTTAAAGTTTTTCTGGAATCTAACTAACATCTTATGCTACTCACAAGATTAAGGACTTTATAAGTTTTTTGAAGTTTGTACTTCCAGAAAAATATGTTTAATCATAATTCAACCCCCTTTTCTCTTGAACTTTTTGGTCATTTTAACAAACACATGATTCCTTTCTTTTTTACCTTAAGAAAATTTATCTAACTTTACATGCTAAATTTTTTTTGTCAAAGGAGAATGAGCCTTTAAGATGTTTTTAAAGCCAATTTCGTGTTTTTAATTCATTTTTTTATCCAACAGCTCAATTTTATTTTTTTAAAAGATTTTTTCATCCTTCAAAAATGCATAAAAATAAAATTAAACCCAATTCTCTACGTGTGAAAAAGTGAAAAAACAATGTGACGCTTTTTGTGAAATATAAAAATTATTGGATTTTTTGTGGTTTTACCAAAATATGAGGGACAAATTATAAAATCATAAATCACTGGTGAGATTTTTGTTTTTTCTAAAAAAAATTAAAATAAAAAATTGCTAAGTGATATTTTGATTTTTTAAATAAAATTCAGAAATCACAACTATTTCTATTTTTTTTAATTTAAAATTAAAAATCCTTGAATAAAATTTCTATTCTTAT
>NC_029785.2:23997809-24003412 GCF_000816755.2 Arachis ipaensis
CACTACACACTCGTAAAACTCCAAAATGCACCCTTTTTTGGTTAAACACCAAATCTACAGTCATGGAAACAAATCAATTTTCAGCAAAAAACTTATAAAAATGGTTAAACTCATTTTGCAAAACCTGTTAGATGTGACCAAAAAAATCAACTTTTTTGTAATTTACGAAATATTAAAAATGAAAAATTCGTTCTTTATTGAGGCATTTTATGCCCTTGGTTGTCGTATAAAAATATTTCAAGCAGAAAGAACATTATTAATTAGTAACTAAATTCAAAATTTAGTTGTTAAATTTCTTATATCTTGTTGGCATTTAAAATTGCATATTTGAAACTTTTTTTTGGTTATATTAGGGACAAAGACCAAGCATCCAATTTGGGCTTGATATATAATGTTCTCAAATACGCAATACTACAAAAAAAAAAAAAAAACACTTAATATCGTTAGATTTATTGACAGCATAATAAAAATAATCTGTCAATAAATAATTTATTGACAAATTTATCATCGGACACAATTCGACGGTATAATCCTTGCCGATAATCAGTTATTGCCGGATTTTTCAATCCGCCAGTAATGTTAGCGCCACACTATTTTGTTTTTCACCTAATTACCGTCGAATTTATTCTCCGGTAAATTCAACGGTAACTAAACTCTTTTAATTTTTTATTTTTTAAACACAATTAATAGTTAAATTCTATTTTTTTATTTTTTTAAATTTTATTTTGTATCCTATTAGTAGTCAAATTCTAAATAACAGAAACCAAATAACGATTTTATTAAATATCAAGTGTACAAATAGAATAAAAAGTCAAATAAATAAAATACAATCAAATAGCCTAGAACAACACCCTAATCACTACAATATCATGCTAGTCGTCGTCGTTGTCAACCCCCTAGTCCTGCTGAGGCGGCGTAGTAAGAGGTGATGTTTGTGTCCCTCCAGCAGCGCCGCTGCCACTAGCGCACATCTGGTCCTGGTACCCCGCCATCTGCTGCTCTATTCGCTGAAGTCGCTCCAGCTCTTGCCTAAACTCTAGCATGAGGGAATCTGTGTCTGACACGTGTGCGAGGATCTCGTTATACCTATCCTCAAACGCATGTGAGATTCAGCACCTGCTCCCTTAAACCGACGACGTGGTCCTCAGGATTGACAGTGCAACTGGTAGCAGAGGCAGATGAAGCCTTCAATGTGGAGATATAGAGGTTGTTGGCGAAGAACGATTCTTGTAGGCTTAGATGCGGTCTCCCGCCAAAACGTGTTAGGATCAACGACTGCATCAGCGGAATTGCTGCCATCCTCTCAAGTAGGCTGGGATTGCTGGGGCGTGGCCTCCAGTCTCTGTGTGTAGGACTCCTGCATAACAGATATATGTTATGATTAAGATGACGGTTAACTGAAAACTTTATGTCAAATGATGTTTACTCTCATGATGATCTGCAGACCGCCGATCAGCAAATTTCTCCTTGTTCTCCTTCCAAGTGTGAGTGCACTTGAAAGTCTTCGTCATCGTCGCATCACGATGCAACAACTTAGACTACACATGTTGAAACAATATGCTAAATCAAGTAATAATGACATTAAATGTCAAAGACAAAACGAACTTAATAACAAAATGAAACAAGTTACATACCAGCCTGACCTTTGTCTTCATTAAAATCACTGACCCGTCGGTATACTTTGACGGCCTAGCCGATGCCCTGTTAGCTCTGTTTGTGAGACGGCGACACCTGAATCCCTCATCAGTCTTCCAATGTACGTATAGTGTCTTCTTAATGTCTGAGCGGAGCCAAATAGTGAGATGGTCGTGCCTCTCACGCATATCATCATCTACTGAAGCCGCCTAGCTATCCGATGGTCGAAGATCTTTCATATCATGGCATTGTGACTCTTGTCCCATATAAATTTTTCCTGCACAAAGAACATTTAGCACTAGTTAATCGAAATTAAATACATAATTAAGCAAAATAGAATATATAAACTAGCTAAGGATTAAATATGTTGATTTTTTACCGCCTACTTTTGAAACCATCGCCCTTTGGTCTAGGCAGGGACCTTCTTGTAACTCAGTCATAGGTGATCGTACATCAGCTTGATGACCTTAGTACATTCCTGTGTAGATGCATTGTTATTTTGCGCAAATCTATCAATGGCAAACTTAAGATTAGTAGTTTAAATCAAATTTAAAGTAATGTATAAACTTCAATTATATTTAAATTTTTAAAAATTTTGGTAAAGTTTCATCTATAATTAGAAGGCACCTAAAACTCTATTCACCAACAATCCATTTAAACACTTCACAAATCATCATATACAACACAAAATTAGCAGTAATATCCATCAACAATCAGGAATTCTCAAACACTTTTAGCCGTTCAAACCTATTAACCTAAATCAAACTTATCTTAACAACCTAAATACACTCAAACCAGAAAATTGAATCTAACTAAATTAAACTAACTAATTAAAATGGAAAAATCAATATTAGAAACCACATATATTGAATAAGAATATCAAAATAGTTTGTATTCAAAAGACATAAAATAGTACTCACGTTGCCAAAGCATCAGGCCAAATCGTCATCCGTACGATGGGAGGTGGTGGAAGGACATCTGGCTGGGATCTGTGAGAGGATTCCGGCACCTTAATGTCTATCACTGGAAGAGGCGTCGTTGTCGAAATAGTGGGCTGCTGAGTGAATGGATGTGGTGGAGGAGTCCACTCTGATGAAGCAGCCAAACAATTTCCTAGTGGCAAGAGTGGTGCAGCAGAAAGAGCCACGTAGTTGGGGTTAGGGACCATGATGAACGGCTGATTTTGTGCACTCATTGCCTATGACATCTCATGAGTAGTAGAGGGCGACGACTGAGAAGTCTTAGGGTAACCAGTAGACACCTCCCTCTACCCTAACCACGAGGCCAATTCGTGACACCTCTACCTGTGGTCATGTTTACAAAGAGCATACCAGCAAACACATAATTCTTACAAAAACAATTATTAAAAAATAAACCAATATGGTATTATATCATGATATATACACTAAAAACTCAATTTTACAAATTAAACATTAATATCTCAAGCAATCTCCACCATCACAACTATTCAATATGTCTAGCATGATCAATTAATGTAAATAAACAAGAACAATGTTTAATCAAAGTAAAAGGAACAAGTTCAAACACCAATGTAATTCCTATAACAAATATTACAAGATTAATTTATTCTTAATATAAACCAAAACCAATTAAACATACAAAGTTGACATAACTAAGTTACATAAGACCAACTTTATTAATCATGTACTATTGGACAAAGCCTCAATCATTCAACAATTAAAAATTTTGGTCAATTAAAAATACATCACATTCAATCATCAATGCATAATAACAAGAATAATGTGGAAGTA
The DNA here is from genome assembly GCF_000816755.2 of Arachis ipaensis. Lineage (NCBI taxonomy): Eukaryota > Viridiplantae > Streptophyta > Magnoliopsida > Fabales > Fabaceae > Arachis > Arachis ipaensis. The sequence continues at coordinate 24,001,217 of NC_029785.2, forward strand.
AGAATAGATTTTTAAGAATTGAACCAAACTTTTATTAAGAGCTTTTTGAAGCATTTTTACAAATACTTGGTATGCAAAATCATGAAACACATCAAATAGCACAATCAAGTATTTTTTCAATATCAATAAACAAATACAGTACACTAGCAGCAGCAATTCGTAACATTTCTAGCAAAATATCCAAACAAACAATTTTAATCAATCAAGCAATTCACAATTCCAAATACTTTTCAACAACATAAAACCTAATACCCTAAATCTAATATATCTTAACAATCTAAATCATAAAACTTAGAAAACTAAATTGAACCAACCATAAAACTGATTCAAGATTTAAAACTGAAATTCTAATCAAATCTAAACTAAATAAAACTAAAATAAATATAATTAAAAGAAAATTTGGTTCAAGAACCTGCAACGGAGAATACAAACATAGGGGATGCGGTACTTGGAAGAAGGACTAGTAGGAGACAGCAGTGATAGTGACCCACGAGGTAGCAACGCCTGCGATGGAACCCAAGGCAGCAGCGATAGCGATGGAACTCAAGACAATGACGGCAACCCACGAGGCAGAAGCGACGGTGATGGAACCCCTAGCAGCGACGATGATGTTACATAGGACAGGAAAGGGAGAACCAAGGTGAGAGAGAAGGAGAGAGAAGAGGGCGAAGCTACATATGTGAGGGGAAAGGATTTCTGAATTTGAATTTCATTCAATTTTAGCATCGAATTTACTAGCAGATAAATCCGACGATAAGGTGCTGGTCGATGTCCAAAATACCGCGTTTCACTAATTCATATTACTATCGGAAATTGCTGATGGTAAAATTAGCGCTTATAAAATAAATTTTCGTGCCCCTTATTACCGTCGAAATTAGGGATAGATTATGGAATCCGGTGGTATGTTTTCTTAGGGATGAATATTCACTTGTAATCCATCGCTAAATCACCCAGTAACGTTCTTTGCTAAATCTGTCAGTAAATCCAAAGGTATTCAATATTTTTCTTGTAGTGCAACTTAATGACGTAATAAATGACAAAGCATAATATAATTACAATGGAAGGTGATAACTTGGATATCAATAATTTTGCATTAATATTCATTCAACATATATTATTAGAAGACCATGACAAAGAAACGTTGCTCACTAAGTCATGAGATAACAGCTACATCGAAAGTCATATAAAGAGGAAGGGTAACCAATGTCAGAGGTAACTATATTTTCTCGAATTTACACCTTACTCAAACATTTTACTAACTTAGGCATAGAAGTGTCTTTGCATGTTGTCTTATGAATCCTAGTTCGAGATCGACTTAGAGAAAGGTTAACCATTTGCATCGTAAGTTCGGGTAGTCAAGAGACTGTTCAAATAGGTTGCATCTTTGTATATCATAAAATGGTCTTGCTAAATTCATATGTAAAGAAACAGTGAGAAAATCATTCCCCATTGTTTTGCTCTGTGATTAGAACACCTTGATTTAGTTTGGAAGGTGACTATCGCTAACAACCTGTTAAGGCAATGAGGAGCCTCTCTCCTCCCTTTCTATCTTCTTCTCCTACCGTTAACTTACTCTCCCTTTCTCTTTCTTTCTACATCCTCCCTTTCTTTATCTGTTTCTTTTTTCTTCCCCCTATATTTCCTTCCCTTCCCACCTTTTTACTTCGTTCCTCATCAAGATCTATGAGTTCAACGCTCTCAACCTGATTACTCCCTATTTCCTTCGCATTGGTGACTATTGAGAACGAAACCTGTTATGGCGGTGTCAAAAATCTCTTTTTCTTCGGTGTTTGGTACTCTACCTCCAACTCAAATGGGGTCGAAGGATAGTTCATTTTTTTGTCTTGTTTTCTGTCTTACTTTACTTCTTTAATTTTGCTATTTTCTGGATTTACTTCTTTTTCAAATCTTTAGGCTTCAATAACTCCGATGGTTCTCTCTTTTTGTGGTGTCTAACTTCTCTTTTTGTAGATAGTTCTTGTTTATCTGGTGTTTTGTTTCTCTTTTAATGGATAATTTGAGTATGGTGGTACAAATTTATCAAGTCTAAGAAGATATTCGAGGATTATCTTTTCTTCAAGAAAACATCTTCATATCAAAAGCAAATCCAGACTCTCTCAAAAGAAAAAAAGAGAAATCTCACAATATTAAAGAACTTTCTGTGTAGATCTTGGAATTAAATAGACTCAGATATGT
>NC_029785.2:24003574-24004325 GCF_000816755.2 Arachis ipaensis
TATTAGACTCACTCTCATAGGTTTTGGTTCAACATAAAAAATGTGTTTTTTTTTTAGATTAGCATCTAATTTTTTTTTATTATCCGTAAATATTATATTATTTTTTGTTTGAATGAAATGTTATCTTCTTAAAAAAACAAACAAGGATGGACGCGATACAACATTTTTTAGCTCCAATTTAATTTAATTGTGTATTTATTTTGTCAAATAGTGAGGCTGCATCTGCACCAAGAAGCTTGGAATTTGTCGTGGCTGCCTAAATTCATTGAGAGTGAGAGGTGGTGAAGTCCGCGTCACACCTTTGTCTCCCTTTGTAATAATTTTGCTGGCCTGGCCACCTCTAATTTTCATAATTCCATTTTTGTCCAAGGTCCATTTTCTAATTTTCCATTTTTCCCCTTGATTGATTTCACATATATACATTCTATTTTCATATTTACCAATCGTGTTATTTATCACCCATAATACGTCCTTTCTCAGACTGCATACTTGACTATTACGAATCAAAAGACTTGAATCCACGCTTATTAATTTGTACTATTATGAGACATCGTTACATTTTCTATCAGGTGAATGAAACATTATATTATTGCTGATCAATAATTTGCTAGTCATGATAAAATCTATTAACAGGAAACTATTAAAAATGTATTAGAAAAATGCATACACTAATAAAATAATTTTAAAAGATAAAAATAAAAAAAGAATTTTAAAAAATTAAAAAATTACAAAAATATCAATATTCAAATAA
>NC_029785.2:24004362-24008919 GCF_000816755.2 Arachis ipaensis
AAAATTGTCGCATAAGCATTTTTATTTTTCACATCAATCTTCTCTGTCAACAAAAATGTTGACCTTAATGATAGGTTATTTTTTTTTATTTTTACTTTTTTTTAAAAAAAAATTGTCTTTTAAAATTAGTTTTACAAAGATGAGAGTTCCACATTTTTAATTTTAAAATTGAAAAAACGTGTATTATGCATCATTATTGAGAGAAATCATAATCTCAGGCTATGTTTGGTTGGAAGGAAAGAAATAGAGAGAAAGAAAACAGAAAGGAAAGAAAAGAAAGAAAAAAAGTTAAGCGAATTTTTATTTTCTTAAAGACGTGTTTGGATGGAAGCACTACAACATTTTGGGTCTATGGCCACGGTTTTTTTGGTCACGGTAAAAAACCGTGACCATAGAGGGTCTATGGTCACGGTTTTTTACCGTGACAAAAAGAAAAGCTATGGTCACGGTTTTAAGAAAAAGGGTGACCATAGAGTACCTATGGTCACGGTTTTTTAAAAAAGGGTGGCCTAAAAGGGTCTATGGTCACGGTTTTGGGGGGTGACCTAAAGGAGTCTATGGTCACGGTTTTTCGAAAAATAGTGACCTAAAAGGGTCTATGGTCACGGTTTTGGGGGGTGACCTAAAGTGGTCTATGGTCACGGTTTTGGAGGTGGCCTAAAAGGGTCTATGGTCACGGTTTTGGGGGTGACCTAAAGGGGTCTATGGTCACGGTTTTTTACAGTGACCAAAAAAGGTCTATGGTCATGGTTTTTTAAAAAAGGGTGACCTAAAAGGGTCTATGGTCACAGTTTTGGGGGGTGACCTAAAGTGGTCTATGATCACGGTTTTGGGGTGACCTAAAAGGGTCTATGGTCACGGTTTTGGGGGTGACCTAAAGGGATCTATGGTCACGATTTTTTACAGTGACCAAAAAGGGTCTATGGTCACGGTTTTGAGGGGTGACCTAAAGTGGTCTATGGTCACGGTTTTGAGGGTGGCCTAAAAGATTCTATGGTCACGGTTTTGGGGAGTGGCCTAAAGGGGTTTATGGTCACGGTTTTGGTGAGTGGCCTAAAAGAGTCTATGGTCACGATTTTTTGAAAGGGTGACCTAAAAGGGTCTATGGTCACGGTTTGTGAGAGTGACCTAAAGGTATCTATGTTCTATTTGCTTAAATATGAAAGCTAATTATTTTATTTAAATAAATTATCTTTATTATTATTATTTAATTTATATTTAGCAAATCCATTTTTAAGAATATAATTAATTTAATGCCCTTCCCAAAATTTCAAGAAAGACATAAATATAATTTTTTTATATTGTTGTATGATGTAACCAGTGAACAATGAGTCAAGTTTGTTAATATTGCAATTTAAATTTTAAAGCTTATGATGAGAATTTTGTATCAACTTTATTGAGGTGAAGTTTGACACATTTTTTGTTTCTTCAGAGTACTGGGCAGGAAGGTTTGAAGAAGATATTGGTAGCTGCACATCACAAGATTTTTACTGAGATGTACTTAATCCTTAGAGTGGCATAGTAATGCTTTAATAAAGCAGAGCACCTAATGGAAACAAATATCTTGATATATTAGGTTGCTGTTTGCTTAGGTTAGCTTAGTTGAATTAGGTGGTTAGGTAGTCAATTGATTTTGTAGTGGATTTAGGTTTGAACTTTGATGTTTATTCTATCTGAAATTGATTTTTCTGTGCTGGTAATGACTTGCCCTGTTCTAATTTAGTTTCATGTTGCTGGTTTATTGATCTGTTCTATGCTAAATTAGTTTGTTTGGTGCTGTTGATTAGGTTTAAACTGTTATTGATCCTATGTTGCTGTTTCATTGATTTACTTTTGTGCTAAACTGGTTTATATGATGCTGCTGCATAGTATTATTGCTACCTTGTTCTTGTGTTGGCTGCTGCTACTTAATTTGTACCTTAAAGCAATGACTTTGCCCAAAATTACACAAAAATTGAATAAATACAAGTATTTTTATTAAATAGCATGGCAGTTACATTCTTAACTCTTAAGTAATTATTATTTTTATAAATTTTAATAAATTCCATTCACATACATAAAGTAAAATTAGATAGCCAATTAAGTTTTTTTTTGTAATCAACACTTTCGTGTGTGTCTGTTTGTGTGCATTTCCCTTATATTGTTACTATATATAAAATATGAAATCTTCATCTTTGTTGTGGATTTTTCTTATTAATAATGTGATGATTAATTTTAGAAAAACCAATAAAAAAAATGTATATAGCTGTACAATATCATTTTAACTTATACTGATATGTTTGTATTGTCTTATAATTTTATTATCGAATTGGAAAAGTGAGTGCATCTAAAGAGTGTCCCCCCCAAATTTCCTCATTCCCTCCTCATCATCTTCTAAGTTCCTAAGTTAGGGTTAAAAGAAATATTTGTACCTTGAAGCAATGACTTTGCCCAAAGTTGAAATCTCAGTTCAGAAATAATAATGTCATATTATTGTAATTATAGTTAGTATATAATAGAAACTAATTATTGTTTGATATAAACTAATTATTGTTTGATAGAAACTAATTATTGTTTGATTAGGTTAGCTTAGTTGAATTAGGTGGTTAGGTAGTCAATTGATTTTGTAGTGGATTTAGGTTTGAACTCTGATGTTTATTCTATCTGAAATTGGTTTTCCTGTGCTGGTAATGACTTGCCCTGTTCTAATTTAGTTTCCTGCTGCTGTTTCATTGATCTGTCCTGTGCTAAATTAGTTTGCTTGGTGCTGTTGATTAGGTTTAAACTGTTATTGATCCTATGTTGCTACTTCATTGTTTTATTTTTGTGCTAAACTGGTTTATATGATGCTGCTGCATAGTATTATTGCTGCCTTATTCTTGTGTTGGCTGCTGCTGGAATGAACAAATTCTGAGTTATTTGTGCAGTAGTGATAACTTTGATGAATTTCTGAGTCTAAGCTATCACTACTGCTGCATTCTTGCAATAGTTGCTGTTTGAAGTGAATGATGGTTGTGAATAATTCTTGAGTGTTACTGTGGATGAATGTTTCCCTTCTTTTGCTGCATATGTATTGCATCATCAAAACCATTTTTGCAAGATATTTAACATGTTTATTTCTTTTACGTGCAGGAAAACATGATGTGATGAAGAAAATATGTTCCATACAAATATCACATGGGATGGGTCTTACAATGACCTTAATTAGTTATGTAAATGTAATATTTTGATGTGTTATGTACTTTTTGAGGTAGTACATGTAATTGGAAAAATTTCACTCTATTTGGATTTGTGTTGTTTAGACTAAAGATTAAACATAGCTATCTTATAATGAAACTTTTATAATTTAGATTTCTTTAATTTCTTATTTTTAGATTTATTTTGTGATTATTATCATTTTGGGATGTGATTATAATTTAAAAAAATTGAATCTCATAAACAACAACAGGCTATAGTCACCGTTTTAAAAAACCGTGACCATAGATAGGACAAAGAGGCTATGGCCACGGTGAAAAACCGTGACCATAGATGGTCTATGGTCACATTTTTAAGGAGGGTGACCATAGATAGGGCTATGGTCATGGTTTTAAGGAGGGGGTGACCATAGAGTCTATGGCCACGGTAAAAAACGGTGACCATAGATAGGCTATGGTCACGATTTTAAGGAGGGGGTGACCATAGAGACTATGGCCACGGTGAAAAACGGTGACCATAGATAGGGCTATGGTCACGGTTTTAGGTGGGGTGACCATAGAGGCTATGGCCACGGTGAAAACCGTGACCATAGATAGGCTATGGTCACGGTTTTAGGTGGGGTGACCATAGAGTCTATGGCCACGGTGAAAACCGTGACCATAGGTTGGGCTATGGTCACGGTTTTAAGGAAGGGTGACCATAGAGACTATGGCCACGGTAAAAACCGTAACCATAGCCTTATCTATGGTCACGGTTTCAAGGAGGGGTGACCATAGAGGCTATGGTCACGGTAAAAAAACGTGGCCTAAAGTGTCAGATTTTGAAAATTGAAACCGTGATCATAGATCAAAAAACCGTGACCATAGACCTATGGCCACGAGAGAATAGACCACGGTAAAAAACCGTGACCATAGGTCTAAAACCGTGACCATAGATCTATGGTCACCCTTTTTACTAGCTATGGTCACGGTTTTTTACCGTGACCATAGGCCTTTTTTTTTGTAGTGAAGGAAAATAAGAAGCTAAGGATAGAAATGTTATAAAAAGATCATTTTACCTTTGTATTATAAAATATATTAAAAAAAATAAAAGAGTAATATTAGAAGTAGAGAAAAAAATTAGTTTTTTTTCTATTTTCTTTCCAATGTTGGAAAGAAAAAAAATTGGTGGGTTCTACCAATTTTTTTTTAATTCTAAAAAAAATTGGTGTCATTTTTTTTTAATTTTTCTCCTCAACTAACAATGAAAAATATTTATTTTTTTTTATTTTTTTTTCTTCTATTTTTTTTAAACAAACATAGCCTCTTGCAGGTGCTCGAAAATTAAGGATGTTGATCTATATTAATTCTACTGTCTTTATTATTTGTTACACAAAAACTTCGA
>NC_029785.2:24009573-24018011 GCF_000816755.2 Arachis ipaensis
CAGCTTCAAAAACACATTGTTTATTATTTCTGTCATCTTAATTATATAAAAAAACATTTAAATTTAATATTTTGATAATAAAAAGGTGATAATATTATGCTCATATTTATGTTGATTGAATGAAATTATTAGATACATACTGTGTACATGCATTAGTATTAGTAAGAGTTAATTTTTTCTTTGTTGTAACTTTTAGATAATGTTTTAGATATGAGTTAGTAATAATATTAGTAGTAATCACAGTAGTTATATAAGTAGTTATAATATAAGCAGTTAAGATATTAATAGTATATATATATATATTAGACAATACATATTAGCAATAATATAAGGTAGTTATATATTTACATATAGTAATCACAGTAGTTAAATGTGTTAAAAAAGGTTTTTGGCGGAAATTTTTTTATTTTTCCATGAAGATGTGGATAGAAATTAGAATATTATAATTCATTACAATATTAATTACAATGTTATTAGTGTCTTTGCTCGATATTAGAACTAGTTATTTTGATAATTATAATAATTAAATGAATACAAATTAATTATTTAGGGTTTATGCATGCATAATTTTAAAAATTACAAATTCGAATCCTTTTGGGGTTAAATGTAAATGATAACACTAGTTTGTTATTTAGGGCTTACGAATAATAATTATTTTTTTTTAGAAATTAAAACTTATTATGTCCATAATTTAAATAATTAAATTCACGTTAATTATAATTATTTAGGGTTTATGAATAACTTAATGAATTATCTTAGTTTGTATGTATGTATATTTATTGAATAAATATAATTTGTTAGTATATATTGTGAGGAATTAGAATTAACTTTCTTTTGGGTATTGTTAATAACAAAAATAGATATTATGGCAATTAAGTCAAAATCTTTTTATTGAATAGATTTTATTTATTAACAAATGTTAATTATTTGTAGGGTTGATGATTGTTGATGCATGTCTACTAAATTTTATCGGATCAATATAATTTTATTGTAGAATGTCTATACGTGACACTAATTTTATTATGGTGTTTAAATTGGAGTGATCCAATATCACCATGCGTTGGTAATAGTTCTGGTTGAAAAATGCCACCCAGACACACATATCTTACATCCTCCAGTTGGTGAGTGCGTCGTCACATTGAAAGATGTGACCATAATTTTTGGCCTTTCAATAGATGGTCTTTCGGTGATCGGTGTAACCATGAGTAGTCATGATGCACTAGAAGTTGAATACATACACCAATTTGGGATTGCACCTAGGAAGGCGAATTGTAAGAAAAATTTCATCAAGTTTACTTAGCTTTGAAACTTTAAAGATCGATTACAGTTGAACGATCAACTTAGCATTGAGAGGTACTTGAAGTGCCACAGCATGTTGTTATTATGGACAATCTTATTTGGAGATATGTTTGGGGTAGCGGTGCATTGAAAATTTCTGTTATTACTCTATAATTTCGCTGAGATTAGGGAGATTAGCTAGCGCACCTAAACAGAGCGCTATGTAAGGCATCCTGTTTTGACTATAAAGAGATCGACAGTCTATTGATGTTGTTGCTAATCTAGGCTTGGATCTGTCTACCAGATTTTGCTCCGATTCCTAATGTCCCCTGAAATTTCCCGCTTGCTAATAGGTAGTATTAATCATTATCAACTATACTAAGTATTGCATATTGTATTTTAATGTTTAGCCAAAAATTTAACTAACAAAAAAAAAATATCAGGTAGTGTAACTAGGAGCGTGCTAATCGACTGTACCAATATTACTCTGTTGCTCACTTCAGGAGGTCGTTAAATAAGATGTAGGAAGGCCAAGTACGCTCTAAGAAAATTATATAAAATAATTGTTTCCATATGTATATATGATAAATGTTGTCAATCTTCCATGAGTAAGTCTTTATTGTTTATATTGTGTCCAGTTCATTTGAGATACCTACGGTGTTGATCGCATTGAGCCGGATGTGATTCCAGCGGACATTCATTAGTATTTAGTAATGTGGAGTGCAACCGTACGGTTGTTATTATTCTAATGTATTAAGTAGCATGCATCTAACAGATTCAGAAGACAATACGATTTAATCCAGGTGTTCCACATCAAGAAAGGAATCTGGATGGTGCACATGGAGAAGTCTTGACTAATCCTAAAAATTTTGATTGGTCTACCAATCACTTTTTGGATAATGTAATAGACCAACTAATACAATTGAATTCTTGCTGGGCATCCTATTCCTTTGCAATATCAACTAGATATTTACATGTATTGTATTGCACGAAATATGGCAATCATTTGAACTTGTCTGAAATTGTGTTGTAGAAAATCAAGACGACAATGTTGTGATGGATCAACCACTGGTGCTGGAGCTGCAACCACCCCTACTGCCACCACCATTACAAGATCATCTTCAGTAGTCTTCGACCCTTTATATTCCTTAGACCCCATCTACACCGTATTTTACATAGATATACCCATTGCATCAATAGTATTTGGATGTGCAACAGATTGAGGTAGGGGACCCAAGATCGTAATACCACCTGCTTGGATTCATGACTCCGGATCTAGGTCAATCACAATCGTGCAACCAGTGCGACATTTCCCCACCTGAGCAAGCGCACCCGAGTGCACTGACACTGGGAATAAGGTCATTGGATTCGATATTCTAGTGCCACACTCCATCAAAAAACTCTAGAGGTCGAATATCTATTGATTCGAGCAGGAGTGACGAATGTTGAGGGGTTGTAAACAGCAAAAACCTTCATCGTTTCATAATGGGTCTAATTAAGGAGAGCATCAGGAGGATAGGCAATGATGATGATGACTACCTAGTGCATACTCTAGAACGTGATGATGAAGATGAGAATGATGATAAAGACGATGTTGAGGATGATAGTCATGATTATGGTAGTGATGATGGGGACCCTAGTGATAATCCTAGGCCTAGTATAGGTAATGTTTTTCTATTTATTTAAAAGTATAATATTACTTGTATTGTAGTTTGTTAGTTAGTTGATGTATCTGTTGTTAGTAATTGAATCGTATTGTAAACTATTATTTAGTATTTTATTTGTTAGTTGATGCATTTGTTGAATTTAATTTTTATGTAGGTCGTGCAGGTACAGCAACTCATTACAAAAAAAAATGCTAAGTACCGTTGGATTTACCGACGTTGATTACCGTTGGATTTAGCGTTAGTTTTTGCGTCAGATACAAGGTAGCTTGGAATTCCCAAAATGTTTACCGTCGGATTTTATATTCCGACTCTGAATCTTACGGTGATTAGTGGTGCGAAATATGATTTCGCTGGCACCAACTTTACCGGCGGTTTTACCGTCGAGTTTTACTGACGGTAAAACGCTGCGTTTAGCCAATTTACCAAATTCGATGGTAAAGTTGGTTTAAAATTCAAACACAAACCCGTCCTCCCTCAGTTGTTCGAGATCACTCTCTCTCTCTTCTCTCTCTCTTTCTCTCTCTCTTTCTCTTGCTCTCTCTCCTCTCACTCTCTTTCTCTCTCTCTCTCTTCTCATGTTCTCTCTTCGGAGGAGGTGCTGCTGGTGTCACTGCCACTTGCCAGAGCCTCTATTGCCTCCCCATTGGAGCTGTCGATTACCGCCAGAAAGTTTGGAAACGCCGTCACGACTAGTACCACCATGCCTTTAGCATCCTGCAACCACCATCAAAGGTAACTTTAGTGTAGTGTTTTAATTTTATTAAGATTTTTATGAGTTTAGGTTTTTTGTTAAATAATTTATAAAATTATTGATTAAAAGTGTAATGAAGTTTGTGATTAGGATTTGGTATGGTTTTTGTACTATTTTCAGATTTTATAGTGACTTTAGAGTTTTGTTAGGTAGTTTACCAAATTATTGATTAAATTATGGTAATGGTGTTTGTGGTTAGGGTTTGGTTTGTGGTAAGGTTTTGTTATGTATTTTATTACCAAATTATTTATTAAAATAGGGTAACAAAGTTAGTGATTAAGATTTCTTATGTTAATTTAACATAAATAGAAATTATAATTAAGGTAGGTTAAGTAGGGTGAGATTAAGAGTGTTTGACTTTTTATTGGATGACTTTGTGTAGGTTGTTGAATTAATTTGTTTTACGTTATGAGTTTAATAAGTTTTTTTTTATCAGGAGAGTGTTATTTCTCTGAGACTAATTGGATTTTGCTTTTTTCGTATTTTGTGCATCCGTGTTTCAGGTAGATTTTCTATCTCTAACTATAATCAATTATTTAAGTTTTATGTTGGACTTACTTTTTCTAGGATAGCATTTTAGGACGAAAGTAGAAGAAGGTCGCATAGAGGCGCCTTATCAAAATTCTTATTTGCTAGAAAATTGTGGAGTTATAAGGGGTTGCGCACTAGAACGGTTAGGATTTATGTGTTATTGAATTTATGTTTGTTCTAATTTATGCTTGCAGCAATTTTCGCTGTAAAAATTGCTATATTTATTTGATGGATGCCTCTAAATTAAGGAAAAGTTCTGCCGAAATTTTGTGTAATTTGTTTTAAAACTTGTTTGGCTTGTAGAAAATGATAACTGTATTTAGTGGAAGATTCTAATTATAGGGTATGCTCTACTGGATTTTGTAAAAAATTTAATAATTTTGTCTTATTCGTTGAATTCTAGGGTGTGTATTTCAATATGATTTCAAGTCATCGTCGATGGATGTATGATAGGGATAACGGTGGATGGGGGAATTAAAACCTGAATTCTTTGATGGGGTTAGTGCGTTTGTTGTGCATGTGTTCATCATGGAACTGTTTAGGTTTGAAGGGGTATCTAGGTGTCTGTGTGAAAAGTGTCAGCTCACTAAATGGTTAAGACACATAGATATAATGCTCCACCTTTATCGTAGTGGGTTCAAGGATGGATATTGAATGTGGATGGAGCATGGAGAAGTGGACCAACAGGGAGTTAATAGGCCTGCCCCAAATTTGAATAGGCCAGGCTATCAATCAACGAGGATTCGGGTGGAAAGAAAACTAAACATGGAAGACATGACTTGGGAGGGTAACTAAGAGAGATACAACGAGATGGTGTTTGATACAATAGGTGTTAAGAAATTGGAACAGGTTGAACAAGAGCGTAACCCCGAGGCAAAGATATTTTATCATCAGTTAGAATGTGCTGCGAGACCATTGTTTGAGGGTTGCGTTCATTCAGAGTTGTTTGCATGTGTTAGAATGATGACTATTAAGTCGGAGTCAAATCATACCCAAGAGTCTTTTGATAAGTGGGCCATCGTTTACAACGAACTGGTACCTGTCAGGACCACTGGCATCCCCCAAACCACTACGAAACAAAGAAGCTACTTTTGAAATTGGGTCTAAATTCGTTAAAAATTGATTCTTGTTTGAACGGGTGTATGCTGTATTACAAGAGGGATGCAGACCTAGCTGAATGCAGATTCTGTAAATCATCGAGGTTCCAAGTTGAGAGAGAACAAAATGGTAAACGTGAGTTAAAGAGAGTTTCGATGAAATGGATGCACTGCTTGCCTTTGATCCCTAGGCTAAAATGATTGTATCCATCGATGAGTTCGGCCCCTCACATGACCTGGCATAGTAACAATAAGCGGGATGATGTAATTATGACACACCCGTCACACTAAAAATCCTGGAAGCATTTTGATCGAGTACATCCTACATTTGCGAGGGGGCCGAGAAATGTTAGACTAGCTTTGTGCTCTAACGGGTTTGCACCGAATTCTAATTTCGATAACGCGTACTCTTGTTGGGCTGTAGTCGTGACACCGTATAACATGAGTCCCAAAATGTGCATGAAGGACCTATATGTGTTCCTAACTTGCATCATACCTAGTCCCAAAAATTCAAAGGCCAAAATAGATGTCTTCTTGTAGTTCTTGGGGAATGAGTTAAAGGAGTTGTGGATTGATGGTGTAGAAACGTATGATATTTCGATGAAGACAAACTTTCAACTACAGGTTGCGTTGATGTAGACCATTAACGATTTTCCTGCATATGGCATGTTGTCAGGTTGCTCCACTCAGGGCATAATGGCATGCCCTATTTGTATGGAGGATACGAAGGCATTTTCGTTGTCGAATGGCGATAAAAATTTATGGTTTGATTGCCATCAAAGATTTCTCAACTTTGATCATCCTTTTCGGCACAATAGGGACTCATTTAAAAAGAATACAACTGAACACGAAGAGACACCCATAAATTTGAATGGTAGGCAAGTTTGGCATCATGTCAGTAGAATTCCAAGGATCGTAAAAAATAGGACAGGTTTGAGACCTCCGAGATGTGGCAAGGAGCATAATTGGACTAAATAGAATATATTTTAGGAGTTGCCTTATTGGAGAGACAACTTGGTTCGACATTGTCTTGATGTGATACATATTGAGAAAAACGTGTTCGATAATATCATGCGCACAGTAACACACGACGAGCAAACAAAGGATAACGATAAGGCACGGTTAGACTTGATGGACATTTGCAGGCATCCAGATCTAAACTTAAAAAAACTTGATAACGGGAGGTGGGCTAAACCAAAGGCAGTGTTCGCTCTAATGAAGGAAGATAGGCAAAATATTTGTAGGTGGATTAGGGGATTGAGATTTTTTTATGGTTATGCCTCTAACTTGAGTAGGTGTACAAACGTGTCATAAGGTAGGTTTACTGGGTTGAAGAGTCATAATTGTCACATATTCATGGAGTCTTTGCTTCCGATCGCGTTCAGAAAACTTCCAACCAACATCTGAAAACCTCTCACAAAAATAAGTAAGTTCTTTAGAGAGTTATGTGCTACCAAACTTAGCATTAATGATCTCACAGTCATGGACAAGAACATTCCCATCATACTTTGTAAGCTAGAGAGGATATTTCCTCCATCCTTTTTTGACGTTATGGAACACTTAGCAGTGCACCTACCGTTTGAAGCACTACTATGTGGGCTAGACCAATTTTGGTGGATGTACCTATTCGAGAGGATGATTAGTTCATTTAAGCGCATCGTGAATAACAGGGCTCGGATTGAGGGCAGCATATGCAAAGCATTCCTAGCTAAGAAAATATCTGCATTTTGCTCATTCTATTTTCAACCTCATGTTGAGTCACATAGAACAAGAATTGCAAGGAACGATGAGAAGGGAGAATCATCGTCGGGTGGAACAACATGCCCAATCTTTGCTTCAGAAGGAGCTACAATGGGTGCAGGCATGACTACTGGTTAGAGCAGAAGGAAATCGATGCCGCACATCTGCATATGTTGCTTAACTGTGACCAGATTTCACCATACCTCATGTGAGTTTTTTAAGTCATCGTAAATATTGCAATTAGTAACATTATAACTTCTTAATCTAATCAAGACTTCTTTATCCTATTCTATCATATAGGTTATTCTAAGAGGCAAATCCTGATACCTCATCGAACAACTTTCCACGTTGGTTTCGAGAATATGTCAGCGTACATCTATCTGACCTAACAAATTTGGAACTAGTTACACTTAGTTGGAGCCCAATGAATAAGGGAATTAGCTACCCAATGTACATTGTTAATGGATATCGGTTCCATACATTACAGTGGTCGATTGGAAAGAAAACGTATAACACCAGAGTTTGGGTTTATGGAGTTTCAGGTGGTGGTCATTCTGATTGGTTTGGTGCGTTTCACAATATAATTGAATTAGAATATTTCTGTCGCACTACGTACAGGGTGTGCGTTTTTAAATGTGAATGGCATGATCCAAGTTCGCGACAAGGAACACGAAAGCACAAGGATTACGATATCATGGAAGTTAATGTAACTAGAAAATATAGGCACTACGATCCTTTATTCTACCTCAAAATGCACGACAAGTGTATGTACCCTTTGCCTTATCAGAGTTCATGTAAGTCTACTTGGGTAGTTGTAGTTAGGACTAAGTCAAGAGGCCGCATCGAGTCTGATGATAGGACAGAGGATCAAGAACCTTACCAAATTGATGACCTAACTCCTTCGAAAATGGTGGTTGATACCGGTGAGCCAATTACTCTTAGCTCGGCTGTTACGGATGATGATATCATTGACCTTGGAATACATGATGACGCACTACCACAATAGGACGATGATCTTCAAGAAGACGGGGTCGATAGTGACGAAGAAAAGGAAGATGAGTTCGATGATCAGGAAACTATCTCAGAGGAAGAGGATGGTGAACCAGAGGAAGAAAATAATGAATCTGAATATGGTTAATGTAAATATAGTTCAATGATATGTATAATTCCTTACCAAATTTTGAGAAGAATGTAATATAATTAACATTATTTCAGATATATCAATTACCATCATTCTGTATTTTTACTTTGTACGTTTGATATTTCACATTAGGTTTAAAGGATTATGTAAAGCACTCTTTCAATTATGCTATTATCAGGGTACACAATAAATGGACGGAAAATGATTATGTAAAAAAAATTAAAAACTACTAA
>NC_029785.2:24018025-24019415 GCF_000816755.2 Arachis ipaensis
AAAAACAATTCCGTTAATCCGACAGTAAAATGGCGTGGATACTTACAGAATGGCGCCAACATTACATTCGGATTAATCCGATAATAACTTTCATAATATTTCATTATCTTATCGCCTATATTTCGTCGCTAATTCCCACGGAAATTAGCGTTGGACATTAAAACTCTGCCGATAATTATTTACTGACGAGGTTTATACCATCGCATTTATTCTGCCGCTAAATTCGATGATAAACAGGTTATCGATGGATTTTTTAGACAAATCCGACACTAAATTCGACCGTATTCGATGACTTTCTTCTAGTGACTAATGGCACCTCAACTCCAACTGATGGAGGCAAATGTTACAATCTTAGAGTTGATCCTCTAAGTCATAGTGCAAGCTGATTCACTTGTTCGCAATTTAACAAGGTCGTCAAAAAATGCAAAAATTTTTGCAAAGACGTAAAGTTGGCATGAGAAAGTAGAAGTGGTATTTAGAATGCCATGTGTTGGTTAAGTATTTGTAATTGTATGTTGTACTTTGATAACAATTTGAATTTGTTTGTTGATGTAGTTTCTTAAATATTACAAATGGTTTGCTATGTTGTTTGATAAATTATTTTAATTCCAAGTTGGCATCATGGAATATATCTCACATATTCTCGTTGTAGAACATGATAAATACTTGGATACAATTTAAAAAATATAAACATCATAGACCTCAGGAATTTTGAGCAGCACCTGCTGCACTTGAACTCTCACGTTGTCAGCATCTACTACGTTTGTAGCCCTCCGCACAACATTGCCTACATCACCTTGGATCATGCATCATCACATGTCTATTTCATTTAAGAAGCGGGTTATCATTGGCCGATCTTTAGTCATTCGCTTAAGAAATGGACTTGGTATCAACTGAGGTCCGTGATACACAGGTCATATTATGAAATTTTCAGTGGTCTAACCTTAGCTCTATATATCCTTCATACTTGATCCATCTTGTAGATCTTATGAATGTACACTTGCCAATCCTAGCGCTGATTCGCGCAACAAGTAAAAACATGGTGACAGAGAATTTAATATACTTGGAATTCATCACAATCACAACATCGCTGACGTAGATTCACTGTATACTCCACTCCACTAGGTATCTCACGTACCTTAAATACCTCATTACAGCTGTCAAAATAATTAAGCTGAATATTTCCCGCCATGCCAAGGACGGATTCAGGAATCTAAAAGTGTAAGGGTCGAAAGTTAAAATCTTGTATAATCAAATATAATGTCATATAATTTGATAATAGATATAATTATAATTAGTTTTTAATTAAAAAATTAATAAATACTTGTAAAAAATAAAAGAATTATCTCAGTCTTTATAATTTTATCGTAATTTTTTTTTGGTTTTTTGG
>NC_029785.2:24019463-24020944 GCF_000816755.2 Arachis ipaensis
AAATATAAATAATATAAATTCATGTAGAGAGATTTGAACCCTAATACATAAAAAATACCAACTCTTTTTATTGTCAATACACTATTAAATTTTACTCTATACAATACGTCTATTATAATAGTATACGAATTTAAAATTTATTGGGGGACAAGGCCACTACTTGCCTCTCCCTAGTCCGACTTCTATTTTTTTATTAAAATTAAATATGAAATAATGTAATCGGGTGTCGATTAGCATCTTAATTTAAAAATCTTTTGTAACTCTCAAATCGGACAGTCCAATTTATATTTCTAGAACTTAAAAAAATTTGACTATCACAAATTGTTGGATCCGATTTAGTTATCCTTAGAAAGCATTTTTAAATCACAAAAATCAAACCACTCGATTTTATTTCAAATGATCAAATTATTGGGTTTAATTTGTATTTTAAAATTAAAAAAAATTATGCATATTAGAAGATAACAGCCAGGAGTTCAAACTTAAAATTTTTTTAAATTTAAAAATAAATAATTATTTTGTCTCGTAACCAGTCAGGAGATAATTTAAGAGAGAATCACACCATGGTTCAGCAAAGTGCAATGCAGCTTACATCTAGTCTCCATCACAACAATGATGGAATTTCACTATAATCATCTTGATTACAGACACCAATATGCAATTACCTCTCTCTTATCCATTTTCTTTAAGTTTCATCAATATGAGCCTTCCATCTTGACTTGGTTTCCAAGAAGGATTTCTGACCCTTGATGAATACTTGATCCTTGACAGCTCTTTCTACTCCACTTCTGCATCCTTCTCCACGTAGCTACAGTAGCTATCTTTTGTGATGGATGAACAAAAAGTAGAGATGAACCATACCACATGGATCATCTTATTTGTTAAATATAATTTTATAATTTTATATTATCTATATCAGTATTGATCTTTGTACGTATAAATATACACACCTAATTTACTCCTTTTTTGTTCGAAGACACAAAATAATATGTTGTTGCTTTTGGTTTGCTATAATTGTTTTTCTTTTTTTAACAAAAAACTCAACACAACACAACAAGTGGAACAAAAGATAAAATAAAAACCAAAAGAACAAAAGAACAAAAATATTATAAATGTTACTTGTTAGTGTAGTTGTCTATATGAATTGTGAATGTAACTTTTTTTTTCGTTTTGCTAAAACTCTATAGAAATCAGCCTCTTCTCTTCATTTTATCAAATCTACTTTTTCAATTAAAAAGGAATAATAATTATTTTACATACTCTAAAGGTGACATAAGATAGCATTTGATTTATGTTTTTTTATCTTCAGGTAGAGACACAAAACTATAAATATTAAAGACATAAATATAAATTATTAGTGTGTATATATATATATATTGTATTTAATAAAATATTAAATAAGATACAATAAAATTAAAAAAATTTATAATTTATAAAAAATAATAAGAGATAAAAATATAAAAAATTATAAAAATTAAATGTAT
>NC_029785.2:24021047-24023170 GCF_000816755.2 Arachis ipaensis
AAGTTACCGAAGATAACGTGCATCTTGATTGTGATTTTGTTTTTCTCTGGCGACAATTATTGTTCGAGTGTATAATGGCGTAACCTGGCAACAAATGTTCCTAACTGATTCCAACCCTGCAAGCTAAGACAAATAAAGTTTAGAGATCAGAGTAATTTATTATATAATAGAGAAACGTAAGCAAAAGGAATGGGGGAAGAATCCTCTCCATTATGGGATAAAGGTCCAAGATGTCTTTAAAATATTGTATAGTAAGTGGACCATATTATTATGAGAAATTGTTACTTGTTTCGGCATTATTTTGCTTATTTTATGAACAAGTATAATTGTATATTCGTTTTAAATTAATAAAATAACTTTTAAATATTATAAAATTTTAAAACTATTTACTATAGACATTTATTTAAGCACGCACATAATTAAACATATTATCCGATTACATGAATCAGTGTATAGTTGCAAAAACATTTACAGAATTAATTAGGTTAAAATTGATTTTGAAATACGATGCGTACTATAATTTAAAAGAGTCAGTTGTCTGGTTATATGAACAAAAAATTGTAATAATTAACTGTAATTAAAGAATAAATTATTATTTTTATTTACAAAAATTTTAAACGCCGATAAATTTATCTACGAAAAAAATATAATTATATCTATAAAAAATAAATTTTGTACGATAAAATTATTTAAACGTTGAAAAATTGTCTAAAAAATCTAAGTTATTTATCTCCTAACCTTAATTTCAATACCTTTTTTCTAAATTTTAATCATCTGTTTATTTTTTTCAAGAATTTCACCACCTCCTTCAGTAACATCACCAATCCCATTGCTACCAACCATCAGTCTCACCTTCCTCCTTTTTTACTGTCACAATCATAAACAACTGCAAGCAATCAAACCACAAAAGCATTTAAATTTTGTTTTTCAAAAAAAAAAAGTTATAAAAGCGAAGAGAAGCATTGCGAGAGGGCCTCCAATCCATCCAAGTTGCGCCACTGCTGTCCACAATGTCCCTATTCTTTTCGGTTCCGATTTCGCATATTTGGTTTGCAGCAATAGTGTGCTGTAGTTTAATGCACAGTCATCTGCCATGGCGTTTGATGTTGTTAGTTAGAACTGATTATTGATGATTCATTCAGGAAGAATGAGAAATAGAGGAGGAGGAGGAGGAGGAGGTATCTTCTTCTGGAAAGATAAAACTAAAGAGGAAAGCGTTATTCGGAGTTGGTGCTGATAGGGACGTGGAAGTGGAAAAGAAGAAGCAAAAGATTTCGCCGGAGAGTAGTGGTGCTTCTCCTCGCCGGAAAAGGAGTATAGTGGATTTGGAGATGGAGAGGGAGGAGAAGAACGAAATAGAAAGATTGCATAGTTTTCAAGGCAGGAGAACAATTACTTTACTGTGGGATGAGCGATTCAATTTCGACAATCACCTGCGCCAACACTTATTCTTTTACAGCGACTAGGACCAATTTCATCGTGTCGGCAACTCCTCCATTACCCAGTTTGTGAAGGCCAATGCCTTTCAGATTGGGAGGGAGTTGATTTCATGAAATTCGAGATTGAAAGAAGCCGCAAAGAGGTGTGTCGTCTCACATTGAAGTTGGCAGAAGAAAAGAACGCAAGACGTAGAGTAAAGGAGCAGTTGCAAGAAGCAAAAGTTGTAGGAAGCAAATGATCATCATTATTGTTGTTGTTGTTATTGTGACAGTGAAAAAGGAGAAATATGAGGCTGACGGTTGGTGGCGGTGGTTGTGGCTGTGGTTGTAGTGTTGGTGAAGGAGGTGGTGAAATTCATGAAAAGAATAAAAGGAGGGTTGAAATTTGGAAGAGGGGTGTTGAGATTAGGATTAGGAAAAAGGTAATTTAAAAATTTTAGGTAATTTTTGAGCGTTTGGATAATTTTGCAGAACCCATCTTTCATGGTACAATAATTCTTTTTTGTGAATAGATTTATCAGTGTTTAAAACTTTCATGAGTAAAAATAGTAGTTTACTCTAAATTAAATTAGCCTAATAAATTTTATGATAAATTGTGATTTTATTGTAATTTCTTTTTTTATGTTTATTGTTTAAAATTTGTGAATTTACTTTAAAAGAAAATCTATGTTTAGCATAACATAA
>NC_029785.2:24023314-24025453 GCF_000816755.2 Arachis ipaensis
AAAATGCTTGTCAAAGTCTTGCATGACATCAACTGTCGTCTCCAAGATGACAACATCGTCATCCCCTTATGGACATCAGGCCCGTCAACTTCGTCGTTTTCGTTGTCGTCATCGGAAATCGTAGTTTTTGTGACAATTTCAATAACATCGTCTTAAAGAAAGTCAAAATTTGAATCCAACAACTACTACACAAGTTTAGCTTGAATTGCATTGTGGAAAGAGAGAAGTGGTGATAATAGTAATGGTGATGATCAAATGACCATGGAGTGATTAGTGAAAGGAAGAGGATATTTTATTAGGGGACAAAATCATCATGTAATTAATATTTTATGTGAAAAAATTAGTTTTAAAATGATTTTTAACGTTCAGAATGATATTAATAAAAAAAATTGTATTAGAAATAATTCTATCCTTTAATAGCAAATGTAAAATAAATGTTTCATAATTTTCTTTAAGTAACCCATAATTGATTGACGCATTATGAAACTCTAACTCATTAGAAAACCAATAACCATCCTCAAAAATGCACATAATTGTTGTCCCTCATATTTAATAGGATGAAGCTTCCTACTAATAGCAGTAGTGACCTTCCAAGCATGCACTTAACTTTAGTCATCCTTTATCAGTACTAAGTATTACTTTCTCAGTTTTAATAAAAATACACATGTAAAAAGGAGTAATGGATTGAATTTATATTTTAAAATATAATTAGAAAAATTATCATATTCGAAATAAAATATAATAAAAAAACAAATTAATATCTTTTAAAATATTATTAGACTCATTCTCTAAATAAACAAGAAAAGTAGTAACTAAAATGGAGAAAATAAAATAAAGAAATTTGCTGATAAGTGCTCTAAAAGTATTAGATAGACAAACAAGAATGATAAATTTTAATTTTTTTAATATATTATCAACACATTTTATACATCAAAGAACATTTTATTATATTGCAGTATTTTTCTATGTATTTGAAAACTAAAAAAATATAAAATTTCTCTATGATTTATGGTTAAATATTTTCTACAATAAAAATTTATATACTTTAGTCAACTAAAAAATATGTCTAACTTTTTATCTAAATTTAATATATTTATGCTATTTAAATAATTTGACATCTTTTATTAATGGAAATTATTTTTAATATGGAGATGAAGATAATGTTTTAGTTGAATATTAATATTTGAAGCGTATTATAGTATTATAGATGTATAAAAAATGTGTTCAACATATATCTTGTGTGTTGGTTAAAATATTGACTCGTGTCCAACAGACAATATGCATCATAATGATGACATGTATCTAATACGAAGGACGACACGTGTCCAACATACACCCTGCAATACGCATCTTATATGGTAATTTTTCACCTGCAAAATTCAAAGATCCCTAATTATACTAAATAATCTCATTTTTAATAAAAGTATTAATATCTTTTTCATATAAAAAAAATTAACCTTTTATTATTGAATTCTTGCNGAGTCTTGACTCTTGAGTCTTGACTCTTGAGTGTTATTATTGCGCAGGTTCATCATTTTTATTCCAACTAAGGAGGAAAACGAGGGGCAACAAGAAAGAGAGAGTAGTGTAGTGGATATAATTAATAAGTTTATTAATAACCAAAGGTGAGAATATCAAAGACTCTGAGGAAGTAGTGGAAGCTGAGGTGTATGTGGGTCCCACACAACAGAATGGGGAAGGTTCCGTGGGGTCCACGATAAATGCGGCGAGACGCAGCATCGCAGAAACAAAAGAAAGAAAGAAAGAAAGAGAAAGCCATCATCTCAGTTCTCATCTTCTCCTTTGCACTTGCGTTTGCGTTTCTCCTTTCCCATTCAACTCAACCACAATTGCCTCTTCTTTTCTTTTCTTTTCTTTCTTCCACCCCTTTCTTTTCTCCGCATTTTTATTTGGATTATTCATGCTTATTTATTATTAATTTATCACCATCCGAGATTCCCTAAATATTGTACTGTCTTTGGCTTTTTGGTGATGAAGTGGATCCCACTCGCTTCACCCTATTGTGAGATTTGGAGGAGGAACCAAAGAAACTATATAGGAGATATCGATGGGAGAGAAATATGAACATGCATCTTCTAAATTTTTTCTTTAATTATTTTATTAAGTATATTTTTTTAT
>NC_029785.2:24025754-24026016 GCF_000816755.2 Arachis ipaensis
AATTAAAAGAAAATATATGAAAAAATATTAAATAATAAAAAATTATAATTACAAATAATTAAATGAAAAATTAAAAAGAACTATATATTCTCGAAATATATTTACATATAAGGGGAACTTGATGATAATATTCATATATCTTTGATGATAATATTCATATAAGTCATGGTATGAAATATTAGAATTTTTTACTCAACCAATCGAATTACTTGGTTATTAATAAACCAATTTTATCATGTTTCATATTTTAAATAATTGTTAG
>NC_029785.2:24026043-24027507 GCF_000816755.2 Arachis ipaensis
CAGTAAACTTCTTCACAACCTTGGACCTGAATTTCTTGTTTTCATATGTTGCTTTTATTATTATTGTGTATATTATTTTATGATTGTCATTTATCAAAATCAAATTAAATAATATAAACTTTTGGTTACATTTAATGCTTAGATCAAGTTTTAAATTTGTTTTTAATGTTTAAAATATTCTATTTTTGTTTCAAAAAATTTCAAATCGACTACTTAGCGTTGTCGCACCAATAAATATGAGAGAAATGCATAACATGGTTAGTGCATCTGTGCATGTATACTGAAAACATTATTAATTAAACAATCTCCTCTTTTAATAGGTGTGAATATTTTAATATTATGATTTTAAAAGTACGTAAAACTCTAATAATGTTTATGTTAGAATATATAAGAGTTTACCCAATGAATAAATTACATAATTATTGTACTAAATGAATATACACACGTAAATTAAAAAAATATGAAAAAATGTATACCGGGTACCAGCAGGTTTTTATGTTTAGAGACCGAGGCACCGAGCTGTCTTTTGTTCTGCTTATAATTCGATTTGTCCAAAGAGTATTAATGATTGAATTAGGTATTTGTTATGGAAAAGTATATGGAATTAAGAGGTGATTAGCTAAAAAGTAAATAATTTACTTAATTTATAATTATATTTAATTAATTTTATTTGTTTTTAATTTATAATATTTGATATTAATTATTTTTCACTCTAAATTAAAATTTTGAATGATACGTTGGAGAAATAGGGGCGAGGATTATGGAATTTCCAACAATTTCGATTCTTAGTATATAAAAAAATTTATAAAATATATAAAAGAACATCTATTTAGTATGAAAAAAAACATTCTGATATACTTAGTAGAAGAAACATCCTAATGCCTAGTATAAACACCATTTACATAGAGATTTTAGATTCATTCAAAAACATTTAACTTTTTGGCTAGTACCCTCTTAGTTCCTAACATTGTTGATTTGTTATATACATATAACTAACTTGTGTCTTAAAATACATGTTAAGAGCAAAATATAAAAATATTTTTAAATTTTTAATATATTAAAAATATAAAACAATCGTCTTAAAATATTAAATAATTTATTATTTTTTGGCCAATAGTTAGTTAACAAACTAACGATGTAGAAAGAAAGTCCAAATGTATAATAAAGTGTTATTATATAAGAGGGAGTATAGGAAGCTAATAGAGTATCTATACAATGTGTATAATGGGAATATAGGGATGTTCGATTTAGTAGAATATCAGATGTTTGTTATCCTAGTACTTGGATGGTTATTCTGGATAATATGAGTGTATTGTATTTGAAAAATTAGTAGTATTTTATCTTGGATGTTTATTTTTTAATTTATATTGAGTCAAATAAATAACCCATTATACACATTATACAAATACTCCATCGACTCGCTAGCGAGATTCATTATATAAATACAATTTTTGTTAAAAATGT
>NC_029785.2:24027579-24028808 GCF_000816755.2 Arachis ipaensis
GACAGCACAAGAAAAGAGAAACAAAACTGGAAGCTCGCATAGCTGTACACTTTGAGTCTTTGGCTTAGCCATGGTAAATCAAATTATATACAGTCCAAAAAATATTTAATCCTATCCTTTGATGATTCCTTCTCCATCGTTGTAGTAACATAATAACATGCCTCTTAGCATCCTCCAAAAGACGCTTGCGATTTTAGCTTCTTCAATGCTTTTCTTTTCCCTCAATTATCTGTCACTATCTTCCTACCACTACTGCAACTATGGCCAATGCTCATTTACTCGGACAAACTATCCAACAAAATCTCTGTGCTGTCTCCACAGAGATCCTCGTTCCATTTCCAACATTAATATTAACGCCCAGCATACATTGGAGTGATTTCACATTCTCAGAGAAATTGCTGGTATTGTGGGAACTCGACAACTTTACCCACAAAGGTTGTCTACTTGTGTAGTTGTGTGTTCCAAGTTCCAACCAACTTGTTTTCTCCTTCAGTGACGTCAAAATTCAAACATATTAGTATTTTTTTAATTTGATTTAGTTATTCAACTCCAAGATTCCAACTCACTTCTTTTTCCACTAGTACTAGTGTACTACTTCATTTATATGGGTTTTATTTACGGTCAAACATGGTTTGGAATAGCTCAATCTTCCTAACTGCTTCGAATGCAAGGTCTACGGTGAGGAACCACCGTGTATATTATTATATAAAAATTCCACTGAATGTTATGTTATTGGTGGTTCATTTGCCATTAGTTCAGTACTTCAGTCAAATATGCAGTTGAAATTGGACCACGGCCAAAACTACATGAAGGAAACCTAACTACCACCGAATCATTTCATCTTGTTTCTATTTTAAAGCAGAAATTCGTCACACACAAATTGAATGGACCGCCAAAATATTTTATTTTATAGTAATTCTTTTTAATAATTAATTTTTAAATTTACAACATTGGAATTTCCTCACATGCTACCCTANACTGCATGTGAATTTTTATATAAAATGAATAATGTTAATTTATATCAAGTTCTAAGCTAGAAAAGTAAAAAGCTGTAAATTCTTCCATGAATTGGGTTCATTATAATCATTCAACTTGCAGATCCATCCGTAAAGAGTTAAAAATATACAAGTGAATTCTAACACAAGTTCGTAACAATTTAAAGAACAAAATATTAATTATATTTATTAAAAATTCATGTTCCACGGTCATCACAAGACTGATTACATGTT
>NC_029785.2:24028855-24030725 GCF_000816755.2 Arachis ipaensis
ACGAACCATCATCTTTCTCTTTTCCGTAGAGAGAGAAATCCTGTGCCGGTATCTCGCAAAATCTCGCTGAGTTCTCAAACCCAGCAAAAACCCTCTTCCCCAAAACAAAACACAGAGAGAAAACAAAAGAAAAGTAAACCACAAAAGAGACCTCTGCTCCTTTAATTTGATTCATAAAAACATGAATCATTTATAAGAGAGGGAGGGAGAGAGAGTTCTCAAATGAAAAGGTTGAGAACTTTCCGTTCACCGCTGTGACCCCACTGATCTCCTCCAATCTCCGCCGTGGTCGTCACGGACTCCTCCGACGTCATCGACGGCGATCCCGGACGGCGCCGGTAATCGGCGATCTTCTGAAGGAAGATCGGCGTCAGACGAAGATCAAGATCAGCCGCCGTCTGGACCCTCGTCACCTCCTCCAGCCGCTTACGCTTCCCGGCGGCGCCGGCAGCAACACGTGTAGACCGTGAGCTTGTGAACCTGCAACTCGGGTTTGGATCTCGAACCTTCTTCCATATGTCACCGCACGTGACCTCTGCCTCCGATGCTTCGTCGGTGGCCACCACCGGACCCGCCGATTCCATCCCCATAAACTCCGGCGAGGGCCTCAACGTGCCTCCGCGGAGCACCGTCTCCACTGCAGCCTGGCACACGTGCCAGTTCCCTGTCCACAAAAGCCCCACAGCACCATTAACCGGATTCACGGTTCTTCCACATGCTTCAAACAGCAGTGACTGAAACAGAGCTGAATAAGAGAAAAGAAAACACAGAAGCGTTAGTTTCTTTTTTTTTTTTTTAATTTGAATAACAGATACAGAAGTCTCAATGGAGTTGACTACCAAGAGAAGTACGCAACAAATAAAAATGATAGAAGCGTTTGAAGATGGTGTGTTTTATAGAAAGGTGGTATAATTACCGGGTCTTTGGGCCTCCGGTACATTGGAAATGAAAGACATGAGGCCGGCGCGGCCGAAGAACTTGGCGACGAAGACGGTGGCGTGGCCTTGGGCCTCGGGTGTCTCGATCCACTGCAAGCAAGGGCGCAACATGCATGTCTCGCTGCAACCCTTTCGGAGAACTCGGCAACCGTTGCAACTCATGCCTCCGGGTTTCTTTTTTTTTTTTTCGGTTCTTTCTCTTTTTTTAATTTTAATTTTAATTTTGTGGTTCTATGTTGACAGCTAAGTTACCGAATTGCCCTTACATGAACACGAATTAGGAAAGGAGGGTGAGGGCAGACGAGGAACCAGGATGGGTTTCTTTCTTTTTTCTTTGGCTACAAGGAATGATGGTGGACTGGTGGAGGTTTGGGAAACAGAGGGAGGAGAGGGGTAAAATAAAGAAAGAGAGGGAATGAGAGAATGCGAATTGAGGTGCAGCTGGGATATAAATAAAGAGAAGGAAGAGGAGTGAGGTTTGGGGGTGGTTGAGTTAGATTTAACTGTGGTTGGGTTAGTGGGTAGTGTGTGCAAGTTAGTGAGAGGTAGTGCGTGAGTGTGTGTATGTCTAGTGTGTGTCTGAGAGCACTGCTGATTTTTTTTTTTGTGTGTCATCACATGCACTCATACTTCTTTTTGGGGGGTGTGTTGACAGTGTTGTATGTATGGGAGGGTGAGATTCCAAGGTCTTGGGTGTGAGCGGCTCCGTGTTTCCGCGCATGGGTGTTCCTACACCGTTGGATCTCTATTTTTCATCATATCTTTCTTAAATTATTAAATAGAAGAAATTATTAAAATAATATTAAAAAGTTGACGTTGCTAACAAAAATAACTTCAAAATATATTAATAAAAAATAAGTTTTGAAAGGATTTAAAATTATGATTAAAAAAATTAAATATTAAATATATATTTTTAAAATAATTTTAGAAAT
>NC_029785.2:24030786-24031256 GCF_000816755.2 Arachis ipaensis
CAAATAAATATTTAAAAAAATTATTGTAAATGACCACTTTATTTAAAAAAAAATTCTAGACATCAATTTCTTTTGTGTATCTTCTAAATTTTTATTTAAATATTATCACAAAAATTCAAACCAAATAAATAAGTCGTTTGTTAAACATAAAATTTTTTTGTCACTTATAAAAATATAATATTTACTAGTTATTCTTGTTACATTTTTAAATCATTCAAAAATTATTTTGTCGATAATATCTTTTAGGGACTTTTTTATCAATGACTAAATCTTTTTCATGCTGAATTAGTAGTTAACTCTTCTTAAATATCTATGATGCAATTGACACAGACACAGAATACGACATGACACAGAACACGCTGACACGTGAATTTTAAAACATAAATTGCAGTGAGATTTTATATTCTTCTTGATATTAAAACATACAAAATTTTTAATTATTTTTAATGCTTTATTTTAATTATATAAAG
>NC_029785.2:24032001-24032396 GCF_000816755.2 Arachis ipaensis
GAAGACATGATAAGAATAAAATTAAACACGCTGACACGTGATGATATTTAGGTATGTCCAAACGCGTCCAGAGAAAAATTTTTTATTTTTTATTAAGACACACTTGGACACAGCAGACATCGTGCCAGACAAGTGTCGATGAGTATCGTATTCAAAATGTACTCGACACGCAGATACGATAACTCAGCAAAATGTCCATACTTCATAGTTAAATATTATCTTAATTAGTATCTAATTTTTTTTTATTAAATTGTGATTATGAGAACCGAATCAAATTTGTCAATTCAACCCTATTAATCGAAAATCAGCTACAAAGCCGTTTGATTTAAAATAAAAAACGTTTGCCAATAAACCAATAAAAAAAATCAATAAAATCTGTTTAATTTGTTTAGCAG
>NC_029785.2:24032574-24040396 GCF_000816755.2 Arachis ipaensis
CGGATTTTTTACTTAAATAAATTTAAAAAAATATTTTATTTATTAAAATAAATAATTTTAAAAATAATTATAAAAATACATAGTATGTGTTATATTGTTTACAGTATAAATAAGATTAGACAGTGTGAGTGACATGTGTATATCTCGTTTATAGTGTAAACGAGATACATGTTAAATTATAACGTTTACAATGAAAACAAGATACAATAAGACAAATTTTCAACAATTATAAAAGGATGTGCAATCTTTGACATTCTCCAAATACATTTCATATCTTCTACTCTTCCGTTTTTCTTCCAAAAATAAGAAAAAATGTCCAGTAGTAGCGGATATATAGTTGTCTATGTGTATCCCAAATGTCATATGAGAAACAGTGACAATGTGGTGATATTTGAGTGTAATATTCCGTTACTATTGCGCACTCAACGAATAAGTTCCATGTCCGAGTTAAAGACTCTGATATTGAGTAAACTTGGTAGTTTAGGGAGAAAAGAGATAGAAAGGGTTGGGTATAGGTTACTAGCACAATTGGAAAACGGAATTTTTCAGTTTCGTCTATTTTGACTCCAGGACGACGAGCATGTGCGACTCATATTTGACATCCATGGGAGAATCATGGCGGAACAAGTAATGGAGCTTTTTGTCGAGGTTGGTGATGTTGGTGGCGGTGGATCCGTCTGCAGGATAGATGACCCACCTCTCGCACCACCACCGATTCATGTTGCTAGTCCAGTGGAAGACATGGACGTGGATGATGAAGACTCCGACAAAGAGTACGTTGCGGATAGCAACAATAGTGGTTCTTCTGAAGATGATGATGATGAGGAGTTTGTACCCGAGACGCCGACTGAGGCAGCAGTGCACTATGTTTTGCCTCCCCCCACCTGATTCCAGTGCTATCAGATGTACCAAGTCACTATCATGCGTTAGATCTGGACACGATGCATGATAAATCTCTGTTTTCCAACACTGGGAAAGACGATTACAAAAGCAGAGATGCAGTAATGTAGGTTGATAAACCACTATTTTGTGGTTTATCTTGTGCTAATTTGAATGGTTTTTATAAACTCTTCACTCAGTTATTCATACTATTTGCATGGTTTTACAATTTCTTCCTAGTTTTATGCTATGATTGAAAACCTGCTTCCTAAGCCTTTAATTTGTGTATATTAATTTCTCCTTTATACCAGTCGATGCCGTGATCTGTGTGTTAAGTGTTTCAGGCTTTATAGGGCAGGAATGACTTAGAGAATGGAGAGGAAGCTTGCAAAAATGGAAGGAGCACAAGAAATAAAGGAGACAACCAGCGAGAAGTGACGCGCACGCATGGCTCACGCGTGCGCGCGAAACAGAGAAAATCACAGCGACGCGTGCGCGTGCCTGACGCGTACGCGTGGAAGCAAGGACGTGTACGCGTGGAAGCGAATCTGCACAACGACGCGAGCGCGTGCCTGACGCGCACGCGTGGAAAGGAAATTCGGCCAGCGACGCGCACGCGTGATTGACGCGTACGCGTGACATGTGCGATCTGCAGAAAATTCAGAAAATGCTGGGGCGATTTCGGGCCGTGTTTTGAGCCAATTTTCGGCCCAGAAACACAGATTAGTGCCAGGAAACATGCAGAGACTGAGGGGACATTCAAACATTCTCATTACGCATAGTTTTAGTTTAGTTTTGGAATCTTAGAGAGAATACTACTCCTTCCTCTAGGTTTCCTTTGCATTCATAGTTTAGAGTTTCATGCTTTTGTTTTTGGATACTGAGAAGACTCATTACCTCCGTGGAAGTTTCATTTTTCTAGTTTGTTTTCTTACTCTTCTACATTTTATTGCCATTAACCCTATTTGGATAAGTATGTTGCATTTTGGGATTTATTAATATAAGAACCTATTTTATTTTTAATTGCTTTTTAATTATTGTTTATCATGTCTTCCTTATATTCCCTTTTTAATTCTGTGAAGTTTACAATCATGATAATGGAGTAGTTCCCCAACTTGATTGGGAGTTGATTAAAAGGAGAACCTTGAGTTGGAATACTCAAGTATTAATCCTCGCGCATAGTTGATGACTGACAACTCTAATCTCTAACTTTAATCCTTCCTAAGGAGAGGATTAAGACCTGAGGATATAGCTTATTAGTTAGTTACTTGACTTTTCCTTATTCATTAAGGAATGACCAGGTAGATCAACAACGTTTTAGGATTGTACTTGAGAAAATCCAACAAGGATAGAAATTCCAATTAATCATCTCCCGGTCAAGGCTTTTAATTGAATTAAATAAATTCTCTAGTTAATTTCCACTGCTTACTTTTATAATCATTTATTTTCCTGCTTCTCAAACTCAAAATTTCTGGGAAAACCTCTAACCAATAAGCTGCACTCTTTTGTCAACTCGTTGGGAGACGACCTGGGATTCATACTCCCAGTATTTTTAATTCTAATTTTGTGACAACCCTTTTAAATTGATAAGCGGATTTTAGCTGGTTAAGAACTGTACTTGCAACGCATTTCTTTTATTAATTTCTTAACTGGTCAATTTCTGCCTGCATCACAGGTTCTAAAGAATTACAGCATTCGCAAAAGTGTTGAGTACCGAGTGGTCGAATTAGACCGATTCAAGTACCATGTGCATTGCCGCCAAGCTGCAACTGGATGTCCTTGGAGTCTCCGTGTGGCCCTCCGATAGAACTTTGGATACTGGTGAGGTCAAGTTTAATTGTGACGTATTTACTAATTTATGATTGCTATATCTGGTATTGTTTTCAATGATGAATGTTTTATTTTGTTAGGGAGGTTCATAGGGTTGGTGTAGCGCATACATGTTTAGCACCTACCATGTTCTAAGACCATGGACAGTTGGACAGCAGCTTCATCTGTAATGTCATCCTACCATTGATACAGTCCAACCCATCCGTCAGCATCCCTGTCTTGTAGGGTGTAGTTTGGCAAAGCTATCACTTCAAACTCTCGTATATAAAGGTTTGGATGGCAAAGCAAAAGGCAATTACGTAGACATACGGGGACTGGGAGAAGTCATACAACAAGGTGTCGAAGCTGCTACAAGCACTGCAGAGTTGTTATCCCGGAACAATAAGTGAGCTCAAGGCCTTACTTTACTATGATGGGCACCTTATGGTCTGTGACTGTTGCATGCTCGACAAAGTATTCTAGGCCTTCCCGTCCTGTATTGAGACTTTCAAGCATTGCAAGCCGTTTGTTTTTGTCGATGGCATGTATTTGTATGGCAAATACGGTGGTGTGTTGCTTATTGCAGTGGCACAAGACGACAATAGCAATATCCTTCCTATTGCTTTTGAAATTGTGGAGTCTAATAGTATGGACTCATGGTCTTTCTTCCTGACTAATTTGAGACAACATGTCACCCCACAGGAAGGCCTGTTGATTATTTCTGATAGATTTTAGGTGATCAAGGATGCACTAAGGGCCGATGATAGTGGTTGATCTAGTGACAGACGCCATCGGAGGACCCTCTGCTCGTGTTGGTCCCTGCTCTGCTGTGTCAACCCTATCAATTTGTTAACAGTTGCAAGAATAACATGAATTCAATTTACAGAACATCATAACGAACTACAAATTCAGAAACACAAGCAAACCATAAAGGATGGTTACCTCGCTGCCATAGGATACATGAAAACCTGTCGGTCAGGTAGACACCACTGCAAAAATCTCTAGTATATCCAAGACATCAATAGCGGAATATAACCAGTTATGTTTGTCATGCCTCGGTGTGCTGCAAAGCACAACGAATAGTATGTCCATGCAAGCACCGTCGAACCCCAAGACAGACCACGACACGGTTGAAAGTTGGCAAGTAGTGGCAGCCACCGGAGATAGACGAGGTTGTTTGACTTGTCCGTCATCAGATAACCCCAGTCAGTAACATGATGTAACACTTCGTATACTGTTGGAGTGTCTCTAGATCAGCGGTGCTGGGCATATGTCGGACTCGGTCCCGAAGCCATGTCAACTTCAACGAGAAAGACTCCTTCCTCTACGTCCCCTGCTGCTGAGCCACTAGAGGCCTGGCACCAAGTAGTAGCTCCACCAACTCTCACGTCTCAGTGTTGTACCATCAATAGAAATCATGGAAGCACCCCCCACTGGCTCCCCGTGCACGCGTATTATTCAAACAGCAGCACATCTTTATCATTAAGGCATATCTTTCACTTAAAAACAAGTGTATATATATATGCATAACTTTTGCATCAATAAAATAGAAAATTCAGTAGCATCATCAACAAGTAAATACATATTCTATCATTAGTAACACAAGTTCATACTTTTGGTTTACCCAATGAAGTTTCAATAATGTCACCGTCAACAATTACAACGTTAAATCGTCAAACCAATCACCAATTACAGCTATAAATAAACTCAATTCCATCAATTATTCACACAAAGCAACCATAAACTATTTGTAGTTACTCATTTGATTTTATTGGCATTTATAATTTAAAACTTTTACTTTTAAAAATAAATTCCCTACCTCAATTAGCCAAAATTAAAAGGAACCGGAGGTGGAATTAAAGCGTGACGGCTGGTTGGACCACTACTAATACCACAGCAGTTTCAACCAAGATAGTAGCAACATTGCACCCCAAAACAATCGGGACAGCAGTAGCATTAGTTCCCACAGTAGTGACCATGGTTGCAGTAAAATAAAGAATTCAAATTCAATGGAATCAGAAGCAGAAACGGCTCTGAAAATTTAAGATAGAGTAGAGACTAAAATCGAATTAGAATAAGTACAATCGAATTAGACTAATATGTGTTGTTATTGTTATGAAATTCAGTAAGAAGCAAGAAGGGAATTATATAGAAGAATGAATGGTGAGGAGTGAAGGAGCATGGGTGAGTAAGGGAAGGATGAGTGTCACTGATGACCAAGAACCGACTGGTTCTTATAAACGCCGTGGTTTTGAGCCTTTTTTTTAAAAAGAAGAAAACAACGCGTAAACGCATCACCCTCACCACCCTTCCCCCAACACCCCCCTTTTGTGACATTCAGAATTGAAAAGCAAAGCTTGAAAGTTCAAAAATTAGGGTTCTAAGTTCTAACAAAAAATTAGGGTTCTGCCACCACCGTCTGTTGTTGTCGGTGCCTCCGCAGCCTCCTCCTTCCCCCTGTCTCAAACTCAGCCACTCTCTTGTAGCTCAGCATGTCGTCTGGTTGAGGGTTAGAGCTTCTTGCCGTATGTTCGTTGTCATCTTCTCCCCGCTCGTCGTCATCTCGCCGTTCGACGTCATCTATTCGTCACTCTGCTCTCTGTCGGTGGTTAGTGGCATTACTTACTGTAAGACCCAGAACTTTTGAAAAAAAAAATCCTATTTTAAACTAATTTCAAATTATATATTTAATTATAGTTTTAATTTCAGAAACTATTTTATTGAGAATAATTAAAGGCAGTTTTGATTAATTGGATTTGAAATAAATTAAGGTTTTTATCCAAACTCTATAATTATGGATTATTTTCCTATTTATAATTTAAAGTTTTAGAAATCCAAAAATAATGAAGTTTGGCTATTTAAATTAGGATTTTATCTAATTTTATAATTATTGAGTTATTCTCTATATTTAAGTTATAAAGTTAGTAGTTGTTAAATAATGAGAATTTTATATGACTTAATTTAAATACTTTATATTTTCATAATTCAATACTTTAAGTTTTAGGGATAAAGAAAATTAATTATATTACTATGTATTTTCAATTAGAGAAATTGATTAAGTATCAATTAGTATTTTTATACCACAAATAATATTTTGAAGTAATTTTAGAGATTAAATTAGTTTTTCAAATTAATACTCTATGCTCCAATTTTATTAAAATTATCGTACTCAAATTAAACCCAGAAAACCCCAATTTTATACACAAACCCTAATTTTCTACCCTAATCCACCTTCACTCTTCTCTCAGCGCCGCAGCCCCTTCCCTAAACCTTAACACTCATGACTCATTAGTTTCAGACAAAAGAAAAGAAACACAAAAGAAAAGAAAGGAAGAGGGAAAGAAGGAAAGGGGGAGGAAGAGAGGGAGATCCGAGGGTGAAGGAGCGCCGGAGCTGGTGGGCCGCACCGTTGCATTGCCTTGGCCGTCGTCAGGGAGCAGACACGCGCGGGGAGGAGAAGCCGTCACAACCGCGTCGTCGTCGCACACAAAAGGAGGAGAAGGAGAGCGACAAGGAGAAGAGGAAGGCGTCGTTGCCGTTCGCGCGTCATCTCTAGCCTGCGTCGCCACTGTTCGCGTTGTCACCTCCAGCCCACGTCGTCGCCGTTGATGTTTGCTATGCCTCCATGGAGTGCATCGCCGTCAGGAGCTAGAATGTGAGAGAGAAGAAGAGTTGTTGCGTTCTGCCGCCGCTGAAGGACCCGTTGCCGCTGGATCCGTTGCTGCTGGAGCCTTTGGCCGCCGGGCATGCCCCTGTTGCCAGTGAACGAAGCTGTTGTCACCAATAGCCACTGCCGGTAAGGGTTTTAATTTGGTTTTTGTTCCTTTTGAGTTTCTGGAAGCTTTTTCATCGCTGCTTGTTTGTTACAATCGACGGAGTTCTGGTCGCCGCTGTCGCTTGGGATGGCTGTCGGGGCTGCTGCCAAACCGGTTCAGCGGCCACCGCTGTTTCGTTCTTATTAGAGTAAGTGTTTATGTTTCGAAAACTCCTGCGTTAGTATTGTGTTATGTTTGGTTATAAACTCTGAGGTTTTGGGAACATAGGGTCGTGTTCTCAGCGTTGCATGTGACTTTTAAGTTGCTGTGTTGCTGCGGATGAGATCGGGGGCTGAGGTCTCAGTTGCCATTGGTTTCAGGCTGAGAGAAAAGAGTTCCGTTTGCGCATTTGGTTTATGATTTCGACCTATCAAGGTAGGGGCCTTTTTTAGAAACTAAACTTTATATTTCGGAGTTGCTATATATGGATATTGACGTGAGAATTGTGCTTTTAGTGATTGTATAAGTCTTATGTGTTTTTTGGTTGTTTTTGATGGATATGAATGCTTGTTTGACTGGTTGTTGTTGGGTTTTATGAAATGGAATGTTTTTGAAGTGTTTCTTTAAAGATATTTATTCTAAAGTTTTGAAATCGAGTTTAATCCGTTGGAGATTGATTTGAGTTTGAGTTGGTTTTCTGGAAATATGAAAATGGTATACACTTTTGGATTCAGCCTCATTTTGAATTGATTTGGCTTTGAACCCATTAAAGAGGGTTGCAGAATGGTTCGGTTAGGACTAGGAAAGGGTGGCAAAGTCCAAGTTTTAGGGGAGGTTGATGAGCGGATAATTTATACGCTTTTTGACATTGTTTTTAGTATGTTTTTAGTAGGATCTAGTTACTTTTAGGGATGTTTTCATTAGTTTTTATGTTAAATTCACATTTCTGGACTTTACTATGAGTTTGTGTGTTTTTCTGTGATTTCAGGTATTTTCTGGCTGAAATTAAGGGACTTGAGCAAAAATCAGATTCAGAGGTTGAAGAAGGACTGCTGATGCTGTTGGATTCTGACCTCTCTGCACTCAAAGTGGAGTTTCTGGAGCTACAGAACTCAAAATGGCGCGCTTCCAATTGCGTTGGAAATTAGACATCCAGGGCTTTCCAGAAATATATAATAGTCCATACTTTGGCCAAGAATAGATGACGTAAACAGGCGTTCAACGCCAGATTTCTACCCAAATCTGGCATCCACCGCCAGAAAAGGAGCCAAAACCAGAGTTGAACGCCCAAACTGGCACAAAAGCTGGCGTTCAACTCCAAGAAGGACCTCTACACGTGCAACACTCAAGCTCAGCCCAAACACACACCAAGTGGGCCC
>NC_029785.2:24041202-24041543 GCF_000816755.2 Arachis ipaensis
TATTTTTCACTGAGAGGAGGGGATGTAGCCACTGACAACGGTGATGCCCTTGCATAAAGCCAGCCATGGAAATGAGTAAGACTGATTGGATGAAGATAGCAGGAAAGCAGAGGTTCAGAGGAACGAAAAGCATCTCCATTCGCCTATCTGAAATTCCTACCAATGAATTACATAAGTACCTCTATCCCTATTCTATTATTTATTATTCGAAAACATCATTATCAATTTATATTTGCCTGACTGAGATTTGCAAGGTGACCATAGCTTGCTTCATACCAACAATCTCCGTGGGATTCGACCCTTACTCACGTAAGGTATTACTTGGACGACCCAGTGCACTT
>NC_029785.2:24041650-24043796 GCF_000816755.2 Arachis ipaensis
TGTCATGTCTGAATTACATGCTGAAGCTTGGCTGACCATTGGCCATGTCTAGTGTTTTGGACTGGAGCTTTCATTGAAAGCTTGGCTGGCTAGTGAGCCATGTCTAATTCCTGGACTGAAGCTTTAGACTAACATGGCAAGATTCCTGGAATTCATATTAAAAATTTTGGAATCCTTATTTTTCTTTTTTAAATAATTTTCGAAAAAAAAACCAAAAAAATTAGAAAATCATAAAAATCAAAAATATTTTTCTGTTTCTTGTTTGAGTCTTGAGTCATATTATAAGTTTGGTGTCAATTGCATATGCATCTTGCATTTTTCGAAAATATCATGCATTCATAGTGTTCTTCATGATCTTCAAGTTGTTCTTGGTAAGTCTTCTTGTTTGATCTTGATGTTTTCATGTTTTGTGTCTTTTCTTGTTTTACATGTGCATTTTTCGTTTCTTAGAGTCTAAACATGAAAAATTTCTAAGTTTGGTGTCTTGCATGTTTTCTTTGCATTAAAAATTTTTTCAAAAATATGTTCTTGATGTTCATCATGACATTCATAGTGTTCTTGGTGTTCATCTTGACATTCATAGCATTCTTGCATGCATCACATGTTTTGATCTAAAAATTTCATGCATTGCATCTTTTTAGTGTTTTTCTCTCTCTCATCATAAAAATTCAAAAATCAAAAAAATATCTTCCCCTTTTTCTCTCATCAAATTCGAAAATTTGAGTTGACTTTTTCAAAAATTTTTAAAATCAAGTTGTTTCTTATGAGTCAAATCAAAATTTCAATTTGAAAATCTTATCTTTTTCAAAAATCTTTTTCAAAAATCAAATCTTTTTCAAATTTCTTAGTTATTTTCGAAAATTTCAAAAATATTTTTCAAAAATCTTTTTCTTAATTTTACATAAAATTTTCGAAAATAACAATAACAATTAATGTTTTGATTCAAAAATTTCAAGTTTGTTACTTACTTGTTAAGAAAGATTCAAACTTTAAGTTCTAAAATCATATCTTGTGATTTTTTGTAAATCAAGTCATTAATTGTGATTTTAAAAATCAAATCTTTTCAAAACTAATTTCTATCATATCTTTTCTAAAATATCTTCTTATCTTTTTCAAAAATTTGATTTCAAAATATCTTCTCTAACTTCCTAACTTCTTATCTTTTCAAAATTGGTTTTCAAAATTTGTTTCAACCAACTAACTAACTTTTTGTTTGTTTCTTAACTTTTTCAAAACTACCTAACTAACTCTCTCTCTCTCATTTTCGAAAATATCTTCCCCTTTTTTCAAAATTTCTTTTTAATTTATTAATTATTTTAATTTTTTATTTTTAAATCTTAATTTTCGAAAATTACTAACATTTTTCAAAAACTATTTTCAAAAATCACTAACTCTTTTTCAAAAACTATTTTCGAAAATTCCTTCTCTCTCATCTTATTCTATTTATTTATTCATCTACTAACATCTCATCTCACATCTCTGCCATCCTCACAGTTGTGCTTCTTCCATTATATTACATTCTTTGTCTCCCCCTCTTCTTTTACTCACACAGGGATCCCTATACTGTGGTATAAAGGATCTCTATTATTATTATTTTTCTGTGCCCTCTTCTTTGTCATATGAGCAGGAGCAAGGATAAAAACATTCTTGTGGAAGTAGATCCAGAACCTGAAAGGACTCTAAAAAGGAAATTAAGAGAAGCTAAAATACAACAATCCAGAGATAACCTTTCAGAAATTTTCGAACAGGAAGAGGAGATGGCAGCCGAAAATAATAATAATGCAAGAAAGATGCTTGGTGACTTTACTGCACCTAATTCCAATTTACATGGAAGAAGCATCTCCATTCCTGCCATTGGAGCAAACAACTTTGAGCTGAAACCTCAATTAGTTTCTCTGATGCAGCAGAACTGCAAGTTTCATGGACTTCCATCTGAAGATCCTTTTCAGTTCTTAACTGAATTCTTGCAGATATGTGATACTGTTAAGACTAATGGAGTAGATCCTGAAGTCTACAGGCTCATGCTTTTCCCTTTTGCTGTAAGAGACAGAGCTAGAATATGGTTGGACTCTCAACCTAAAGACAGCCTGAACTCTTGGGATAAGCTGGTCACGGCTTTCTTAGCCAAGTTCTTTCCTCCTCAAAA
>NC_029785.2:24044118-24044533 GCF_000816755.2 Arachis ipaensis
CATCATCCACTCAGCAACAGACAGAGAGTTCTGAGCAGAATCTTTCTAGCTTAGCAAATATAGTCTCTGATCTATCTAAGGCCACTGTAAGTTTCATGAATGACACACGGTCCTCCATTAGGAATTTGGAAGCACAAGTAGGCCAGCTGAGTAAAAGAATCACTGAAATCCCTCCTAGTACTCTCCCAAGCAATACAGAAGAGAATCCAAAAGGAGAGTGGAAGGCCATTGACATAAGCAAAATGGCCGAACCCAATGAGGGAGAGGAGGACGTGAATCCCAAGGAGGAAGACCTCCTGGGACGTCCAGTGGTCAATAAAGAGCTTCCCTCTGAGGAACCAAAGGACTCTGAGGCTCATCTAGAGACCATAGAGATTCCATTGAACCTCCTTATGCCCTTCATGAGCTCTGATGA
>NC_029785.2:24044757-24045528 GCF_000816755.2 Arachis ipaensis
AGCAGAAGAAAAATCACACCCTGGAGGAGCATCTGTCTGGCGTTCAGCGCCAGAACAGAGCATGGTTCTGGCGCTGAACGCCCAAAATGGGCAGCATCCTGGCGCTGAACGCCCAGAACAAGCATGGTTCTGGTGTTCAACGCCAGAAATGGCACACAAATGGGCGTTGAACGCCCAAAATGGCCACCAACCTGGCGCTAAACGCCCAGAGTTGTGTGTAAAGGCATTTTTACATGCCTAATGGGTGCAGGGATGTAAATCCTTGAACACCTCAGGATCTGTGGACCCCACAGAATCCCCACCTACCTCCACTCACTTCTTCTTACCACTCTCTTTCACACAACCCCATAAACACTCTTCCCCAAAAACCCTTCACCAATCACCTCAAACTCTCTTCCCCATCACCTCTTCACCACTCACATCCATCCACTCTTCCCCATAAACCTACCTTATAAACTCCACCTACCTTCAAAATTCAAAACCAATTTCCCACCCAAACCCACCCATATGGCCGAAACCTTTCCCCCATCCCTTCCCTATATAAAGACCTCCATTCTTCATCAAATTCACACAATACACCCCTCTACACTCCTCTTGGCCGAAACCACATCTCCCTCTCTCTCTCTCCATATTTCTTCTTCTTCTTCTTCATTTATTCTTTCTTTTATTGCTCGAGGGCGAGCAATATTCTAAGTTTGGTGTGGTAAAAGCATAAGCTTTTTGTTTTTCCATTACCATTGATGGCATCTAAGACCGGAGAATCCTCTAGAA
>NC_029785.2:24045640-24045738 GCF_000816755.2 Arachis ipaensis
AAGAGGTTGGTAACAAATCCCATCCAACAAGTCGGCATCCTAATGGTTCAAGAGTTCTATGCTAATGCATGGATCACTAAGAACCATGATCCATGATC
>NC_029785.2:24047749-24049059 GCF_000816755.2 Arachis ipaensis
TGAGTCACAATCTGAAAAGGTTCACCTAATTATGTGTCTGTGGCATTTATGTATCTGGTGGTAATACTGGAAAACAAAGTGCTTAGGGCCATGGCCAAGACTCATAAAGAAGCTGTGTTCAAGAATCATTATACTGAACTAGGAGTATCAATAACACTATCTGAACTCTTAGTTCCTATAGATGCCAATCATTCTGAACCTCAATGGATAAAGTGAGATGCCAAAACTATTCAAGAGGCAAAAAGCTACAAGTCCCGCTCATTTGATTGGAGCTATGTTTCATTGATAGTTTGGAATTTATAGTATATTCTCTTCTTTTTATCCTATTTGATTTTTAGTTGCTTGGGGACAAGCAACAATTTAAGTTTGGTGTTGTGATGAGCGGATAATTTATACGCTTTTTGACATTGTTTTTAGTATGTTTTTAGTAGGATCTAGTTACTTTTAGGGATGTTTTCATTAGTTTTTATGTTAAATTCAAATTTC
The DNA here is from genome assembly GCF_000816755.2 of Arachis ipaensis. Taxonomy (NCBI): domain Eukaryota; kingdom Viridiplantae; phylum Streptophyta; class Magnoliopsida; order Fabales; family Fabaceae; genus Arachis; species Arachis ipaensis. The sequence continues at coordinate 24,048,236 of NC_029785.2, forward strand.
TAGACTTTACTATGAGTTTGTGTGTTTTTCTGTGATTTCAGGTATTTTCTGGCTGAAATTAAGGGACTTGAGCAAAAATCAGATTCAGAGGTTGAAGAAGGACTGCTGATGCTGTTGGATTCTGACCTCCCTGCACTCAAAGTGGATTTTTTGGAGCTACAGCACTCAAAATGGCGCGCTTCCAATTGTGTTGGAAATTAGACATCCAGGGATTTCCAGCAATATATAATAGTCTATACTTTGGCCAAGAATAGATGACGTAAACTGGCGTTCAACGCCAGCTTTCTACCCAAATCTGGCGTCCACCGCCAGAAAAGGAGCCAAAACCAGAGTTGAACGCCCAAACTGGCACAAAAGCTGGCGTTCAACTCCAAGAAAGACCTCTACACGTGCAACACTCAAGCTCAGCCCAAACACACACCAAGTGGGCCCAGGAAGTGGATTTATGCATCAATTACTTACTCATGTAAACCCTAGTAGCTAGTTTATTATAAATAGGACCTTTTACTATTGTATTAGGTATCTTTTGATCAGCTTTTGATCTTTGATCAGTTATGCTATCTTAGATCATGTTTTAGGGGGCTGACCATCTCGGCCATGCCTGGACCTTTCACTTATGTAATTTTAATGGTAGAGTTTCTACACTCCATAGATTAAGGTGTGGAGCTCTGCTGTTCCTCAAAGATTAATGCAAAGTACTACTGTTTTCTATTCAATTCATCTTATTTCGCTTCTAAGATATCCATTCGCACCCAATAACGTGATGAAGGTGATGATTATGTGTGACGCTCATCACCATTCTCCCCTATGAACACGTGCCTGAC
>NC_029785.2:24049070-24057400 GCF_000816755.2 Arachis ipaensis
AGATGATTAGCCGTGCTGTGACAGAGCATTTGAGCATATTTTTCACTGAGAGGAGGGGATGTAGCCACTGACAATGGTGATGCCCTTGCATAAAGCCAGCCATGGAAAGGAGTAAGAATGATTGGATGAAGATAGCAGGAAAGCAGAGGTTCAGAGGAACGAAAAGCATCTCCATTCGCCTATCTGAAATTCCTACCAATGAATTACATAAGAACCTCTATCCCTATTCTATTATTTATTATTCGAAAACATCATTATCAATTTATATCTGCCTGACTGAGATTTGCAAGGTGACCATAGCTTGCTTCATACCAACAATCTCCGTGGGATTCGACCCTTACTCACGTAAGGTATTACTTGGACGACCCAGTGCACTTGCTGGTTAGTTGTATCGAAGTTGTGAACCATGGTATTGGCACCATGTTCTTGGCGCCATTGCCAGGGAAAGAAAGAGCCATGAATTTTACATAATTAAAGTGTAATCACGATTACGCGTACCAAGTTGCTCACGTTGCCAGGGATTGTTCGAGCCTGGACATCACAATTTCGTGCACCAGAGGTGTTACCGAATTTTCTATAAAATTTGAAACTTTGTTTGAAATGTTATTTAGAAAGTTTGAATTTGAGAAATTGTATTATTTGATTTATTAAGAAAATAGTATCTTTTGAATTTAATTTAATTGAGAAAAACATGTCTTGAGTTCAATTTATTCAGAAAAAGAATTACCTTACAATTTTAAATCACTTAAGAAAAGTATTGTCTTAAGGTTGATTTCATCTATAAAAAGAGTTTATGTTTTGAGTTAGACTTAAGGAATTCGTTCAGAGGAGCATTAATGAATTTACAGGAAAACGGACTTTGATGGAATAATGTCGTTTTGTGATTTTTTGGAAAAGGTTGAAAGAATTGGTTTCTAAGAATGAAAATGAGATTGGTTTGGATTTTAACTTGGTTTGGAATTCACATGATTTGGTTTTGATTTGGTTTAGAAACTTCATTGAATAACTCAAATTAAGGAAACAATGACTTTTAAGAATCTTTATTGAATTTATGGAAATGAGTTCAGTTGTTTTTCTCCTAAAGTCTTGAGACCTTGCCGTGAATTTTAATTAATAACTTTTTTTTAAAGTAATTGAGCGAATGGTTTAAAAATGAATGATTTTGAGTTGTTCAGAAGAGATTTTGAATTTGGCATGGTTTTGATGTCATTTGGGAGTTTTGGAAAGATGTTGCAAAAAGTAACTTTGTTGAGAAAGGAAATTGATTTGAAAAAAAGTGGTTCTTTAATACGTTTATTATTTGAAAGTAAGTGGGTCAAGAATGATTAATGAAATAAGAATTTGAGCCTGATTAATTATGGATATTACTGAAAATAGGATGAGGGTTTCTGGCTTGGCAAGGATGGTGGTATAATCCCGCTTGTTCAGTGCGTAAACCGTTGTGCTGGGATGGTGGTTTTATCTTGCCTGCAGTGAAGATGGTGGTTGTATCCCGCTCACATATTGATAAATTGTTTAGTAAGGACGGTGGTGTGATCCCGCTTGCATATTGTTTTGTGTACCCAGTAAGGATGGTAGTTTAATTCCGCTTACTGTGGAGGCAATGATGGTGGTTTAATCCCACTTGTGTGTTCCGAGCAAGGATGGTAGTTTAATCCCGCTTGTTTATGGAACCTACGGATAAGGATGGTGGTTTAATCCAGCTTAACCGAGTCGGGTCTGGCAACATAACCGACGCGTGAGCTCATGACCAGTAGGACAAGCATGCATCATTTGCATCTATGTGACATTGATTGGGTGTGTCTATTGTATATGTGGTTTGCCTATGTGAATAATTATGTTTAATTGCTAACTGCTCTACTTGAAGTAACTGCTTGATTGTGCTTGAACCTTACTTGTGTTTGTGATTGAAAATTGGGTGGATTGTAATGGATTGGTTGTGGATTGAATTGTTTGGGCCTAAGGCCGTGATTGATTATGAGATGGGCCGAAGGCCGTGTTTGGTTTGTGTTTTTGGTTTAGAAAAGTATGAAAAGCTAAACTGGTTCAGCATAGACTTAATGAACCTATGCTTGGAACAACTTGGTCATTCATACTGTCTAGGAAAGACTTTTCGAAAGGCTTTTGAATTTTTGAAGAATTGACCGTTTTTTCTTTCAGAAAGGATTTCGGAACTTTGATATTAAATCTTTGGTTTTGAAAGATGCATAAGGTGGTTATTAATTACTGTAACGGTTTTATTTTCACGTATCCTATTATAGTAATTCTCTAACCCATAATGAGAACCAGTGAGGACGATGTTCTCACTCCCCTACAGGTCTTTCCTTTTTCAGGTCATGGACGACGGAGTTCAGAAGAGCTTATTTCTTTTTGTTTAGTCGATATTTTGTATTCTTTTAGTATTTATGTTTCCTTCTTCTTTAATTTTGCTAGTTCTGTAAGAGGGATAGGATTTTGGTATAAAATACTTATAAATTAATATGTATATGTGTATATATGTATTCCTTGTAAGTATTGTAATTTGCATTATAAGTATAAATGTATGTTTTGAAAAATTCGGTTTAAGTTTTAAACAGGCTCATATTTTAGTATTAAATATTTTAAGAGTCGTCGTAATACCCGAGCTATCAGAGTGGCGCAGCCGGAAGTGTGACATTTTGATAGTTAGGGTGTTACATTATGATATCAGAGCGGTCTTTTCTGTAGAGCCTGAGGAATGGACTGACTATGCTTCAAATTATATATTTAATTACAATTTTAATTTCAGAAACTATTTTATTGAGAATAATTAAAGGCAATTTTGATTAATTGGATTTGAAATAAATTAAGATTTTTATCCAAACTTTATAATTATGGATTATTTTCCTATTTACAATTTAAAGTTTTAGAAATCCAAAAATAATGAAGTTTGGCTATTTAAATTAGGATTTTATCTAATTTTATAATTATTGAGTTATTCTCTATATTTAAATTATAAGGTTAGTAGTTGTTAAATAATGAGAATTTTATATGACTTAATTTAAATACTTTATATTTTCATAATTCAATACTTTAAGTTTTAGGAATAAAGAAAATTAATTATATTACTATGTATTTTCAATTAGAGAAATTGATTAAGAATCAATTAGTATTTTTATACCACAAATAATATTTTGAAGTAATTTTAGAGATCAAATTAGTTTTTCAAATTCATACTCTATGTTCCAATTTTATTAAAATTACCTTACTCAAATTAAACCAAAAAACCCTCCAATTTTATACACAAACCCTAATTTTCTACCCTAACCCACCTTCACTCTTCTATCAGTGCCGCAGCCCCTTCCCTAAACTTTAACACTCATGACTCATCAGTTTCAGACACAAAAGAAACACAAAAGAAAAGAAAGGAAGAGGGAAAGAAGGAAAGGGGGAGGAAGAGAGGGAGATCCGAGGGTGAAGGAGTGACAAACCCCAATTTGAGGATTTATCTTGTGATGATTTCAGGGGTTTTATCAATGATTCCACACACTTTCTATATGAAAATACAAGATTTTGCATTCCTTTCCTAGTTTCGCCTCATGAATGAAAACATGCTTATTTCGCACTAAAATGGATACATTTCTAATCTTCTCTTGATGCCATTCGATGCCGTGACTTGTGTGTTAAGTGGTTTCAGGATATAGAGTAGGAATGGACCGAAAGAGAGAAGGAAGACGGGTACAAAGGAAGGAAGCATGAGGATTGAGCTTTGGAGATTTCCACATGGGCGCGTGCGCGCACCTTGCGCGCCCGCGCGGATAGGGCAATGTGGAGCCAAAGCCAAGAGCCGGCTTGAGAAGTGGCTAAGCCAGGATCTTCATGGGCGCGCACGCGTACATCACGCCTCCGCGCACATTACAAGACGTCTCAACGGCGCGTGCGCGTGCCTTGCGCGTGCGCGCCGATTTGCAAATATGATTTTTTAAGAAGTCACGTGACTTAGGCATGGAGGCAGTTAAGGATCCCACTCTTGGAGAAACACCTTGGCGGGAAAAGCTTAAGAAGACCAAAGGAACAAGGGTTAAGGACACTTAGTTAGTTCATTTTCTAGATCTAGATATTTTTAGGGAGAGAGGAGAGTTAGTTACACTTTTTGGGAGAAGAAGAGGAAGATTCCAAGCTTCACTAGGGTTCATCCTCATCTAATTTCTGAATTTTCAATGACTTTTTGGTGAGATCCACTACAATTCTCACTCCACTGCACATTTTGGCAATTCCAAGGGAGAACGACTCGGGGGACTAGTACTCTCGGATATAGACTGTAGATTTGTTTGATGAAGGATTTTGCGTCGGTTTAGACTATACTACGATTGATCAATTGATAATTTCTATACCGGCAAAAATCCTATTTGTCAAAATGGCGCCGTTGCCGGGGCATTGCTTAGTGTGCCATGTTATTGTTTTGGATTAAGCGTGTATATATGTACATAGTTGCACTTCATTGTAAATTGCTCAATTGACTAACTCCTCATCGTTACAATGAATTCCATTTCCCCTTCATTGCATGACGCGTTCACAACCGAATCCGAGCTTAGCCCCTTTTGACCCGGAAATAGAACGAACTTTGTTTCATATTAGACAAGCTCGGAGGCGGCTAAGATTTGGAAAAGGTGAAGAGGTTTTCACCACCTCAACCACCTTACTACAAGCGAACATTGAACCGTCACTCAAAGAAGGCATTAATCATACTCCCATCAATCTCATTAACAATTCTTCTTTTGTTTTAGGTACTAATACCATGGACGCTCCAAGGAGAGTTACCATCAAGGAAGCGGGTGCACCGGATTATGTCCTTCAACCCCTTCATGTAACTCACCCCAATTTGAATGCGAATTTTGAATTGAAGACCGCTTTGATCAATCTCCTACCTAAGTTTCACGGGCTTCCCGCACAAGACCCTATTCGACATCTCAAGGACTTCCATCGCATATGCTCAACTACTAGACGGGAAGGGTCCGATGAAGTTGCTATATGGTTGTTTGCTTTCCCTTTCTCTCTTGAGAACAAGGCCAAAGAATGGTTCTACACTCTCTCTAGTGAAGTTACCTCCGATTGGGACCTACTTAGAAGGGGATTCTTGGATAAATTCTTGCCCCCGAAAAAGATGGATAGGCTAAGGAAGGAAATGTCTTGTATTGTGCAAGGTGAGACGGAACCACTCTATGAGTATTGGGAACGGTTTCGCAAACTACTAGATGCATGCCCTAATCACATGCTCGACACTCAAGTATTGCTTGGATACATATGTCAAGGGATGCGAGAACAAGATAGAACCCTCTTGGACACTTCTAGCAATGGTTCTTTGTCCAAATATAAAACCGCGGAGGAGGCATGGCAACTTATTATTGACTTAGCCGAATCCAATCAACATATGAGGCGAAGAGTCAACTGTTCAAGGACCGTGAACGAGGTATCAACTAGTAGTGAAGCCATCGCTCTAACTCAATCCTTGAATGAGATGACATCCGTCTTGAGGCAACTCCAATTGAACCAACAACAACCACAACAACCTCAATCATATCAACAACACCCTCCACCATCTCAACAACACAACCAACAACAATTGGTCCCTCAAAGAGTATGTGGCATTTGCTCTTGCTACTCTCACTACACGGATGAGTGCCCAAACCTTCAAGAAGACAACACTTTGGCGGCCACCCATAATTTCTATGACCGCCCTAATCAAGGGTACTACCAAGGAGGTAATCCTAACCAAGGACACCCTTATCAAGGAGGAGGCTACAACCAAGGAAGTGGACACAATAATCAAAATTGGAAAGACAATCACCAACAAGGGAATAGGGACAACAACAACAATGGAGGAGGTCAAAGATGGAATAACAACTCGCAAAATTTCTCACAAAACCGACCATACAACTTACAAAATCAACCATACAATCAACAAAACCCACAAAGAAACTACCAAACATATCAACCACCACATCAAAGACCACGACCCAACCAATCACAAACTCCTCAACTCACATATGCAACCACCCCCTCCAACCAAGACGAAACACTCCGGACCATTATCCAAGGCCAAAAGGAATTACAAAACACACTTGCTTCCGGCCTCACCGGCCTCACCTCTACACTACAAGCTCTTCTTGCACATATGGACACACCATCGACCCCTACTCCTCAACCCCCAATCCAAAGTGTCATTCCCTCTCAACCTCAACCAAACCCAAAAGGGGGCATCAATGCCATCACCCTTAGATCCGGTACACAACTAAAAGAAAAGGAAGCAAAGGATCCAAGTCCTATCACAACCGCCCAAGGGGAAGAGAGAATAGATATAGAAGAGCTAGTGGAAGAGGAGACACCACAAGCCATAGTTGAGGATGAAGCCCAACCAACAAGGGAGACAACCAAGGCCAAAAGAACCTTGGAAGAAGGAATTGCTCAACCACTTCCATTTCCAACACTTGCAAAGAAAGCCAAAAAGCGCATGGAACTCGACCCCAAAATGGTAGAAATGTTCAAGAAAGTTGAGGTAACCATCCCCCTCTTTGATGCCATCCATCAATTAGTGGGAATAAGCCCCCAAGTATGCGAGCACCGCATATTTCTTGAAGAAGGAGCAAGACCGGTCCGACAACCTCAAAGGAGACTTAACCCAACCATTCTTGAGGTGGTAAAGAAAGAAATCACTAAGCTACTTGAAGCGGACATCATCTATCCTATCTGGGATAGTGAATGGGTAAGCCCAGTCCAAGTAGTGCCAAAGAAGTCCGGAGTGACAACAATCAAAAATGAAAGTGGTGAACTTATAGCAACAAGAGTGCAGAATTCTTGGAGAGTATGCATAGACTACCGAAGATTGAATGCGGCCACAAGAAAAGACCACTTTCCACTACCGTTTATCGATCAAATGCTTGATCGGTTAGCCGGTAAATCATACTATTGTTTTCTTGATGGCTACTCCGGATACTTCCAAATTCATATTGCTCTAGAAGACCAAGAAAAAACCACATTTACTTGCCCCTTTGGAACGTATGCTTACAAGCGTATGCCATTTGGCCTATGCAATGCACCAGCAACGTTTCAAAGATGCATGATGAGCCTATTTGCGGACTTTCTAAAGCAATCGATGGAAGTTTTCATGGATGATTTTAGTGTGTATGGTGAATCATTTGAGCATTGCTTAGGTAACCTTGAAAAAGTTTTAGAAAGATGCACCAAAACAAACCTTGTCTTAAATTTTGAAAAATGTCATTTCATGGTCAAAATCAAGGCTCTCATTTTTGTAACAAGAGGATGACATGTTTTATGAAGAAGTATGGCATCATTCACAAGGTGGCTACGGCCTACCACCCCCAAACAAATGGCCAAGCCGAAGTCTCTAACTGGGAAATCAAGCATGTGTTAGAAAGAATTGTAAAGCCGAATAGGAAAGATTGGAGCATTAAACTCTCCGATGCACTGTGGGCCTATCGAACGGCTTACAAGACACCCATCGGCATGAGCCCCTTCCGGCTTGTATATGGTAAAGCATGTCACTTACCGGTGGAGATTGAACACAAAGCTTATTGGGCCGTAAAGGAGTGTAATATGAGCTTGGGTGGGGCCGGAGTAGAGAGAAAGCTTCAATTGGCAGAACTAGAATGTTTGAGATTGGAAGCTTACGACAACTCTAGACTTTATAAAGAAAAGTTGAAAGCCATCCATGACAAGAACATTAGGAGAAGAGAATTCCAACCCGGTGACCTAGTCCTTCTCTACAATTCAAGGTTGAGATTACTACCCGGAAAGCTTAGATCAAGGTGGGTTGGGCCCTACCAAGTGGAGAAAGTAGAACCTTATGGAGTCTACCACTTGCGCCACCCATCAAACCCGGGCATCTTCAAGGTAAACGGGCACCGTCTCAAATTGTATCATGGTGAGCAAAGAAAGAATGCCAAGGAATTTGAAGTGTTCCTCTTGAAGGATGCAACTCTTGAACAAACACCATAAACCACTGAAAGTCCAACTTAAGGACGTTAAACAAAAGTGCTAGGTGGGAGACACCCCACCATGGTAAGATCTTCCTTTGCGATTTGTACATAGACACTTGACTTCATGTTTGTTAGCTAGATTTTAATGAAAACTCCCCTTCATTTGTTGACTTCCTTGATAGTTTACCAAGTAAAATACCCTGCTATAGTGCTTAAGTGGCTGTATGGGGGGGGGGTTTTGAAATGTCAAAAGTGGTGTAAAAATTTGCAAAATTAGAAAAAAACCACCCCTCGGCGCATGCGCGCACATGGCGCGTCCGCGCACATGAGCGAAATCTGCCAATCGACGCGCAAGCGCACTGTGCGCGTCCGCGC
>NC_029785.2:24057525-24065045 GCF_000816755.2 Arachis ipaensis
CCATCTCACAAGGTATTATACTAGGCTCCCTCTTAGTCCAATAATCTCTTGTGGTTCTTATTCATTTAGTTGCACCATCTTTTAGGTAGTTTCTTTCTTCCTTTTTCTCTCTTCCTTCTTTCTCTAGTTACTTCCTTGGGATGTCTTTGCTCTCTCCTCTCTTTCAATCCAATTCTTCATGAGCATTTGGATCTCAAACTAACTTACATGCATAAATGAATGGTGTTGCTTTATTTTCTTGCAATCAATATGCATTATAATCATTAATAATGGATTGTGGAATGTTACATTGCTCCCACTTTCACATAATCAAATACTACTTCATGGATGCACGCCAAGTGTTCGATGAAAGGCACACTTGAATTTTGGACTTATTGTGACTACCTTGCCTCTCAACCAATCACTTTTGAGTGCATCCCCACTTTCCACAAACCATTCATCCCCATTTTCTTAGCTTGCCTTCCATTTATGGTCCCTAAGGGTGTGTGCTTCTCATGCCTCTTCCTTGCATGCTTAAACTACCCTTGCACCACATAAAAATTATTTGCCTTGCTCTTCACACATTATCCTAGTTACATGTTGCAGCTGTCATGTAACGAAGATACCCATATTCTATGGAAAAACTTTCATTACATAGAGCTCATGTATCTCCACTTCTTTGGGTTTGATATTTTTCCTTTCTTGCTTCCACAGGATGGTCATCAAAAAGGACAAAGGGAAAGGCCCCAAGAAGCCAGTTTCCAATAAAGTGCGCCAAGAACTAACGGCCAGGCCCCTCCTGAAGAAGACTAAGGGCCCCGTTGACATTCTAGAGAAAGACAACCCTCCTAAGGATTCAAACAAGTTTCCCAACCGTTACTGCGAACTTGTCTACTCCAGAATGATTGAAAGGAATTACCATCCGGAACCCCTCCTAGTCTTACCGGCTCACCTCAATCCGATTGTGATGCCACACATTGACCGGAGGCATTGGAGGTTCCTCTTGAGGCAACCAACGGAGGCCAATCTCTCATGGGTGGTGGAATTCTACTCCAACTTCCACTCACCTCATCTCACATCAATATTTGTGTGCCGAAAACAAGTGTCGGTCATAGTGGAAACCATCCGAGAAGTCCTTGGAATTGCACCGTCAACGGATGCTTATGACGCCTACCAAGAAGTCTTGGCTACATGCGTTGACCGCGCATTCGATTGGAGCATGATCCTCCGCGTCATTGCTTTACCCGACGCATATTGGATTCGGGGTACCATAAAGCGAAGACCCAAGGGTTTAGATGTCCGCCACCTCACTCAAGAAGCCATGGCATGGGCCCAAATTCTAGCTCACTACGTGCTCCCAAGCACACATGGGTCATCAATCACTGCCGAGCTTGCCTTATTGATATGGTGCATCTTGACCGAAAAACCGGTCGACGTTCCGCATGCCATCCGCCAATCCATGGGGCGCATTCATGCCAAGGGAAATCTACCATTCCCCGCTTTAGTGACGGCATTAGTTGCGAAAGCCGGCGTCAACCGGGAAACTAAAGATAGGCGAACCTCAATACCGGTCGATGGTGATATCATTCCGACCAAGAGATGCCTCAAGCCTCCGGAAGTCACCAAGGACATCGAACTGCCCACACCAACTGACCACGCTACCACTTCATCAACATCACAAAAATCGGCCGCCCAACGCCTTGAAGACCTTCACAACAAATTAGACCGCTATGAGAGGCGTAACCAACGCCGCTATGCTCATGTGAAGAGGCTTCTCAGCGTAATCACCCCACCTATGGAAGAACCCGATATCTCCACCTCCACCACAACTTCAGGCGGAGATAGCGATGGCATTGGGGATGTGGCACACTCGGCCGAGTGCGCCTAACCTCTAGCACGGAGGACCGTGCTAAGTTTTAAGTGTGGGGAGGTCGACCGACCGATCTCCGTAGGTAACATCTGAATAAATCCGAATAAATTAGAATAGGTTGCATGATTAGGTTTTAGTTGACACCATTCGCATAGAGTATCATTCAAGTGTGGGAACCCTGGGACATTGGGTGAATAAGAGGGTATTTTGTATTATTAGTGAAAATATTAGGAATTGGGTACATACTCATGTATTGATCAAATGAAAAACCTTATACATTGACGCTCTTGTATATAGAAAAAAAATATAAGAAAAACAAAAGAACAAAAGAAAAAAAAAAGAGAAAACAATATGGAAAAGAAAAGAAAAAAAAATATAGAAAAAGAAAGAAAAGAAAAAAAAAAAAGAAAAGGGGACAAAATGCCCCAAAGTGAAGCTCAAGAGGAATCAATGCATAAATATTGTGAAACGAAAAGAAAATGCATGAGTATGTGAAAAAGTGAGGAATGGGTAGTTAGGATAGTACTTAATTGTATAGGTCATTATATAGGTTAGGTGGGAAAGTTTAATTTAATCAAAGATTCAAACCCTAAGTCCACTAGCCATATATGACCCTACCTTGACCCTAACCCCATTACAACCTAAGGAAAAGACCTCATGATAATTGTATGCATGCATTGAATAATTGTTGATTGTTAGATGAAAAACAAATCTGGGAAAGCATGATTAGGGGAGAATTGAGAGAATAAACCCTAAACACTGAGTGATTAGAGTGCAAACACTTCCGACGAGGGTTCGATGCTCAATCCTTTGATTCCCGGCTCTCGCGAGCATTCCTCATGCAAGGTTGCGCATATTGCATTTGATGCTTAGAAAGTGGCAAGTCCTATGCTTTGACCACCATCGTATCCCATGTGCTCGCATATGTCCTAAGAAGGCTAATTTGCTCCCAACCAAGTGGATAGTGGCACTAGTCATAGTCATAGTTGCATGCATATAAGTAGGTTGCACTTCATGAGTCTTATACTTTTGCAATCCCTCGGTCTTCTGTGTTTCTTCGCATTTCTCTAAGCATGAGGACATGCTAGAATCTAAGTGTGGGGAGGTTGACAAACCCCAATTTGAGGATTTATCTTGTGATGATTTCAGGGGTTTTATCAATGATTCCACACACTTTCTATATGAAAATACAAGATTTTGCATTCCTTTCCTAGTTTCGCCTCATGAATGAAAACATGCTTATTTCGCACTAAAATGGATACATTTCTAATCTTCTCTTGATGCCATTCGATGCCGTGACTTGTGTGTTAAGTGGTTTCAGGATATAGAGTAGGAATGGACCGAAAGAGAGAAGGAAGACGGGTACAAAGGAAGGAAGCATGAGGATTGAGCTTTGGAGATTTCCACATGGGCGCGTGCGCGCACCTTGCGCGCCTGCGCGGATAGGGCAATGTGGAGCCAAAGCCAAGAGCCGGCTTGAGAAGCGGCTAAGCCAGGATCTTCATGGGCGCGCACGCGTACATCACGCCTCCGCGCACATTACAAGACGTCTCAACGGCGCGTGCGCGTGCCTTGCGCGTACGCGCCGATTTGTGAATATGATTTTTTAAGAAGTCACGTGACTTAGGCATGGAGGCAGTTAAGGATCCCACTCTTGGAGAAACACCTTGGCGGGAAAAGCTTAAGAAGACCAAAGGAACAAGGGTTAAGGACACTTAGTTAGTTCATTATTCTAGATCTAGATATTTTTAGAGAGAGAGGAGAGTTAGTTACACTTTTTGGGAGAAGAAGAGGGAGATTCCAAGCTTCACTAGGGTTCATCCTCATCTAATTTCTGGATTTTCAATGACTTTTTGGTGAGATCCATCACAATTCTCACTCCACTTTGTTCATGTCATAGATTTTCTTCTCCAATTTCAAGTAGTAGATACAATTGATCAATTCTCATAGATCTAGAATTCAACTTTGTAATTTTGATTACTTGCTAAAACCTTCAAAGAATTCCAACAAGGCTTACTAAATCAATAAGATGCACATTTTGGCAATTCCAAGGGAGAACGACTCGGGGGACTAGTACTCTCGGATATAGATTGTAGATTTGTTTGATGAAGGATTTTGCGTCGGTTTAGACTATACTATGATTGATCAATTGATAATTTCTATACCGACAAAAATCCTATTTGTCAAGGAGCACTGGTGGAGGGGCGCCAGAGCTGGTGGGCCATGCTGTTGTGTCGCCTTAGCCGTCATTGGGGAGCAGAGACGCGCAGGGAGGAGAAGCCGTCACAACCGCATCGTCCCCATGCATAAGAGGAAGAGAAGGAGAGCGACAGGGAGAAGAGGAAGGCGTTGCCGCCATTCGCGCGTCACCTCCAGCTCGCGTCGTCGCCGTTCATGTTTGCTCTGCCGCTGTGGAGTGCGTCACCGTCAGGAGCTAGAATGCGAGAGAGAAGAATAGCTGTTGCATTCTACCGCCACTGAAGGACCTGTCGCCGCCAGATCCGCCGCTGCTGGAGCCTCTGGCCGCCGAGCATGCCCTTGTTGCTGGTGAACAAAGCTGTTGTCACCAATAGCCGTTGCTGGTAAGGGTTTTAATTTGGTTTTCGTTCCTTTTAAGTTTTCGGAAGCTTTTTCATCGCTGCATGTTTGTTACAGTCATCATCGCCAGAGTTCTAGTTGCCGCTGTCGCTTGGGATGGCTGTTGGGGCTGTTGCCAAATTGGTTTAGCGGCCGCCGCTGTTTCATTCTTATTAGAGTAAGTGTTTATGTTTCGAAGATCCCTGAATTAGTATTGTGCTATGTTTGGTTATAAACTCTGAGGTTCTGGTAATGTAGGGTCGTGTTCTCAGCGTTGCATGTCACTTTTAAGTTGCTGCGTTGCTGCGGATGAGATCTGGGGCTGAGGTCTTAGTTGCCATTGGTTTCGGGCTTAGAGAAAAGAGTTCTATTTGCGCATTGGGTTTATGATTTCAACTTATCGAGGTAGGGGCATTTTTTAGAAACTAAAATTTATATTTCGGTGTTGCTATATATGGATATTGATGTGAGAAAATTGCTTTTAGTGATTGTATAAGTCTTATTTATTGTTTGGTTATTTTTTATGGATATGAATGCTTGTTTGATTGGACTGTTGTTGGGTTTTGTGAAATGGACTGTTTTTGAAGTGTTTCTTTAAAGATATTTCTTCTAAAGTTTTGAAATCGAGTTTAATCCGTTAGAGATTGATTTGAGTTTGAGTTGGTTTTCTGGATATATGAAAATGGTATGCACTTTTGGATTCAACTTGATTTTGAACTGATTTGGTTTTAAACCCGTTAAAGAGGGTTGCAGAATGGTTTGGTTGGGACCCTGATGAGCGGATAATTTATACGCTTTTTGACATTGTTTTTAGGTTGTTTTCAGTATGTTTTAGTTGCTTTTTATTATATTTTTATTAGTTTTTAAATAAAAATTACATTTCTGGACTTTACTATGAGTTTGTGTGTTTTTCTGTGATTTTAGGTATTTTCTGGCTGAAATTGAGGGACCTGAGCAAAAATCCGATTCAAAGGCTGAAAAAGGACTACAGATGTTGTTGGATTCTAACATCCCTACACTCGAAATGGATTTTCTAGAGCTACAGAAGCCCAATTAGTGCGCTCTCAATTTTGTTGGAAACTAGACATCTTCGGCTTTCCCACAATACATAATAGTTCATACTTGGCCCAAGTTTTGATAACGAAAACTGGCGTTTAAACGCCAACTTTCTACCCTTTTTTGGCGTTAAATGCCAAAACTGGCATAAAAGCTGGAGTTAAACACCCAAACTGGCACAAAAGCTGGAGTTCAACGCCAGGAATAGCCTATGCACGTGGAAGCTTCAGAGCTCAGTCCAAACACACAACAAGTGGGCCTCGGAAGTGGATTTCTGCACTATCCATCTTAGCTTACTCATTTTCGGTAAACCTAGGTTACTAGTTGAGTATAAAAACTACTTTTAGAGATTTATTTTGTACCTCATAACATTTTACATTAGAACTTGTATTTTCTATGGCATGAGTCTCTAAACTCCATGGTTGGGGGTGAGGAGCTCTAATGTGTTTCGATGGATTAATGCAATTACTACTGTTTTCCATTCAATCACGCTTGTTTCTATTCTAAGATATTCACTCGCACTTCAACTTGATGAATGTGATGATCCGTGACACTCATCATCATTCTCACCTATGAACGCGTGCCTGACAACCACCTCCATTCTATCTGTAATAGCTTGAGTGTATATCTCTTGGGTTTCTAATCTAAGATTAGAACCTTCGTGGTATAGGCTAGAATTATTGGCAGCTATTCTTGAGATCCGAAAAGTCTAAACCTTGTTTGTGGTATTCCGAGTAGGATCTGGGATGGGTTGACTGTGACGAGCTTCAAACTCGTGAGTGTTGGGCGTAGTGACAGACGCAAAAGGATCAATGGATCCTATTCTAACATGAGTGAGAACCGACAGATGATTAGCCGTGCGGTGACAGTGTATTTGGACCATTTTCACTGAGAGGATGGATGGTAGCCATTGACAACGGTGATCCACCAACATACAGCTTGCCATGGAAGGAGCCTTGCGTGCGTGAAGAAGAAGATAGTAGGAAAGCAGAGATTCAGAAGACAGAGCATCTCCAAAACCTCAACCTGTTTTCCATTACTGCATAACAAGTATTATTTAATCCATGTTATTTTACTCATTTCAATTAAAACTGAGAATTATTATTGATATCCTGACTAAGAGTTACAAGATAACCATAGCTTGCTTCAAGCCGACAATCTCCGTGGGATCGATTCTTACTCACGTAAGGTATTACTTGGACGACCCAGTGCACTTGCTGGTTAGTTGTGCGAAATTGCAAAAGTGTGATTGTGATTTCGTGCACCAAGTTTTTGGCACCATTGCCGGGGATTGTTCGAGTTTGGACAACTGACGGTTTATTTTGTTGCTTAGATTAGGAAAAAATTTTCTTTTTGGTTTAGAGTCTTCTATTATTATTTTTTGGTTAAAATTTTAAAATCCTTATTTTATTTTTCTTAATTATATTCGAAAATCTTCAAAACCAATAACTTCATAATTTATTCTTCTGTTTGAGTTTAATTTCATATTTAAGTTTGGTGTCAATTGCATAATTTTATTTTTCTTTCATTTTTTTCGAATCATTAGTGCTCAGAGTATAAAAATTTTTAAGTTTGGTGTCCTTTGTGTTTTTGTTTTCTTAAAAATTTTTCAAAGGTTGCTCTCAGTGTTCATTTTGATATTCAAAGTTTTCCTGTTTGTTTTCTTTGTTTTGATCTAAAAATTCTAAATTTGGTGTCATTTCATTATTTTTCTCTTTCCTCATTAAATTAAAAATATCTTTCATATTATTTAAGTGAATTTTTGAAAATTTCATTTAAAAATTCAGATTTTTATTTTAGAAAATTTTTATTCTATCTTATCTTAATTTTGAAATTTCAAAATTCAAAATCCTTTTCAAAAATCCTATCCAAAGTTTTTCAAATCTTCTTAATTAAGTAATTATTTTAGTTTTCGAAATTTATATTTTAATTTCTAATAAAAATTTTTATTATCTTAATTTTGAAATTTCAAAATTCAAAATCCTTTTCAAAAATCCTATCCAAAGTTTTTCAAATCTTCTTAATTAAGAATTAAGTA
>NC_029785.2:24067280-24089973 GCF_000816755.2 Arachis ipaensis
GATAAGTAAAGGTGAATCCAGGTACTACCTCTTTTCCTTTAACTACACTTAACATTTATCCAGAAGGACTCTGGGGTCATATGCTAACCCCATTACTGCTGCATACGGGAGTAGTATCTGTATACCCCCCATCAGAGCAAGCAATTTTGAGCTAAATCCTCAGCTCATTATCATGGTGCAGCAAAATTGTCAGTATTCCAGTCTTCCACAGGAAGAACCTACTGAGTTTCTGGCACAATTTTTACAAATTCCTGACACAGTACGTGATAAAGAAGTGGATCAGGATGTCTACAGATTATTACTGTTTTCATTTGCTGTAAAAGATCAAGCTAAGAGGTGGTTAAATAACTAACCCACAACAAGCATAAGAACATGGAAACAGTTATCAGACAAATTTCTGAATCAATATTACCCTCCAAAAAGGATGACACAGCTAAGGCTGGACATCCAAGGCTTTAAACAAGAGGATAATGAATCTCTTTACAATGCCTGGGAGAGGTACATAGGGATGCTAAGGAAATGCCCCTCTGAAATGTTTTCAGAGTGGGTGCAGTTAGACATCTTTTACTATGGGCTTACAGAAAAAGCTCAAATATCTCTAGATCACTTAGCTGGTGGATATATACACATGAGAAAGACAATTGAAGAGGCTCAAGAGCTCATTGATACAGTTGCTAGAAATCAGCATCTGTACTTAAGTAGTGAGTCCTCCCTAAAAGAAGAGGCTAAAGCAGTATCCACTGAACTTAGTCCTCAAGAACAACTTGCTGAACTCAATCAGCAATTGCTTATTATAACAAAACAGTTCGTAGAATTCAAGGAGATGCTCCAAGACACTAAAAATGCTAACAAAAATATGGAAGCACAATTGAATCAGACAAGACAACAGCTATCTAAACAGATAACAGAAGAATGCCAAGCTGTTCAACTAAGGAGTGGGAAGACATTGAATAATTCAGCTCAAGGTAGCAAAAAGCCAAGAAAAGAACAACTGATAGAGGATGACCAAACCACTGCCCAAAATCCCTTTGAGGACAGTAAGAGCCCAGAGAGGAATAATTCTGGCGTTCAAACACCAGAAAAGGGTGAAAAATTGGCGTTAAACGCCCAGTGGATGCCCACTTCTGGCGTTCAAACGCCAGAAAAGGGTGAAAAAATGGCGTTAAATGCCCATTTCATGCCCAGTTCTGGCGTTCTAACGCCAAAAAAGGGTGGAAAATTGGCGTTAAACGCCAATCTAACCCCTAATCCTGGCGTTCAAACGCCAATGAGGGATCAGACACCTGCAAGTGCTGATTGTAACCCTCCTAAGAAGGCTTCTCAATCTGCCTCTGTAGGAAATAAACCTGCAGCAACTAAGGTTGAGGAATACAAAGCCAAGATGCCTTATCATCAGAAACTCCGCCAAGCAGAACATGATAAACAATTTGCCCGCTTCGCAGACTATCTCAGGACTCTTGAAATAAAGATCCTGTTTGCAGAGGCACTTGAGCAAATACCCTCTTATGCTAAGTTCATGAAAGAGATATTAAGTCATAAGAAGGACTGGAGAGAAACTGAAAAAGTTTTTCTCACTGAAGAATGCAGTGCAGTCATTCTAACAAGCTTACCAGAAAAGCTTAAGGATCCCGGAAGCTTTATGATACCATGCACATTAGAGGGTACTTGTACCAAGACAGCCCTATGTGACCTTGGGGCAAGTATCAATCTAATCCCTGCTACATGATTGTCAAGGTTAGGCCATTTGTCTTTCCCACAGACTTTGTAGTGCTGGAAATGGAGGAGCACAAGAGTGCAACCCTTATTCTAGGAAGACCCTTCCTAGCAACTGGACGAACTCTCATTGATGTCCAAAAAGGGGAAGTGACCCTGAGAGTCAATGAGGACGAGTTCAAGTTAAATGCTGTCAAAGCTATGCAACATCCAGACACATTAAATGACTGCATGAGCGTTGATATTATTGCCTCCTTGGTGGAAGAGATCAATATGACTGAGAGTCTCGAATCAGAGCTAGAGGACATCTTTAAAGATGCTTAGCCTGATCTGGAGGAACCAGAGGAAATAGAAAAGTCTCTGAAAATTCGTCAGGAAGAGGATAAGCCTCCTAAACCCGAGCTCAAACCACTACCACCGTCCCTGAAATATGCATTTCTGGGAGAGGATTGCACTTTTCCTGTGATCATAAGCTCTGCCCTAGAGCCACAGGAAGAGAAAGCACTACTTCAGGTGCTAAGGACACACAAGACAGCTCTTGGGTGGTCCATAAGTGATCTTAAGGGAATCAGCCCAGCCAGATGCATGCACAAGATCCTATTAGAGGATGATTCTAAGCCAGTGGTCTAACCACAAAGGCGGCTGAATCCAGCCATGAAGGAAGTGGTACAGAAAGAGGTCACTAAATTACTAGAGGCTGGGATTATTTATCCTATTTCTGATAGCCCCTGGGTAAGCCCTGTCTAAGTTGTACCCAAAAAGGGAGGCATGACAGTGATTCACAATGAAAAGAATGAACTGATTCCTACAAGAACGGTTACAGGGTGGCGTATGTGTATTGACTACAGAAGGCTCAATACAGCCACCAGAAAGGATCATTTTCCTTTACCATTCATAGACCAGATACTAGAAAGACTAGCAGGTCATGATTATTACTGCTTTTTGGATGGCTATTCAGGTTATAACCAAATTGCAGTAGATCCTCAGGATCAAGAGAAAATAGCATTCACATGTCCATCTGGAGTATTTGCCTATAGAAGGATGCCTTTTGGTCTGTGCGATGCACCTGCAACCTTTCAGAGATGCATGCTCTCTATTTTCTCTGATATGGTGGAAAAATTTATGGAAGTCTTCATGGATGACTTCTCAGTATTTGGAGACTCATTCATCTTCTGTCTTGATCATCTAGCACTTGTTCTGAAAAGGTGCCAAGAGACTAACCTGGTTTTAAACTGGGAAAAATGTCTCTTTATGATGACTGAAGGAATTGTCCTTGGGCATAAAATTTCGAACAAAGGAATAGAAGTGGATCAAGCTAAGGTAGAGGTAATTGAAAAATTACCACCTCCCACCAATGTTAAGGCAATCAGAAGCTTTCTGGGACATGCAGGATTCTACAGGAGGTTTATAAAGGATTTTTCAAAAATCGCAAAACCTCTGAGTAATCTGCTAGCTGCTGATACACCATTTGTCTTTGACACAGAGTGTTTGCTGGCCTTTGAGACTCTGAAGGCTAAGTTGGTCACAACACCTGTCATTTATGTACCAGACTGGACATTACCATTCGAATTAATGTGTGATGCCAATGACCATGCTATTGGTGCAGTATTGGGACAAAGGCATAACAAGCTTCTGCACGTCATATACTATGCCAGTCGTGTACTAAATGACGCACAGAAAAATTACACAACCACAGAAAAAGAGCTGCTTGCAGTGGTTTATGCCATTGACAAGTTTAGATCCTATTTAGTAGGATCAAAAGTGATTATCTACACTGACCATGCTGCTCTTAAGTATCTACTCACGAAGCAGGATTCAAAACCCAGGCTCATAAGATGGGTGTTGCTTCTGCAAGAGTTTGATATAGAAATAAGAGACAGAAAAGGGACAGAAAACCAAGTAGCTGATCACTTGTCCTGAATAGAACCAGTAGCAGGAGCGTCCCTCCCTCCTACTGAGATCTCTGAAACCTTTCCGGATGAGCAACTATTTGCCATTCAGGAAGTACCATAGTTTGCAGATATTGCAAACTATAAAGCTGTGAGATTCAAACCTAAAGAGTACAGTAGATAGCAAACGAAAAAATTAATTTTTGATGCAAAGTACTACTTGTGGGATGAACCATATCTCTTTAAGAGATGTGCAGACAGAATGATCTGCAGATGCGTGCCTAGAGAAGAGGCACAGAAGATCCTATGGTATTGCCATGGATCACAATATGGAGGACATTCCGGAGGTGAGCGAACAGCCACAAAAGTTCCCTAATGTGGCTTCTACTGGCCTACCCTCTATAGAGACTCCCGAGAGTTTGTACGTAACTGTGACAGTTGCCAGAGAGCTGGTAATCTGCCTCATGGTTACGCCATGCCTCAGCAAGGGATCTTAGAGATTGAGTTGTTTGATGTATGGGGTATTGACTTCATGGGACCTTTTGGTGTGCGAAATCGTGATCATTCCATTCCTTGGTAACGACGCTAAAAACTCAGTACGCACGTTCATGATCTTATATCTGTTTCACAACTTCGTACAACTAACCAGCAAGTGCACTGGGTCGTCCAAGTAATAAACCTTATGTGAGTAAGGGTCGATCCCACGGAGATTGTCGGCTTGAAGCAAGCTATGGTCACCTTGTAAATCTCAGTCAGGCGGATTCAAATGTACTAAGAGATTATAGTGTACTAAAAGATAATTAAAATAGGATAGAGATACTTATGTAATTCATTGGTGAGAATTTCAGATAAGCGTATAGAGGTGCTTTCATCCCTCTGAACCTCTGCTTTCCTGCTGTCTTCATCCAATCCTTCCTACTCCTTTCCATGGCAAGCTGTATGTTGGGCATCACCATTGTCAATGGCTACTTCCCATCCTCTCAATGAAAATGGTCCAATGCGCTGCACTGCATGGCTAATCATCTGTCGGTTCTCGATCATACTGGAATAGGATCCATTGATCATTTTGCGTCTGTCACTACGCCCAGTACTCGCGAGTTTGAAGCTCGTCACAGCCATCCCTTCCCAGATCCTACTCGGAATACCACAGACAAGGTTTAGACTTTTCGGATCTCAGGAATGGCCATCCATGGGTTCTAATTTATACCACGAAGACACTAATAACTCGGACTCGGTCCCCTGTATTAGATATCCAAGAGATATCCATTCAATCTCAGGTAGAACGGAAGTGGTTGTCAGGCACGCATTCATAAGTTGAGAATGATGATGACTGTCATGATCATCACATCCATCATATTGAAGTGCGAATGAATATCTTAGAAGCGGAATAAGTTGAATTGAATAGAAAAACAATAGTACTTTGCATTAATCTTTGAGGAACAGCAGAGCTCCACACCTTAATCTATGGTGTGTAGAAACTCTACCGTTGAAAATACATAAGTGATGAAGGTCCAGGCATGGCCGAGAGGCCAGCCCCCAAACGTGATCTAAAGATGAAACTAAATATGAAAACTCAATAGTAAAAAGTCCTATTTATAAAGACTAGTTACTAGGGTTTACAGAGATAAGTAATTGATGCAGAAATCCGCTTCCGGGGCCCACTTGGTGTGTGCTTGGGCTGAGCATTGAGCTTTACACGTGTAGAGGTCTTTCTTGGAGTTGAACGTCAGTTTGTAACCTGTTTCTGGCGTTTAACTCCACTTTGCAACCTGTTTCTGGCGTTTAACTCCAGAATACAGCATGGAACTCGCGTTCAACACCAGTTTACGTCATCTATCCTTAATCAAAGCATGAACTATTATATATTGCTGAAAATCCCTGGATGTCTACTTTCCAACGCAATTGAGAGCGTGCCATTTGGAGTTTTGTAGCTCCAGAAAATCCACTTTGAGTGCAGGGAGGTCAGAATCCAACAACATCTGTAGTCCTTCTTCAACCTCTGAATCCGATTTTTGCTCAAGTGCCTCAATTTCAGCCAGAAAATACCTGAAATCATAGAAAAATACACAAACTCATAGTAAATTCCAGAAATGTGAATTTTAATTAAAAACTAATAAAAATATACTAAAAACTAACTAAATCATACTGAAAACTATGTAAAAACAATGCCAAAAAGCATATAAATTATCCACTCATCACAACACCAAACTTAAACACGCCACAAGCACATGGTTAGGGACAGCTTGGTTTAGCCGCTTAGGCCAGGATTTTATTCTTTTAGGCCCTCCATATCCACTGATGCTCAAAGCCTTGGATCCTTTTTATTACCCTTGCCTTTTGGTTTTAAGGGTTACTGGCTTTTTGCTCTTGCCTCTTGGTTTTAAGAGCTTTTGGCTTTTTCTGCTTGCTTTTTTTTTCTATTTTTTTGCCATTTTTTCTGCAAGCTTTGTATTCACTGCTTTTTCTTGCTTCAAGAATCATTTTTATGATTTTTCAGATTATCAAATAACATGTCTCCTTGTCATCATTCTTTCAAGAGCCAACATATTTAACATTCTTAAACATCAAATTCAAAAGACATATGTACTGTTCAAGCATTCATTCAGAAAACAAAAAGTATTGTCACCACATCAAAATAATTAAACTAGTTTTAAGGATGAATTCGAAACCATGTACTTCTTGTTCTTTTGTAATTAAAACATTTTTCATTCAAGAGAGGTGATGGATTCCTAGGACATTCATGACTTTAAGGCATAGACACTTAAATACTAGTGATCATGAAGACAAAAACATAAACAGACATAAAGCATAAAAATCGAAAAACAGGAAAATAAATAAACAAGGAGATTAAGGAATGAGTCCACCTTAGTGAGGGTGGCGCCTTCCTCTTCTTGAAGAACCAATGGTGCTTTTGAGCTCCTCTATGTCTCTTCCTTGTCTTTCTTGCTCCTCCCTCATAGCTCTTTGATCTTCTCTAATTTCATGGAGGATGATGGAGTGTTCTTGATGTTCCACCCTTAATTGTCCCATGTTGGAACTTAATTCACCTAGGGAAGTGTTGATTTGTTCCCAATATTTTTGTGGAGGAAAGTGCATCCCTTGAGGCATCTCAGGGATTTCATGGTGAGGAATTTTCTCATGCTCATGTTGAGGTCCATGCTCTCTTGTTTGCTCCATATTTTTCTTAGTGATGGGCTTATCCTCTTCAATGAGGATGTCTCCCTCTATGTCAACTCCAGCCGAATTGCAGAGGTGACAAATGAAGTGAGGAAAGGCTAACCTTGCCAAAGTGGAGGTCTTGTCAGCCACCTTGTAGAGTTCTTGAGGTATAATCTCATGAACTTCCACTTTCTCCCCAATCATGATACTATGGATCATGATGGCCCGGTCTATAGTAACTTCAGACCGGTTGCTAGTAGGAATGATTGAGCGTTGAATGAACTCCAACCATCCTCTAACTACTGGTTTGAGGTCAAGCCTTCTTAGTTGAACCGGCTTACCTTTTGAGTCAATTTTTCATTGAGCTCCTTCCACACATATGTCCATGAGGACTTGGTCCAACCTTTGATCAAAGTTGACTCTTCTAGTGTAGGGGCGTGCGTTCTCTTCCATCATTAGCAAGTTGAACGCCAGCCTCACATTCTCTGGGCTGAAATCTAAGTATTTCCTCCGAACCATGGTGAGTCAATTCTTTGGGTTCGGGTTCACACTTTGATCATGGTTTGTAGTAACCCATGCGTTTGCATAGAACTCTTGAACCATTAAAATCCCGACTTGTTGAATGGAGTTGGTTAGAACTTCTCAACCTCTTCTTTGGATTTCAAGTTGGATCTCCGGATACTCATTCTTTTTGAGTTTGAAAGGAACCTCAGGGATCACTTTCTTCTTGGCCACAACTTCATAGAAGTGGTCTTGATGAACCTTAGAGATGAATCTCTCCATCTCCGATGACTCAGAGGTGGAAGCAATTGCCTTTCCTTTCCTCTTTCTAGAGGTTTCTCTGGCCTTAGGTGCCATAAATGGTTATGAAAAAACAAAAAACAATGCTTTTACCACACCAAACTTAAAATGGTTGCTCGTCCTCGAGCAAAAGAAAAGAGAAAGAAGTAGAAGAAGAAGAGAATGGAGGAGATGGAGGGAGAAGTGGTTTCGGCCAAGTGGAAGAAGAGAGGGTTGTGTTGTGTGAAAATGAAGAAGGAATGAGGGGTTTATATAGGAGTGGGGAGGTGTTAGGGATCGGCCATTTAGGGTTGGGTTTGGGAGGGAAATTATTTTGAATTTAAAGGTAGGTAGGGTTTTTGGGGAAGAGAGGATGGATGTGAGTGGTGAAGAGGGGATGGGAAAGAGGGATTGAGTTGATTGGTGAGGGGTATTTGGGGAAGAGAGTTATAAAAAGGTGTGAAGAGGAGAGAAGAAGTAGGTGGGGATCCTGTGGGGTCCACAGATCAAGTGGGGTCAAGGACTTAACATCCCTGCTCCAATTAGGCGTGTAAACTCCCTCTGTAGGCAATCCTGGCATTTAACGCCAGACTGCAGCATGTTTCTGGCGTTAAACGCCACTTCCATGCTTGTTTTGGGCATTCAACGCTAGTCTGCAGTATGTTTCTGGCGTTGAACACCAGTTTTCCTTTGGGGTGCATTCCTGGCGTTTAAACGCCAGAATGCTGCTTGTTTCTGGCGTTTAACGCCAGTTTCATGCTCTGTTCTGGCGTTAAACGCCAGCCAGATGCTCCTTACTGGCGTTTAAACGCCAGTAAGCCCTTCCTCCAGGGTGTTCCGTTTTCAATGCTGTTTTTCATTCTGTTTTTGATTTTTCAGTAGTTTTTGTGACTCCACATGATCATCAACCTAATAAAACATGAAATAACAAAGAGAAAATAAAATAAAAATGATTAAATAACATTGGGTTGCCTCCCAACAAGCGCTTCTTTAATGTCAATAGCTTGACAGTGGGCTCTCATGGAGCCACACAGGTGATTAGGTCAATTTTATAGACTCCCAACACCAAACTTAGAGTTTGGCTGAGGCCTCCCAACACCATACTTAGAGTTTGATTGTGGGGGCTTTGTTTGACTCTGTACTGAGAGAAGATTTTCATGCTTCCTCTCCATTGTTACAGAAGGATAGCCTTGGGCCTTAAACACAAGGTAGTCCTCATTCACGTTCTCCTCCTCCCTTGCAGGTTCGGCCATGATGGTTAAATCAATGGCTTTGCATTCTCTCTTAGGATTTTCTTCCGTATTGCTTGGGAGAGTACTAGGAGGGGTTTCAGTGATCCTTTTACTCAGCTGGCCCACTTGTGCTTCCAAATTTCTAATGGAGGACCTTGTTTCATTCATGAAACTTAGAGTGGCCTTAGATAGATCAGAGACTATGTTTTCCAAGCTAGATGGGGTCTGCTCAGAACTCTCTGTCTTTTGCTGAGTGGATGATGGAAAAGGCTTGCTATTGCTAAACCTGTTTCTTCCACCATTATTAAAGCCTTGTTGAGCCTTTTGATCCTTCCATGAGAGATTTGGATGATTTTTCCATGAGGTATTATAGGTGTTTCCATAGGGTTCACCAATGTAATTCACCTCTGCTATTGCAGGGTTCTCAGGATCATAAGCTTCTTCCTCAGAAGATGCCTCTTGAGTACTGTTGGATGCAGCTTGCATTCCATTCAGACTCTGAGAAATCATATTGACTTGCTGAGTCAATATTTTATTCTGAGCCAATATGGCATTTAGAGTATCAATTTCAAGAACTCCCTTCTTCTGAGGCGTCCCATTACTCACAGGATTCCTCTCAGAAGTGTACATGAACTGGTTATTAGCAACCATGTCAATGAGTTCTTGAGCTTCTGCAGGTGTTTTCTTTAGGTGAATGGATCCACCTGTAGAATGGTCCAATGACATCTTTGATAGCTCAGATAGACCATCATAGAATATATCCAGAATGGTCCATTCTGAAAGCGTGTCAGAAGGGCACTTTTTGGTCAGTTGCTTATATCTCTCCCAAGCTTCAAAGAGGGATTCACCTTCTTTCTGTCTGAAGGTTTGAACATCCACTCTAAGCTTACTAAGCTTTTGATGAGGAAAGAACTTGGCTAAGAAAGCCGTGACCAGCTTATCCCAAGAGTTCAGGCTATCTTTAGGTTGAGAGTCCAACCATACTCTAGCTCTGTCTCTTACAGCAAACGGGAAAAGCATAAGCCTGTAGACCTCGGGATCAACCCCATTGGTCTTAACAGTATCACAGATCTACAAGAATTTAGTTAAAAACTGATAGGGATCTTCTGATAGAAGTCCATGAAATTTGCAGTTCTGTTGCATTAGAGCAACTAATTGAGGTTTCAGCTCAAAATTATTTGCTCCATTGGTAGGGATTGAGATGCTTCTTCCATCAAACTTGGAAGTAGGTGTAGTATAATCACCAAGCATCCTCCTTGCATTATTGTTGTTAGGTTCAGCTGCCATCTCCTTTTCTTGTTCAAAAATTTCAGTAAGGTTGTTTCTGGATTGTTGCAATTTAGCTTCTCTTAGTTTCATCTTCAGAGTCCTTTCAGGTTCTGGATCAGCTTCAACAAGAATGCCCTTTTCCTTGTTCCTGTTCATATGAAAGAGAAGAGAACAAGAAAAGAAGAGGAATCCTCTATGTTACAGTAAAGAGGTTCCTTATTGTTAGTAGAAGAAGAAAGGGAATAAGAGTGAAGAAGAATGGATAATCGCAACTAAATTTTAAAAAGTTTTGAAAAAGTCAACTCAAATTTTCAAAAATTTATGAGTGAAAAAGGGAAAGATATTTTTTTGATTTTTGAATTTTTAATGATGAAAGAGAAAAACATCAAAAAGACTCAATGTATGAAAATTTTGGATCAAAACATGTGATGCATGCAAGAACACTATGAATGTCAAGATGAACACCAAGAACACTTTGAATGTCAAGTTGAATACCAAGAACTTATTTTTGAAAATTTTTAAGAAAAGAAAAACATGCAAGACACCAAACTTAAAAATTTTTAAAGTTGAGACACTAACAAATTAAAAATGCATATGGAAAACAAGAAAAGACACAAAACAAGAAATTTTAAAGATCAAACAAGAGGATTCATCAAAAACAACTTGAAGATCATGAAGAATGCAATGCATGAATTTTTTTTTCGAAAATTTTCAAGAAAAATTAAAAAGATACAATTGACACCAAACTTAAAAATTGACTCTAGACTTAAACAAGAAATACAAAATTATTTTTGGTTTTATGATTTTATAAAATTTTTGTGTTTTTCGAAAATTATTTTGAAAAAGAAAAATAAGAATTTCAAAATTTTTAATAGGAATTCCAGGAATCTTGCACTGTTAGTCTAAAGTTCAAGTCCAAGAATTAGACATGGCTCACTAGCCAGCCAAGCTTTCATTGAAAGCTCCGGTCCAAAACACTAGACATGGCCAATGGCCAGCCAAGCTTCAGCAGGGCATTACATGCATTGAAGTGATTAGTTGAAGCCTCAGTCCAAAAGAATTTAGACATGGCTTTACAACCAGCCAGGATTCAACAAATCATCATGAAACACTAGAATTCATTCTTAAAAATTCTGAAGAACATAGAATAAAATATTTTTTTTTGAAAAATTTTCAAAAATAAAAGAACAAAAACAAAAAGCTTAAAATTAAAATAAAATTACCTAATCTGAGCAACAAGATGAACCGTCAGTTGTCCAAACTCGAACAATCCCCGGCAACGGCGCCAAAAACTTGGTGTGCGAAATCGTGATCATTCCATTCCTTGGTAACGGCGCTAAAAACTCAATACGCACGTTCATGATCTTATATATGTTTCACAACTTCGTACAACTAACCAGCAAGTGCACTGGGTCGTCCAAGTAATAAACCTTACGTGAGTAAGGGTCGATCCCACGGAGATTGTCGGCTTGAAGCAAGCTATGGTCACCTTGTAAATCTCAGTCAGGCGGATTCAAATGTACTAAGAGATTATAGTGTACTAAAAGATAATTAAAATAGGATAGAGATACTTATGTAATTCATTGGTGAGAATTTCAGATAAGCGTATAGAGGTGATTTCGTCCCTCTGAACCTCTGCTTTCCTGCTGTCTTCATCCAATCCTTCCTACTCCTTTCCATGGCAAGCTGTATGTTGGGCATCACCGTTGTCAATGGCTACTTCCCGTCCTCTCAGTGAAAATGGTCCAATGCGCTGTCACTGCATGGCTAATCATCTGTCGGTTCTCGATCATACTGGAATAGGATCCATTGATCCTTTTGCGTCTGTCACTACGCCCAGCACTCGCGAGTTTGAAGCTCGTCACAGCCATCCCTTCCCAGATCCTACTCGGAATACCACAGACAAGGTTTAGACTTTCCGGATCTCAGGAATGACCATCCATGGGTTCTAACTTATACCACGAAGACATTAATAACTTGGACTCGGTCCCCTGTATTAGATATCCAAGAGATATCCATTCAATCTAAAGTAGAACGGAAGTGGTTGTCAGGCACGCGTTCATAAGTTGAGAATGATGATGACTGTCACGATCATCACATCCATCATATTAAAGTGCGAATGAATATCTTAGAAGCGGAATAAGTTGAATTGAATAGAAAAACAATAGTACTTTGCATTAATCTTTGAGGAACAGCAGAGCTCCACACCTTAATCTATGGTGTGTAGAAACTCTACCGTTGAAAATACATAAGTGATGAAGGTCCAGGCATGGCCGAGAGGCCAGCCCCCAAACGTGATCTAAAGATGAAACTAAAGATGAAAACTCAATAGTAAAAAGTCCTATTTATAAAAACTAGTTACTAGGGTTTACAGAGATAAGTAATTGATGCAGAAATCCATTTCCGGGGCCCACTTGGTATGTGCTTGGGCTGAGCATTGAGCTTTACACATGTAAAGGTCTTTCTTGGAGTTGAACGCCAGTTTGTAACCTATTTCTGGCGTTTAACTCCACTTTGCAACCTGTTTCTGGCGTTTAACTCCAGAATACAGCATGGAACTCGCGTTCAACGCCAGTTTACGTCGTCTATCCTTAATCAAAGCATGGACTATTATATATTGCTGAAAATCCCTGGATGTCTACTTTCCAACGCAATTGAGAGCGCACCATTTGAAATTCTGTAGCTCCAGAAAATCCACTTTGAGTGCAGGGAGGTCAGAATCCAACAGCATCTGTAGTCCTTCTTCAACCTCTGAATCCGATTTTTGCTCAAGTCCCTCAATTTCAGCCAGAAAATACTTGAAATCACAGAAAAACACACAAACTCATAGTAAAGTCCAGAAATGTGAATTTTAATTAAAAATTAATAAAAATATACTAAAAACTAACTAAATCATACTGAAAACTATGTAAAAACAATGCCAAAAAGCGTATAAATTATCCGCTCATCACCTTTCCCACCATCATACTCAAACACTTACATTCTGGTGGCAGTAGACTATGTATCCAAATGGGTAGAGGCAATTGCCACACCCATTAATGTCACTAAGACGGTGCTGAAGTTCCTCCAGAAGCATATCTTCAGCAGATTTGGTGTCCCTAAAATACTCATTAGTGATGGAGGGACTCATTTCTACAATAAACCGCTTGACTATGCTCTGATCCGATATGGAATTAACTACAAAGTGGCAACTCCGTATCATCCACAGACAAATAGGCAGGCTGAAGTCTCAAATAGAGAACTAAAAAGAATCCTGGAACGGACTGTAAGTACTCGTAGAAAGGATTGGGCAAGGAGTCTGGATGATGCTCTATGGGCATACAGAACTGCATTCAAAACTCCTATAGGGACCTCTCCATACCAGCTTGTGTATGGAAAATCCTGTCACCTGCCAATGGAACAGAAACACAAGGCCTACTGGGCAACCAGATTCCTAAACCTTGATGCCAAGTTAGCTGGAGAGAAAAGATTGCTCCAGTTGAAAGAGCTAGAGGAATTCAGACTCAATGCTTTCGAAAATGCAACAATTTACAAGGAGAAAGCAAAAAGGTGGCATGACAAGAAACTGTCATCCAGAGTCTTTGAGCCAAGATAGAAAGTTCTACTGTTCAACTCTAGGCTCAAATTATTCCCTGGGAAATTAAAATCCCGGTAGAGGGGACCATATGTGATTACAAGTGTGTCACCATATGGATATGAAGAGCTTCAGGATATTGAATTTGACAAAAATTCATTGTTAATGGACAGAGAGTCAAACATTATCTTGAAAGCAATGTTGAGCAAGAATGCTCAAAACTGAGACTAGACTAAAACTCAGTAAAGGTCCAGCTAAAGACAATAAAGAAGCACTTGTTGGGAGGCAACCCAATGTTAATTAATTATATTATTTTATTTTCTATTATTCTTTTATGTTTTCTTAGGTTGATGATCATGTGAAGTCACAAAAACAACTGCAAAAATCAAAGCAAAATAAAAAACAGGATTAAAAACTGCACACCCTGGAGGAGGAGCTTACTGGCGTTTAAACGCCAGTAAAGGTAGCAGAATGGGCGTTAAACGCCCAGTCTAGCACCTGTCTGGGTGTTTAACGCCAGAAAAGGGCACCAGACTGGCGTTTAACGCCAGAAAAGGGCATCAAGCTGGCGTTTAACGCCAGAAAGGAAAGAAAAGCTGGCGTTAAACACCAGAAATGGGCAGCAACCTGGTGTTTAACGCCAGGATTGGCACTCAAAGGGGCGTTTACACGCCAAAATGGTGCAGGGATGAGAAATCCTTGACACCTCAGGATCTGTGGACCCACAGGATCCCCACCTACCTCAACTCTCTCTCCCTGTTCTTCACACCTTCCCATAACACCCTCCCCCTTGGCCGAACCACTCATACCTCTCCATCTCCTCCATTTTCTTCTTCTTCTACTCTTTTCTTTCTTCTTTTGCTCGAGGACGAGTAACCCTTCTAAGTTTGGTGTGGTAAAAGTGTTGCTTTTTGTTTTTCCATAACCATTTATGGCATCTAAGACCAGGCTATCATGATCCATAGTATCATGAACGGATAGGAAGTAGAAGTTTATGAGGTCATATCTCTAGAACTCTACAAAGTGGCTGACAAAACCTCCACTCTGACAAGGTTAGCCTTCCCTCATCTCATTTGTCACCTAAGCAATTTAGCTGGAATTGTCATAGAGGAAGACACCATTATTGAAGAGGACAAGCCCATCACTAAGAAAAGGATGGAGCAAATAAGAGAGCCCACTTATGGACCTCAACAAGAGCATGAGGAAGTCCTTCATCAAGAGATTTCTGAGATACCTCAAGGGATGCATTTTCCTCCACACAACTATTGGGAGTAAATCAACACCTCCTTAGGAGATTTGAGTTCCAATATGGAGCAACAAAGGCAAGGAAGAGACATAGAGGAGCTAAAGCACTCCATAAGATCTTCAAGAGGAAGAAGAAGCCGCCATCACTAAGGTGGACCCGTTCTTTAATTTTCTTGTTCTTTATTTTCTGTTTTTCAAAAATTATGCTTTATATTTGCCTATGTTTGTGTCTTTATTACATGATCATTAGTGTCTTAGTGTCTATGCCTTAAAGCTATGAATGTCCTATGAATCCTTCACCTCTCTTAAATGAAAAAATTATTTTCTGAAAAAGAAAAAGAAGTACATGAATTTCAAATTTTAAATTAGTTTAATTATTTTGATGTTGTGGCAATACTTTTTGTTTTTCTGAATGAATGCTTGAACAGTGCATATTTTTGATAGTGAAGTTTATGAATGTTAAATTTGTTGGCTCTTGAAAGAATAATGAAAAAGGAGAAATGTTATTGATAATATGAAAAATCATAAAATTGATTCTTGAAGCAAGAAAAAGCAGTGAAAAGCTTGCATAAAAAAAAAAGAACATTGCAAAAAAAAAAAAGAAAAAGAAAAAGCAAGCAGAAAAAGCCAATAGCCCTTTAAACCAAAAGGCAAGGGAAAAATAAAAAGGATCCAAGGCTTTGAGTATTAATGGATAGGAGGGCCCACAGGAATAAAATCCTGGCCTAAGCGGCTAAACCAAGCTGTCCCTAACCATGTGCTTGTGGCGTGAAGGTATCAAGTGAAAAGCTTGAGACTGAGCGGTTAAAGTCGTGGTCCAAAGCAAAAGAGTGTGCTTAAGAGCTCTGGACACCTCTAATTGGGAACTCTAGCAAAGCTGAGTCACAATCTAAAAAGGTTCACCCAGTTATGTGTCTGTGGCATTTATGTATCCGGTGGTAATACTGAAAAACAAAATGCTTAGGGTCACGGCCAATCATTCTGAACTTCAAAGGATAAAGTGAGATGCCAAAACTATTCCGAAGCAAAAAGCTAAGAGCCCCGCTCATCTAATTAAGACTGATCTTCATAGATATTTTCGGAATTTATTGTATATTCTCTTTTTTTTATCTTACTTTGTTTTTAATTGCTTGGGGACAAGCAACAATTTAAGTTTGGTGTTGTGATGAGCAGATAATTTATACGCTTTTTGATATTATTTTTAGGTAATTTTCAGTATGTTTTAGTTACTTTTTATTATATTTTTATTAGTTTTTAAAGAAAAAACACATTTCTGGACTTTACTATGAGTTTGTGTATTTTTCTATGATTTTAGATATTTTCTTGCTGAAATTGAGGGACCTGAGCAAAAATCTGATTCAAAGGCTGAAAAAGGACTGCAGATGCTGTTGGATTCTGACCTCCCTGCACTCGAAATGGATTTTCTGGAGCTACAAAAGCCAAATTTCCGCGATCTCAATTGCGTTGGAAAGTAGACATCTTGGGCTTTCCAGCAATATATAATAGTCCATACTTGGCCCGAGTTTTGATAACGCAAACTGGCGTTTAAACGCCAACTTTCTACCCTTTTCTGGCGTTAAACGCCAGAATTGGCATAAAAGCTGGAGTTAAACACCCAAACTGGCACAAAAGCTGGAGTTCAACGCCAGGAATAGCCTATGCACGTGAAAGCTTCAGAGCTCAGCCCAAACACACACCAAGTGGGCCCCATAAGTGGATTTCTGCACTATCCATCTTAGCTTACTCATTTTCTGTAAACCTAGGTTACTAGTTGAGTATAAATACTACTTTTAGAGATTTATTTTGTACCTCATAACATTTTACATTAGAACTTGTATTTTCTACGGCATGAGTCTCTAAACTCCATGGTTGGGGGTGAGGAGCTCTGCTGTGTTTCGATGGATTAATGCAATTACTACTGTTTTCTATTCAATCACGCTTGTTTCTATTCTAAGATATTCACTCGCACTTCAACCTGATGAATGTGATGATCCGTTACACTCATCATCATTCTCACCTATGAACGCGTGCCTAACAACCACCTCCGTTCTATTTGCAATAGCTTGAGTGTATATCTCTTGGGTTTCTAATCTAAGATTAGAACCTTCGTGGTATAGGCTAGAATTATTGGCGGCTATTCTTGAGATCTGGAAAGTCTAAAAATTGTCTGTGGTATTCCGAGTAGGATCTGGGATGGGATGACTGTGACAAGCTTCAAACTCGCGAGTGTTAGGCGTAGTGACAAACACAAAAGGATCAATGGATCCTATTCCAACATGAGTGAGAATCGACAGATGATTAGCCGTGCGGTGACAGCGCATTTGGACCATTTTCACTGAGAGGACGGATGGTAGCCATTGACAACGGTGATCCACCAACATACAGCTTTGCATGGAAGGAGCTGTGCGTGCGTGAAGAAGAAGACAGTAGGAAAGCAGAGATTCAGAAGACAGAGCATCTCCAAAACCTCAACCTGTTTTCCATTACTGCATAACAAGTATTATTTAATCTAGGGGTGCACATGACCCTGTCCGGCCCGAAGGTCCGGCCCGGTCCCGAACACTTTAGGGGCTAATTTGGTGTGATTTCATCGGGTTTAGGACCGGGTAAGGGTCTCAAAAATAGACCCGGTCATTTTTTCGGGTCGGATCTGGGCCATAGCTCGGGTCACCCGAAGTCAACCCGGTGGCCCGGACATCATACACAATTAATATTTTGTGTTATTAGTGATGGATCATGACTATTCTTATGTGGAATTTAAGTATTGTAAACCTTAATATTTTGTGTTATTAGTCATTATAAGACTATAAGTTAATGTTTTATGTTTAGAATGCATAAGACTTTAGACTAATACATAATATTGTGTTATTTGTATTGATTTAAATATTTAGTATTATTAGACAATATTAGTATTGATTGTGGTTATGCTTTAATTTTGAAGAAGGGTTAGTTCTTGTTATATTTTTCTAAGTGAATTTTACCATGTTAAATAATGGTTGGAGTATTGGAAATTTGGATATTTTTACATGCTAACTTACAAGAAGGTATCAACGTAATGTAATGTTGACGGCCCGGTTTTCACCCGGTATAATTGTGGCCCGAAAGTGTATTGGTTTCATCGGGTCTAGGGCCGAGTTCGGGTCTAATAAATAGACCCGGTGTATATTTTGGGTCGGGTCTGGGTCACATCAAACCCGGCTTCACCTGGCCCATGTGCACCCCTAATTTAATCCATGTTCTTTTACTCATTTCAATTAAAATTGAGAATTATTATTGATATCCTGACTAAGAGTCACAAGATAGCCATAGCTTGCTTCAAGCCGACAATCTCCGTGGGATCGACCCTTACTCACGTAAAGTATTACTTGGACGACCCAGTGCACTTGCTGGTTAGTTGTGCGGAATTGCAAAAGTGTGATTGTGATTTCGTGCACCAGACCCCGAAAGGGTGACAAAGTCCAAGTTTCAGGGGAGGTGCTACCGAATTTTCTATAAAATCTGAAACTTTGTTTGAAATGTTATTTAGAAAGTTTGAATTTGAGAAATCGTATTATTTGATTTATTAAGAAAATAGTATCTTTCGAATTTAATTTAATTGAGAAAAACATGTCTTGAGTTCAATTTATTCAGAAAAAGAATTACTTTACAATTTTAAATCACTTAAGAAAAGTAATGTCTTAAGGTCGATTTTATCTATAAAAAAAGTTTATGTTTTGAATTGGACTTAAGAAATTCATTCAGAGGAGCTTTAATGAATTTACAAGAAATTGGACTTTGATTGAATGATGTCATTTTGTGATGTTTTTGGAAATGGTTGAAAGAATTGGTTTTGGATTTTAACTTGGTTTGAAATTCACATGATTTGGTTTTGATTTGGTTTAGACACTTCTTTTGAATAACTCAAATTAAGGAAACAATGACTTTTAAGAATCTTTACTGAATTTATGGAAATGAGTTCGGTTGTTTTTCACCTAAAGTCTTGAGACCTTGCCGTGGATTTTAATTAATAACTTTTAATTTTAAAGTGATTGAGCGAATGGTTTGAAAATGAACGATTTTGGGTAGTTTAGAAGAGATTTTGAATATGGCATAGTTTTGAAGTTGTTTGGGAGTTTTGGAAAGATGTTGCAAAAAGTGACTTTGTTGAGAAATGAATTTGATTTGAGAAAAAGTGGTTCTTTAATACGTTTATTATTTGTAAGTAAGTAGGTAAAGAATGATTGATGAAATAAGAATTTGAGCCTGCTTAATTGTGGATATTACTGAAAATATGATGAGGGTTTCTTGCCTGGCAAGGATGGTGGTATAATCTCGCTTGCTCAGTGCGTAAACCGTTGTGCAGGGATGGTGATTTTATCCCGCCTGCAGTGAGGATGGTGGTTTTATCTCGCTCATGTATTGATAAATTGTTTAGCAAGGACGGTGGTGTGATCCCGCTTGCATATTGTTTTGTGTGCCCAGTAAGGATTGTGGTTTAATCCCGCTTACTGTGGAGGCAAGGACGGTGGTTTAATCCCGCTTGCGTGTTCCGAGCAAGGATGGTGGTTTAATCCCGCTTGTTTTTAGAAGCTACGGATAAGGATAGTGGTTTAATCCCGTTTATCCGAGTTAGGTCTGGCAACATAACCGACGCGTGAGCTCATGACCAGTAGGACAGGCATGCATCATTTGCATCTATGTGACATTGATTGGGTGTGTCTATTGTATATATGGTTTGTCTATGTGAATAATTGTGTTTAATTGCTAACTTCTCTACTTGAAGTAACTGCTTGATTGTGCTTGTACCTTACTTATGTTTGTGATTGAAAATTAGGTGGATTGTGATGGATTGGTTGTGGATTGAATTGTTTGGGCCTAGGGCCGTGATTGATTATGAGATGGGCCGAAGGCCGTGTTTGGTTTAGAAAAGTATGAAAAACTAAACTGGTTCAGCATAGACTTAATGAACCTACGCTTGGAACAACTTGGTCATTCATACTGTCTAGGAAAGACTTTTCGAAAGGCTTTTGGATTTTTGAAGAATTGACCGTTTTCTCTTTCAGAAAGGATTTCAGAAATTTGATATTAAATCTTTGGTTTTGAAAGATGCATAAGGCGGTTATTAATTATTGTAACGATTTTATTTTCACGTATCCTATTATAGTAATTCTCTAACCCCATAGTGAGAACCAGCAAGGACGATGTTCTCACTCCCCTACAGGTCTTTCCTTTTTCATGTCATGAGTATTTATGTTTCCCTCGCCTTTAACTTTGCAAGTTCTGTAAGAGGGATATGATTTTGATATGAAATGCTTATAAATTAATATGTATATGTGTATATATGTATTCCTTGCAAGTATTGTAATTTGTATTGTAAGTATGAATGTATATTTTAAAAAATTTGGTTTAA
Source organism: Arachis ipaensis (assembly GCF_000816755.2). Classification (NCBI taxonomy): domain Eukaryota; kingdom Viridiplantae; phylum Streptophyta; class Magnoliopsida; order Fabales; family Fabaceae; genus Arachis; species Arachis ipaensis. The sequence continues at coordinate 24,087,531 of NC_029785.2, forward strand.
GTTTTAAACAGGCTCATATTTTAGTATTAAATATTTTAAGAGTCGTCGTAATACCCGAGCTATCAGAGTGGCGCAGTGAAAAGCGTGATATTTTGATAGTTAGGGTATTACACTTACAGGATTACATGATTTTTCACTTCTTCGGGTCTTGCTTTTATGCTCTATTTAGTGATTTACTAACTTCTGAATGTGGATTGAAATTAAATTGTTGATTTTGTGTTATTAAAAATGGATTTGTTATTCTACTGCTGCTCTTTTTAATTTCTGAGAAAGTGAGTATGCTATTTTTGAATTTTAATTGATATATTTATTAATTTTTGGTTTAAAGTGATTAATTGTGAATTTGGAGTTTCCTTGGTGATTTTTGCTCTTTCTTTGTTGGATTTGGAATTTGGAGCTTCCTTAGTGTGAAAGTGTGAATTCTTGATGATAATAATCAGAATGCCAAAGAAGGTTGTTTGCTGGTTATTCTACCAGGGAAGCACTTAAACATAATACTCGTATCTAATTTCACCATGTTCCAATTATCCAAAAGGAAGTGTTGAAGAGGAATATTCTTTTCTCCTATGGAAGGTACCTTCCTATGACCAAGCAGAGGAAATTTCATCTATTACTGATAATTTTTAACTACTGTAGGATGAAATATTTGTTGGAGACTGATGAATGTTGATTGATCAACTATGATATTAATAATTTCTGAAATTAATGTGTTTGAAATTAACAAGTCATACCGTCTACTTTGCTTGTCTCTGATATTGTTATGCACTTATGTTGTTGCTATTGTTTTTTAATTTTTGGTTGATGATATTCCATGTAGTGTTTTAAATTTAGAAAATATTTTAAAATTTATATTAGACTATAATTATATTTTAGGATGTTTATTTATAATTTATTTTTTATTTTATTTTAAAACAGTTTTTTTGGTTGAACTACGGTTAGACCGATTAGACTAATAAATCAGTGACTAAAACAGTTCGATGATCGATCTGGTTCTCAGAACCTTGCATAAAACAGTTTTTTTTTTAAAAAAATAAAAGCTCCAATAAAATAAGTTACAAGATATTTATAATTAATAATTTAAAATAAGTTATTTAGCAAAATATTAATTACTTAATTTAAATCATATAATTCTTATTATCTATTTGTTACTGAAATTCTAATTCGATTATAAAATAGTTCATTATAATAAGATTATATATGATAATCCTAGTCAATTTAAACTTCAATACTCATAAAATCAATTTGACGATATCTAACAAAATAGTTTTTAAATAAATAGTTCAAACTAATAAAATAGGCCATAAATAATTTATAATAGAAGTTTTAAAAATTTGAGTTGTTACACCATTTGGATAGATATTTCATCTATTTCTTCATATTTTTTTTAACTTTTACCTTTTTCTAATCATATTATCAAATTACTCGGCGATTATAGCGAGCGCAGATGCACATGATGCGAACATCAACCGACATGATTCTCCCATAGATTCTCTACAAAAAGCTCCATCACTTGTTCCGCCATGATTCTTTTATGGATGTCATATATGAGGCGCACATGCTCGTCGTCATGGAGCCAAAACAGACGAAAGCAAAAAACTCAATTTTCCATTAGTGCTAGCAGTTTATACCTCACCTTTCTGATTCCTTTTCTCCCGCTACCACCAATGCTACTCAATATCAGACTCTTCAACTCGGACAAAGAACTTACTCGTCGGTGCGTAACAGAATGGGATTATCGCACTCAAATAACATCCTAGTGTCACTGTTTTTCATATGACAATTGAAATACACACTTACAACCACATATTCACTACTACTAGACATTTTGGTTTATTTTTCGAAAGAAAAACGGAAGAGAAGAAGTGAAATATTTGTGGAGAATACAAAAGGTTGTACATCCTTTTATAGCTGGTGAAAATTTGTCGTAACATATCTCATTTACATTGTAAACGTCATAACTCTTTACGTATCTCATTTACACTGTAATTAAAATATATACGTCTTCCTTTTTGTATCTTATCTCGTTTACAGAATAAATGAGATACATATATTTTTATTTCATTTACATTATAAATAAGATAAGAAATAAAATAAATTTTTGTAAAAATGCTACAAATAATATATTTTAATAAATATAATATTTTTTATTTATTTTCCTATCTTTACCATAACAATTCAAATTCTCAATCTTTACTGATTCTCCATTTATTTAATATTATATTTTCTTTAAAGTAATATTACAAACTTAATGTCTAATTTATAATTACTGCTTGTATAACCACACGACATATAATATGAAATTATGATTTATCTCATGGTAGGAGGGGATATGAGTATATCAGAATTTCTTTTGAAATAAATTAAAATAGTTTTTATTTTTAAAATAAATAAAAAACATCTTTAATTATACAAATTTATTTATTTTTTTGGACTAGTGGACTAG